>NC_043987.1:4080000-4410000 GCF_902150065.1 Myripristis murdjan | reverse complement strand
GCTAACAAAGACTGATATATCACTCATGTTTAACAATCCCAATTTTACATCAGATGTATCTTATATAATTAATTTAATTATTATTTTGGCTAAATATTATATCCATAAAATGATTTGGCTTAAAAAAAAAATTTTAATATATTTTTTTACTGAATTTTTACTGCTGAAAAACGTAACAACATAACATTTATACTTTATCTACTTGACTTGAATTCAGATGCAATCAAATAAAGGGGAAAAAGAAAAAAAAACAAGGAGAAATTGATGGCTCTGAACACACACATGCGTGCGCACACACACACACACACACACACACACACATATGCATATAAATATACACACATTGTTGGGTTGAGGTGCACGTCCCTCCTGCTGGGATTTATATATGTATGTGTGTATGTGTATCTCTCGGTGTGTGTGTGTGTGTGTGTGTTCATTAAGCTGATATTTACTACCCCCAGCATACACACACACACACACACAGAGAGAGAGAGAGAGAGAGAGAGAGAGAGAGAAATGAGGAGTTCAAAATGAGTCTCTAGGGGTCATATATAATAAAGCATGACGCCCCCCACCCACATTCACACTCCCCCTCTCTCACTCTCTCTCTCTCTCTCTCTCTCTCTCACACACACACACACACACACACACACTTAAAAAGGCTGCACCACAACATGAATTCAATAACTGCTACATTTTAGTCTAGCTAGCACTACAAACCGCGAGCCGTTACTTAAACCCACACGCGCCAATCACAACGTCCAGGCTGCTCGCGCTCCCACACAAAGCAAGAGCGAGCATCAGTGACTGGAGAAAGAAAAGCAAATACACAGGAATCACTGGGGAAATAAATGTAAGTGTGAATAAACGTTTTCAGCTCCGGGTCCAGTAAAAATCCGTGAGCTTACCTTTCTGCTCAGTGAGGCAGCCTTCCTGTCCGTGATGCGGTCCGTGATGTCTCGTGCTCTCCTTGTTGTCGTCTGGTTCGCCGTCATCTAGACGACCAGCGTCAAGTTCACATAACAGGCGAATACACGGCACTTCCGGTAAATTTTCACAATAAAGCAAAATTCCATGTATAGGCTGCAATGGTCTACCTGCTTTTGTCTTTCCATTTCCGGCGCAATGTTCAGCGAGGGGTTACATGAGCGGAGAGTTTTCATAATAGCAGGACACGAGTAAAGACATCAGATAACGATGGGAAAAAATGAAAGGTTAAAGATGGCGTCACCATTTGCTGCTTTGATATTTAGCCGAGGCTGCAGATCACACAAGCTGGGGGCAACAGCTCTTTTTTTTTTTTTTTTTTTTTTTTTTTGTGGCTCAGTCATTCCCATTCCAGCTTCATCATGTTCAGTACAGCACCGTGGTCATACAGGTTCATCCTGGTGAAATGCAAAGTTTAGTCCAGGACTGTAAAAGTGCATGGGAACATGGAGGCCAACAAATGTCATCTGTGCTCTGTCTTTCTTCCTCTTCCTCTTCCTCCTGAGCTGCCCTGACAGGGATCTGAAGAGCCACATTTTAATAAATCAAGGGCCAATCCAGTACAGGCTGGTTCACCAACTGTCCGGGATCTTGCACATCATTTCAATACCTTATCTTTTCCTCATTTTTTTTTTCAATTAATCTACAGAGGGAGAGAGAGATGGAGAGTGAGAGACGGGGTGTCAGGCTTGTACATGTAATAATAATAATAATGATAATCAGCTAATACATGCATACAGTAGAAGTGGGGGAAAAAACCCTGTTAATTTACTTTGATTTTCATAACAATCTCTTACCTCTTAACATTTCATATCACTCTCTTTTGAACTGTAATCCCTGTAATGAAATATAAAAACCAAAAGCCTCAGAGTTTGGTCTTTTTGGTGGCTTTGGTGTATCTGTCTTTCCCTGTCTCACCTGATCTAGCGCTCAGATTGCTGAGTGACACTCCAAATCCTCAGATCCAGTTTGGGGAGATGCCTCGCTACAGGACTTATCTGAAAATAGTGCAACAGCAGCATGTGGTGGGGAGACTGGAGAACTACGCCTGGGATCAATCAGCCTGTGAGACAAGCGATGAGATTTTAAAGGCTGGTGAAAGGGATTGCACCACTTTCAGTGCAAATTAATGCAAGCAAAAATGGTTATTAATTTTTCATCCAGTGACTGTCAGTGCAGAGCAGCTCTGCACTGGTAAAGTTGTTCTAGCACCTCCATCAGTGCCTCCATACCAGCTACACTGTCTGGAACTGAAACTTAAAGGTGCTCTAGCATTTTTAAACATCCCTACATCAATATCAGATTAATTGTTGGACCTTTATATAATGACCTTAAATAAATTAGACTATTAGCCTTTCTCATGCTTACAGTATTGCTAATACAAGTGTTTTTAATAATTAAGGCCACAATTCAAATAAAGTTCATGGCTTCCTGCTTCTCCGCCCGTTAATTGACATGTTTCATTTTACAAAAGAGGACAAACATGCTGGAGGTGATTTTCCCGTCTGCCTTTCATTCCTTCCACCACCAGCTGCTGCTAGAGTCTCTGAAAGCTTTGGCTCCGTTTGCTCCCTCCCCCTGTTTTGTGCCATAAAGCAACCGAGCAGAGTTCCTGACAAGCCCCACCACAGTCCTCTGAGCGATGCTCTCACATGTTTCAGGTGATGGATCCAGTCTGTTTCCATTCCAATTAAAAAATGAATCGTTTCTGCAATGTCTTCCTTTAAACTGCACAGCATTAATTTTGATTCTAGTTGCTTTTGATCAGTGCTTTCTTATTCATTTCCAGATTAACTATGGTGGATTTTAATCAGTTTTAAAGAGTGACATTCAAAGTCATTTTGGGTTTAACACTGTTCACCATGGCTGTCACAACCTTAGTAAACTTTCATTCAACGACAAACGTTGACTGCTCTTTTTCATCACAGAGGAATGCTGTAAACTTCAGCCGTGTACATATGGATACAATATTTTTGAAAGCACAACTTTATTTCTCTGTTGAAAAATTTTAAAAACTGCCCACATGGAAGTATTTTGTAAAATATCTCTGTGGCTGCAATATGAGCACGCACAAAGAAGCCGGGGAGTGACAGGAACGGTTAGTTGACATCGACTTACAAATGCCAATATAAATACTGTTGAAAATGTCCTATTAATGTTGGATTAATGTGGATGACGAAAACAAGGTCAATTCATATGGCCAGACAATCAGAGCTCCTACCAATTGATTATCCCAAATTGGTATGAGGTCAAGTTTTGCACTCTGAGCTTGTGCTAAGAACCAAAAGCGATGGTGGAGATATCAGTGTTATCCAAAAAAAAAAAAAAAAAAAAAAAAAAAAAAGTATTGTTTTCACATGTCTACACAACAAAATAAAAAAAAGAATCCATACAGAAAGCACTCCCCAAAAATTGCAGAGGAAGAGGAACACTGCTTTTATGTGGCCAGAAGGCAAAAACAGAACGGAAAACATCATCCTCATGTGGATGTAGCCTGCTTTGAATTTTTTAAAAGCAGATACGTGGCAAGACTAACAACAAAGATCTTTTCTGCCAACAAAGAGCATGTGCTCTCATAGCCCTCCGACACAACATCTGCAGATTTATTCCCAAAATATTTTTTTAAAGATTCATTAATATACTAAAACAGTAATAACTACATTACATGTTATTTCAGACTGTTTTACTCAGTATATTTATGAAACTAACAGGATCCTAAAAACCTGTTTATTTTCACCATAGGCAAAAAATTAAAAGATCAATAAGTGTTCCAAGAAGCAAAACAAAATGAGGGTTATTTTACTGATGGTTCAAAATGATTGAGGTAATGATGACTTACAAAAAGAACAGCGCCCTCTAACGGATTTGTGCAGTAAAGCAACATCCCTTCACACCATAAATCCACCAAGGCTTGGCACAGCACAGTGACTCTGATGGCAATCTTCTTAGCGATTCTGGTTTTTGGTTATTTTACAAATTTGTCAGATTTCTTATGGCAGTGGTTTTTTTATGTTAAGCCACTTTGCCGCCCAGGTGTATGGCTGTGTGTCTGTCCACGTGCTCTTTCTGAAACCTGCAGCCTGACGATCCAACCACATTGTCTAAATTGTTCCAGAATAAAACTCCACAAAGTCCAAGTCACCTGACAAATGTTTAATCACACAGAAAAGTTTTATTCTGATAGTAACTTTTTTTTTAACAGTAGCAACAGTTAAAACAAGAATTTTCTCCTGTAGACAGTGTAGGACAGCGGAAGGGAGATCGACGCTCACACACAGACAGGGTTCCACCTCTGGGTTTGTAGCTCTGATCTGATATATATCTTTATTTCAATAATAAATTATGTACAATTTTCTTGTCATGACACAGATGTGAGACAGGGGGAGAGGCAACAAGAGAGAGAGAGAGAGACTGAGAGAGTGAGACAGAGAGAGTGAGAGAGAGGCTGTGTTCCAGTCAAAGATGGCCGTTGGTTGGTTGTGGTCGGGTTCAGGGGTCAGAGGTCAGGGGTCAGAGGTGAGAGGCACATGTTGGCCCCTCCAGGTGCACTGTGGGACGCACCCAGAGGGAATGCCCGATGAGGAGGGAAGAGACGCGGCGGAGTTACCACATGTAAGAGTCGTCATATCTGTGGAGAGAGACACACACAGATACAAACAGTCCGTCACTGTGCCTGTTTACTGCAGGTCATAAGACTCCTGATTGTATGTGTGTGCTCATCACCTTGATCTCTGGTCTCTGTTATTGTCTCCAAACAGCAGCTCTGCCATCACATCTTCCTGGGCTGAACGCTTCCCATACCTGCAAGACAGAGACAGAGAGAGAGAGAGACAGAGAGAGAGAGAGAGAGAGAGAGAGATGAGGTGAGATTGCATGTTGATGGCAAATTTCACTGAAATACATCTCATCCAACTCATTTGATCTCTGAAACACCAATAAACAAATAATTTAAAATTCTTCCATCCATCATCCATCATATAGCCTGTTAAAGGTGCATTATGCACAATTGCCAAAGGGCAACCAGAGTCAGGATCCTTCAAACTCACCAAACAAAAAGGCAGGACTGACAACTTTTAAGAACACTAAAGGAGCTTTTTTAGCTTAGCTTTTTGAAAAGAACAATCCCTTTAACACAACCATTGTTTCTTCATTCTGTAAAAAAATGAAATAGCAAGTAAACATAGGTGAAATGAAACACAGCATTAGTTAACATCATAAGTCACCTATGGCTGCGGTTTTATATAATGTTAATTATCTCATCTGACAAATGTCTCTTTCAAAGTTTTTCTTCCTCCTGTTTGTCTTTGCACATGAAGACTGAAAGCAACCCTTTATTAAGCAGTGCTTAATTTACTGCCACAGGTGGGAGACAGATCTGGAACGTACTTTACTGCAGGTTCAAGATAAAGAGCGATAAATCACTTATCATCCACTTTCAGTCAAATGAGCCACTGTCTGCCTGCCTGTCCACTTCCACTTCTTCCCTGTTCCTCCTTCTGTCTGTCTGTTCATTTGACCACCTATTTACCTACCTGTCTGTCTGTCTGTCGAATATTCTGCTTCAATTGCGCCATTTTTTTGTTCTTAATGTTTTCATTTCACAGTCAGGTTCCATCTGTATGTGTCTGAACAACAGAATGTGTGTTTTCATGCTTGAGTGTGTGTGTTTGTGTCTCATTTCAAGTCTGGATGAGTCTCATCATTCTCTAGATAGAGAAGCCAGGCGTCTGAGAACAGTACACCCATAAAATCACAATGCGTTAAGTAACAACTTTATTGTCTTGAGTGTGTAGCTTTGTGAGTGTGTGTGTGTGTGTGTGTGCATGTGAAACAGCGATAGCGTTTTCAGCACTATTCAACACAACCCCTGCAGTGTGACCTGCAGTTCCTCCCTCTCCCCATCAGCCACCTGTTCCAACTTCCCCCTACGACCCCAACAGCCTATCTGATGCTTTGTTACACCTTGGTGTGTGTTCTCAGCGTGTTAATGTGTGTGTGTGTGTGTGTGTGTGTGTGTGTGTCTTACCCTGTGGGAAAGCAATCAAACAGCTCTGTCACAGCTGTCACACAGAGCGACGCATCAGGATGTAAAATGCTTTCCCTTCTGATAATGACCTGTCTCAACCCATATCACTCTCTCAGTGTCCCCTGTTGGTCCTGATAGTCTCTCTCTCCTCTCTCTCTCTTTCTTTGCCTCTCTTTTTGACCTGTTCTTGTCTGTCATGCGTGTCTGTTGATTTCGCTCTTTATCTTCCTTTCCCCTTTTGCCTCTGTTTTTCCGTATTTCTCAGGCAATCTCAGGGGTGCAATTTTGCCCTAATAGGTGAGGTGGGGTGGGGTGGGGTCAGGGGGTGTGGGGGTGGGCAGAGACTGATGCTAGCACTGGCCAGTCTTCAGAATAACGGCTATACAGAGGCCAACTCAAATTCCTTTTTCGCATGCACAGGAAATGACAAAAAAAAAAAAAAAAAAAGAAAGAAAGAAAAAAAAAAGAAATACTTGAGAATGGCTAAAAAAAAATGAAAAAAACACTAATACTAATACTAATACTACTAATTGTAATTACAAGAAATTACAAAAAATAGAAGAGAAAAAGAAAATAACTAGAAAATATCAAAACAGAAGGTGGAAAATTACCCCAAAATTAACATGCAAAAATATTAAATGTAATAACTGAGAAAAAAAATATAAATATTAAAATTAAATAACTTTAAAGGTCAGCTCAGTGATGCTGGCTCAAGGTCAAGGTTCAAAACTAAAGTCCTACTGCCCACGAGCTCCTGGGTTTCAAAGGGTTGAAAGTGCAGGGGGACAAAATGGTCATTTCTAGAAGTGTGTGTGTGTGTGTGCGTGTGTGTGTGTGTATCCTTCTTCCCCCCTGTAAACTGAGTCAGGGCCAATCTAATTGTGATTTCTGGCTTTCTCTTGTCCTGAATACAGCCATCAGTTTAATATTGGACCACTTCCACAAGCCCATGAGCCTACAGTTTATAATATTTAGTTTTGCACCACATTGCACCACGCTGCCCAAATCCATCCACTTGTCAACTTTATCTTTAGACTGTAGCCTAAAGCTTCCTTTTATCACATTCCCCTGCTATATATCCATTTTACATAACTGATACATTAGACCTCTGCATCTTTTTCATATATATTTTAATCTCCTGCTCTTGACTCGGCCATTGTTTCTCCGGTGAAAAACTTCGCTGACTTCCCGCAGGCCTCGGGATGTTCTTTAAACCAGATATCTAAATATCAACGACCTATTTGAATTTCATGACTAGGAGCATGAGATATGTGTGGTTTGCTTTGCCTCTATGAGCCAGACTGCTTTAAATAAAAAAAAGAAAAAAGAAAAAATGCCATCTGCCAGTTTGATGCCAGAGACTTTTATACCTGAGAGCAGCAGGCCTAGGCTCAGACCCTGCTAACTGGATTTGGGATTCTTTCTTGGGTCCATCTGTACTGATTTTATTGCTCTGGTCCCGTTGATTTGGAGGCCTGGAGGTTTTGGAGAGTGGCCAGTAATCTAATCTGCCATCACACACACATGGGTTAGACAGACAGCGCTCCAGGCTGAAGTATGAGTGGGAAATGCAGAGACCTCCGTCGGTATAAAGACCTCACCGCAATACCAAATTAAACAGGGAGAGGCGAAAGGGCAAACTCCGACATTAGAGTTCAGGAGCTGTACGCTTTTATGACATTAATCCCTGAGAATGGATTCAATTTGGGGAAGTCTCTTTCAATTTTTCAAAGGCATATGGTCCATTAAACAACAAAGAAAGAGATGATATGTGCAGTCTGAAGTTAGAGGCAAGGCGGGTGAAGTCATCTTACAGGATGCTGCCTGAACACACACACACACACACACACACACACACAACAAATAATTTTTTTTATTGAAGTGAAACCTTCTTTTTAAAATCTTTGTGCATTTTTTAAACCTGTAGAGGTTTGAGATCACCCTTCAAATGAAAAGTGCCTTATAAAGAAAATGTATTATTATTATTGTTATTGGCCAAAACCAAAATGGCTGTGGGGAGCTGTGTGTGTGTGTGTGTGTGTGTGTGTGTGTGTGTGTGTGTGTGTGTGTGCGTGTGTGTCTGTGTGTGTGTGTGTGTACCTCTGCCGGGTGATCAGGTTGATGTAGTGTCTCAGGGCGGTGTAGTACTTGGCCAGCTCCTCAGGCGGGGCGTCCTCTCCGGGGTTCTCTGGTTTGGGGGGATAGGCGTCTGCCAGGGTGCCCAGACACACCAACACACACAGCACCACCGCCACCAGCACCGTCCATGGCTTCAGCATCACGGCCATCTGGGATGGGGACAGGAGGGTGTCGGGGGTCATAAATAAATAAATGCAGTGGGTCCAAAGTAGCAGATCGACATAATGCAGGAACAGGATCAAAGCCAGGATGTGTATACTAACCTTTTACAGGGTTTTGTTTTCAGGTTTTGTTCAAACCGACAGAGCTCATTTTTAATAACTAAATATAACATGGCAAATTACATACTTTTTTTTTTTTTTTTTTTTTTTTTTTTTACCATATTGATGATTGTTGGTCGTTTTGAGGCAGATAGACAGGATCTCATTCATCAAAACTAGTAAAAGAAGGAACTAATTTGTCAAAATAAATCAAATTGGACGCCTAGAAAGACAAAGCAGATGGATGGGGATGGCAGATATTTTTTTTCCTGGTGAGAAAAAGCAGCAGAAATGACCGTCATTTCTTTCTTTTTTCTTTCTTTGCCCCGAAATATTCCTGTCTTCATGTCTACTCGGTTTAAATTGGTTGACAGCTCATTCGTGAGATGTGAAGGAGCTAAAAAAAAAAAAAAAAAAAAAAGTCAATATATCATATCAAAAATAAATAAATAAATCGACAGAGGCTTTGGGCTCTGGTGGACTGACTTATTGCCAGCCTCTCTTGGCTGATGATTGTTTAGTGCCCGGGGAAGATGAGGGAAATGAATTGAGTTCAACAGAGAAAACTAATTTCACACATCATCAGGGAGGCTGCGGGCATAATGCTGTTGTGAAATGGATGCGCTTAAACGCTGCACATGGTTAATGATGCAGGGTATAGCCTCCTGCTGTAGCTGCTTGAACTCCATCCCAATTGATTATGAGATACTTGTGATATTTAGTACTGGGAAAAAGCTGCTTATATTTATTTATTTATTTTTTAATCTTTGCTAGTTTAGAGTGTTTCTTTCAAATTTCAAGACTAATAACGTGGTAAATTAGAGCGTATTGTTCTGTATCGGCCATGTAAAATAATGGGATTTGAACTAATTCGTTTACTGCCAGTTCATAACAGACTCACGTGTTAAACAAATAATTGCAGTCGAGATAGAAAATGAACGGAATACAAGTGTACAAACTAAACTTTACAGACAAAAAATGGGAAACAGTCGTTTGTTTTAATATAGTAGCTCGCTCAGTTGCTTCGAGTCTGGTACGCTCACGACTGCGACCGCGCTAACAAAACAAACAAACAAACAAACATGCCAATCATTAAATATGCTCCAGGAAAAACAACAACAACAACAACAAATTAATGATAGTAATAACAACCAAAATCATTTAAATAACTATGACAATAAATAGCTAACTCAAGATTTTAAAAAGCGTATAAAACGAACACAGCTGTTGATGTGGAGCAGTAATGAGCAACAGGTTACGATTTTTTTCTAAATTATTATTATTATTATTATTATTATTATTATCATCATCATCATCATCATCATCATCATCATCATTATTATTCTAATTTCCAACCTACCGCCTGTGTCTGCCAACTCCACTAGAGGTTCCTACTGCTCTCATTTCCTTCCATCACTCACTCTGGGGTTATAGAGGTGTGACACTTCCACTTCTTCTACACCTCTACTGACACAACTCACTGGAACTCGCCGTGGAAAAGAGCGTCGGCAAGACGCCTGTAATATCATGTACAATAAAGCCATCAAATAAGCACACACAAGTGAAGAGCAGCCAGCCTGGAGCTCTTCCCTGCTTGTTTGGTTTCTAACTTCTAGTGTTGTTTTTACTCGCCCTAGTGAGCGGAGCCAGTCCCCCAGGCGCTGTCCATGGTGCTGAAAACACTCAATCACACACCCGGGCTGCCAAAACCACTACTTCATGAAGGTAGAACTACTTCAGTTTTAACAAAATCTAACAAAATCTCTGAACAATACTGTGTCATTTAAGAAATCTCCCTGACCCAAGTCGCTCACCCAAATCTCCGTTAATCGTTTTTTTGTCATGACTTTTGCAGAAGTGGACTGTATCTTTAGACGCGTCTGTCTGAAACTTCACTTGCACTGAGAGTGACGCTTCTACCGATGCAGTTTTTCACCAAAACTCTATCTCTCTAAAAAGTCATACAACAAACAGTACAGTCCTTCAACTAAGCGATCGGGTGAGAGCTTCAAGTTAAATTGGTTAAAAAGTCTGTCCACACTGAACAAGTCGCCTCATGCAGTTTGAGAGGAGTGACCATCTCGTCCTGTGCTTTTCCAAACGATTCCGTTAAGAAATTGCAGCATAGGTGCCTTTTCTTTGAACTTTTGCAAACAAAAATGGCAGGTGCAAGTGTTGTTTCTTTTTTTTAACAAGTGGGCAAAATGATAGTCCTATTGGAGTGAGATAGCCTTCTTCTCAATGTATTTTCTCTTTAGATGTTCAACAGTACGTATCAATATTATGAATTAAAGCAGTGTAGAGCGAATAAGCCCATTTGGATCGATGTCCTGCATGAATCAAGATTACAGTCTGAAAGGCGCTTATTTGCATTGGAAGCAAGCTTACCAGTCACATGTAAGATTTTTCTCCTTTTGTTATTCTTGCGAAAAATACAATTTGGACGGTTTGCAGTGCAGTCTAGAACCAGAGATTGAGAATGACTTACTTTGAGAAGACTTTGAAGGCGGCAGACAGATGTCAGAGCAACAGGTGCTTCCTTAAAGAGAGAGGGACTGTGGTCAGGTCTGCGTTCTGCAGCGAAGGACTTTTTCCTCTTTCTCTTCAATTCTTTTGTCCTCTTCGATCCAACTGGTGTCTCTGGTTTTGTGTTGCAGGACGCTGCGTCTTGGTTTCAAACTCCGACAGGGGGGATTTATATAGTTTACAGCGCCGCCCGCCTGGGTGGAAGGAGGGGTTAGACCGTCCCGCACACGCGTGCGTGCGTGCGTGTGCGTGTGTGCATGTGAGAGAACAAAAACAGGTGGGTGGAGAGGCCGAATGCGTCAGATGGTGATGATGAACACATTACTAAGGCGCCGGACACGCAGTCAGCGCGCTGTTATTTGACAGTTAACAGATGACATTTTGTGCCATGACACTGAAAGGCTGAATTAGAAAAAAAGGAAAGATTTTGAACTAGATTTTCCCGATGTCTAAGGTGCTCGCTCAGTATGTGAATGCCAACAAATTAGCCCATCAACCAGCTCCATTCCTGCTGTGCAGCTGACCTCTGACATTCACAAAGCAGGGGTCAAGAGAAAAGACAATCACTTTACATGCAACTAATCCAGCTGCAACCATCAAACCAACAAACAAGCATTAGATTTAAGTCAGGTGTGTGGAAACCAGTTGGACTGGGTGACACATTAAAAGAAAAAAAAAAAATCTAAAGCACCATATTAAGGTGTTGGGCCACCACGAGCCACGGGAACAGCTTCAGTTCTCCATGGCTTTGACTGTCCAAGACTCTGGAGCTCTACAACTCTTCAATACAAAGTTTTTTTCTCCTATGATGACATATTTCTATCCTGATGGGCGTGGTCTCTTCCAGGATGGCCACACCCCAGTCCACAGGTCATGAGGACTCACTGAATGGTTTGATGAGGATGAAAACGATGAAAATTATGATGCTGTGACCTTCAAAGTCACCACATCTCAACCTGGCTGAACATCACTGGTTGATTTTGGACTCTCCACCACCATCATCCAAATACCAAATAAGGGAATGTCTTTTGGAAGAATGGAGGAGCTCCATCCCTCCAGGAGGGTTCCAGAGACCTGGAGAATCTATGCCAAGGAGCATTGAAGCTGCTCTGAAGATACTTTATGTTGGTTTTCCCTTCATTTGCCACCCATCTGTATATTTCAGACATTCCGACCTTGGTTTTCTGTGTTACAGGTTTGCTGTGAGACTGATTAGCATTTTGGGGTTGAGTTTCATATGTAAATGTGGTGGTAGAAATCATAAAAATAATCTTGCATGTACTAGATCCTTCATTAGTCCCTGCAGTGGCAGTAGGTCTTGTAGGGCAACAGTGCAGCTGTAGTTTGGTAAAGATGTAAAATATGGGACGGGTGCAGTGACTTGTAGAGTGGCTGCACTCATTAGCGATGAAAAATACTTTAGAATCATGAAATTCATAATCATGCGTGTTTACTTATGTTTATTTATGTTTGTGCACAGTTAACTTTTGACAGTTTAAGATACAGTAAGATACAGTTTCAATAAGATTTGATTCCTCACATAGATACTGATTTTCTTTTTTTTTTAAATTATTATTATTATTTTTTTTAATTGTCCTACATGGGAAATTTGGCTTGCAGCATGGCTCAGATAAAACATGAAAACAATGAAACAGTTTAACGAGTTAACCTCTTAAACTCTGATTTTCCCTTAAGTTTCCTTAAGTCTGCAATGTCACATCCATATTCTGTATCTGCTGGTTGCAGCGCTGCATCACACTTACACTGAGTGAAATACTCAAACCCAAAATGCCATTGTTTCATGGCTGCACCTTTACATTAAACAGAAAATACATGTCTTGTGCATGATTTCATTCACATTTCCCTGTGATTCAGCAGGACATATTTGGGATCTTCGGAAACCTTGGGATCTCAAACAGAATTTAAAATACAGTTCTATGGGTTTGAACAAAGTAACAACCTGTAAGATCAACGTAGTTGAAGAGGTTAAACTGCTCGGTAAAAGCAGCGTACGGGGCTATACGTCAGCTGTCTGATATTGCAGCTAAATTCAACAGACTTGAACTTTGAATATGAAGCTGTCAGATATTCATACAGATGCTGCAGATTAGCAGATTGATTCATTTGGCTGAGACAAGTGAGCAGTACATCAAACTGACAGGCCGGTTCTGGCCACTAGGCGGCGCCCAGATCCCTTTACAGCAACACTGAGGCTGACCGACAGACGGACAGATGGACACAAAGGCATTCATTGGAATCTAACTGCAGCTGAAGCCAAGTTTGTGTCAGCGTCTGTAAGGAGGAGCAGTGACGCACCATCTCAGCTCTCCAAAGCCTTGACGCAGACACACACACACACACACACACACATATAGTTTTCCATGTCTCGTGTTTTTTTCCCCCTGACCTCCTTTGGCTATTTACTTCTCCCTCAGCTCCTTTTCTTTGCAGTTTCTCCCACTGGTTTAATGATATCAAGGTTTTGCTGCAGGAGTGATTGGCTGCGCTGATCTGGCCTCCTCTAGCTGAGGGGCTGCAGCTGCTTCATTTCCAGCCTGCATAAACAGCTGGGAGGCCTGCGCTGGTCCTTTAAACTCTAATCTGTTGCAGGCAGGTCAGCGTTTACCTGAGTGTTGTACTGCGCTCTGCAAGGCAATACACCAAAACACTCAAACTTGTAAAACAATGTAAGTTCAGTCACTTTTTCATAGAAACTTACCTTTGAATATAATGGCATATAATAGAAGCTTTACTGCTACAGAAAAAGCTATTTGGTCAAACTTTATATTACAGTTTCCTCTGTTTATAAATCTAGTTTTTCTTGTTGCACTATGAGGTTTTGCTAAACTGTTTCAGAGGTGGAGGAGCAAGATCATGCAGAATTTTATTCACGCTGCAAAGCATACACTGCACATAAACAGGAAATTTTCAAAGGTAAGGAGATGGTATTTTGTGATAATGTGACACGTATGAATTTGGGTTCCTACTGAGTACTTGCCACATGACCAGGCTTTCCACGAAGTTGCATGATGTTTCATGAATCCATTAGGAAGTTATGCACCTTTTTGTGATAGGCCACACCCGTTGCCATGCCCCATTTTCGCCAGCCATTATGAAAAGTTAGCTTTTCCTTGCCCCATGTCCAAACCTTCCACAAACTTCTGCCATGTCACGTGACTCAGTTCACATGTTATATGCCTATTTGTGATTGGCAACACCCGCTTCGACCAGGCAACATGGAAAGTCAATCAGCTCTTTCTTGGCCCATGACTAACTTTCCCACAAAGTTTTGTGAAAATCCATTCAGAAATTTTGGAGATATCCTGCCAACAAAAAGAAAAAAAAAAAAAAAAAAAAAAAAAAAACAAGCAGATGACATGGGCTGAAAACATAACCCAGTCAACTCTGCTGGAGGAGCCAACAAGAAAGCAACATTATTACATGCTAGCTGCTAGCTGTGTGTGTGTGTGTGTGTGTGTGTGTGTGTGTGTACATAAGACAGTTCAAGGGAGAAACTGATTGACTAGCAGAGAGCAACAGTGGGGAGATGCACTGACCCACAGAGAAAGTTGTCTCTCATCAGGTTCCTGAGTTTGCCATTGATGTGTTTCCATTTCGGATGTGATGACACTTTGATTGTTTTGTTCTCACAGGTACTGAAACACTTCTACTTCTAGCAAGTGACTGAAAACTAGATGAACTTGTTTCCTGTCTGAGAAGCAAAGGCTGGCTAAAATCAGCTTCCATTATTCAATCAGATTTTTTTTTTTTTTTTTTTTTTTTTTTATGACAGACAAAAGCATGCAATGGACTGATTGCTTAGAAATGGTGAGTGTATTCACATTAAGCCAGTCATTTACATTTAGATCGAAGAGTTAGGGTGAGTTAGTAGGGGCAGGGGATTGGATTAAACTCATAATGTCAAACTATTGTATAACACCACGAAACGATGTTCACTTACTTTTTGAATTTTAACCTCAGAATAAAGAAAACTGAATTTCCTTCGGGATGAATAAAGTATCTATCTATCTATCTATCTATCTGACGATTTATCAATTTAAACATTGGCAGTTCAACATATGTTCAGTGTTTACGATGCCTCTAATACTCTTAACTCCAAACTCATTGCTGATTGTGCTGCTGTCTCCATTTCAGTTCAATCAGTGAATACACACACAACATGCATGTGGGTGGCTAAAATTTCCAGCATCTCATATGATGATATTATATCTTAGAGACGATGTAATTTCCACGCAGGGGAGTGAGCGATCAGATATCGGAATAAAAATAAGACGCCACGTGAATCAAATTTCACCACTCATTTAATCCTAACTCTTTCCCACTAGCTCTGGCTGGTCTGTGACTCTAAACACACACACATACACACACACATGCACACACTACACAAATATCAGGAAGAGGAATGGCCACAGATATCAGTTTCCTCTCTGATGCATGAAATTCAAACTTGTAAATGTAATTGTCCTAATGGATTATTATATTATCAGAAATCTAATGATTCATATATTATATTGGAAACAGGTGTAGCTGGTGAAATTTTAGATTTTAGGAATTTGGGAGACTCTGATGTCATTTGGCTCTCTGTGAGGTTTCACGAAACAGCTCGCTAGGAACACTTGCTCGAGCCTCCATCCTGCTCAAGGATCTTTGGGGAAGTATCTGTCTCATCTTTGTCTGACCTCTGACCTGCATGGAGCACGCCAATAACTGGTTTATAATATCTGAAAGCTGAAATACTTCATTACTCTGATATTCTTGTCACGTAACATTAGTAAGCTGCATCTCTTCTGACTTAAATGCCTAGGGAGGAAAATTTATTCAGTATATGGTCATCTCTATAAGTAGATATGTATTTTAATCTATATCTATGTGTATCTATATATTGAGTTTCGATTTCAGTTTTGGTTCAGTTTGTTTTGTACTAATGCTCTCTGTATTTTGTCTCACTTGCAAAAATAGCTTTTATCATTTAGATGTTTCAGATACAATATGAAATGAACAAATATTCTTTCAAAGGCAAAAGTCTGCTTGGACAATTTATAACACGCATCAACATACTTTAAATATATGCATTAACTCATCAGCTGAGTGTGTGGTTGTATGGCTCTCATACAGTGGATGTGTTTGTAACACTGCACTTTGTAGGGTGTGTAGGGAACTGAATGGTTATATATATCTATCTATCTCCATCCATCTATCTATATAAGTAGATAGATAGATTGTATTGTTTTACCATTGTGAAGTCCTTATTGACTGTTGAAGTCATGTCGTCATTTGTCTTTTATTAGCTGATATTGGCATTTTCAAGACTTCTGCATCAATAAATGTATCATCTGTGGGAGAGATGAATGGGGTTTCTAAAATCCTTTGAAAAAATTGTATGTATATGAAAAAGGAAATTTTTCACGTATTTTTTATAGCCTGAATATGATAACAAAAGATAAAAAATGGCCATAGAAATGAACATGGCAGCTCGCTAACCTGCTACCTTTACATTCTGACAACAAAACCAACAGAACTGAAGAAAGAACAGCAGCTATACCTTCTGCTTAAACAGTATCAGTGTTGGAGAAACATCAGGAGAGAGAGAGAGAGAGAGAGAGAGAGAGAGAGGCACTGTGCGTCATTGTTCAGCTGCAGGTTGTCACCATGCCTTCGTACACACTTTCCTTAAAAACAATTTGTGTGTGCGAGTGAATGAGAGAAAGAGAGAGAGAGAGAGAGAGGGAGGGAGGGAGGAGGGACTTAGGAGCTTATTTTCAGATTTTCAGACGTTTTATGAAACATCTCAACTAGTCAGCCTTTCACACATCTGACAAATGTGACCCAGTCTCGTTCTTTTCCTCTCTTGCTCTGTCTCATGCTCTCTTTCGCCGCAACACACAAGCACGGCTGCACAGACACACGCGCTCTCTGTCTCACACACATACACACACGTGCATACGCACACATGCATACGTGAGAATTACACAGACTTGACGTCAGCAGCCCTACTCACTTTCGAAGCACATCCAACAAACTGAGATAGAAGTTACTTGGTTCAACTCCTTTGTTTCTCCAGCTCTCCTTCTCAAACTCCATGGATCTCTCTCTCTCTCTCTCTCTCTCTCTCTCTCTCTCTCTCTCTCTCTCTCTCTCTCTCTCTGTCTCTCATTCAGATTCATTTTTAAAAAATATCAAAATCAAATTGCAATTAAATTACATTACATTAGCTGCATCAAAATATACAGAGAATCTGCTTTCATATATTGTGTGACAACCTGTGTTTAATGAATAGTTTTCTTTTTATCATCTTTTTTAATGATTATGTTAACTTGATTTTACTTCTTTAATTTAGTTCATCATTCATCATTCATCTTGTTTTTATATATTAATTATGATCATTAAATTTTTTTTAAAAGCTGCAATACAAATAACACATTACATTCGGTTCAGCACACAAATATTGTGAATTGTGATGTATCAGGAACTCCCTGCTGATTCCCATCCTTAATATTACACATACGTACAAATACATGCACACACACAAGGACACACAGACTTATGATATAGGAAAATGCCAATTACACAGATTCCCCCTGCACCAAACAACCCAGTGGTAAGAGCACACACACACACACACGCACACACACACACACACACACACACACACACACACCTCTCAATGGCTGTTTCTGTACTTTCATTTCCCAGTAACCTCTTCCCACATACGCCTCTCTGCAAAGACACAAGGCCCTCCTTTGCATTACTTCATATTTTCCCAGCCTTCCCTCCTCACTTTTCCCTTTCACCTGTCTTTATGACCCCACAATAGGAAGTCTACTGCACTAGAGACGCGCGCACAAACACGCGCGGGGAGAGAGAGAGTCAATAAAATGAGCACAAACATGTCAGAGATGTCTCTGTTTGGAGAAGCCAACACACCATAGTTCCTTCCACAAATACTTTTACCTGTGATAATGCTTTCCTGAAAGGGCAATTACTAAGGTCTGTCTGTGTGTGTGTGTGTGTGTGTGTGTGTGTTTCCAGTACAGCTCATCAGTTCCCAGTGGTCATTTAGACCACTGGCTCTTAAGTGGTGGGTTGTGGTCCAAAAGTGAACCTTTGGTTGGTTATAAGTAGACTGTATGTGTTGGGTCAAAAAAAAAAAAAAGAAAAGAAAAGAAAAAAGAAAGAAAGAAAGAAAAAGAAAAAGAAAAATGCCAATACAAATTAAAACATAACATGTGATGCCTAGTTCCTGTGTTCCTATAGGGTCCTCTGTTCCCAGGGTCCGATGTCTCCCAGCTCCATACAGCAGATAATGGGAACCTGAAAAAGATGTTCCCCTGCTCTGTATTCAGGGGGTTAGGGTTAGGTTAGGGTTCATTTAAGGCTTTGGGTTTTTGGGGACATTAAACCCTGAGACCACAGATACCCTCTCATTGTCAGCCATTTCCAGTAGTTTATTAAATCTTTTTTTGTGGAATAAACATATAACAGTTATTCAATTGCCACAATTTTTTCTGATGTTTCAGATTACATCTGGGAATTTCCTTCCAAAACAGGTGAGTTGGTGAAAAAATATGAAGTCATCAGTTTTAATCAACAATTCAACCAATTTTGTGTTATGAAGCAGTGAAAATCGAATTTGCTGCTTTTTTAAAAGTCAGTACTGAATAAGCTATTCAGTATTATTGTAGTATACTAAATGTTCCTCATACCAAATATCTGTTGGTATTGCCAAGACACAAAAATGTAAACAAAAGTAGCACAAACACAGTAAGTACATGAGTAATGGAGTTCAGGGTGTTCATTGGAGCTTCGATTGAACTGGAGATCTGAGCCAAACTGGGTCAAACTGGTCAGTCTGATCAACCAGTAACCTGCATCTCTGTCTTCATCGCCAGCCACTTTGAGAGTTCCACTGGTGTTCACTAGTTTTCCTTTTCTTTTGTTTCCTTGTGTTTCATTTATTTTGAATATTGCTCTGTTTTGCTCAGGGATTGATAGTTGATTAGTCAAATCTAGGTTGGCTTGTTCTCTGTAAAGATCTTTGAAATGTGATGAAGGCCTATAGAAAAACATACAGATGTGTGTCTGCACTGAACATATAGGACAAAGCAGAGTGCAGTTAGTGGGTGCAGATTAAAGGTGACAGCTCTATGACTCTCTCTCTCTCTCTCTCTCTCTCTCTCTCTCTCTCTCTCTCTCTCTCTCACACACACTCTCTCTCTCTCTCTCTCTGTCTGTCTCTCACTCTCTCCTTCTCTGACCTCTCTGGCCCTCAGGCTGTATACCTGTCTGTTGCTGCAGCACCTGCTGCTGGTCAGCCCCAAGGGTCCAACACACACACACACACACACACACAGCACGACACAATGTACCCTGTGAGAGCACAACGAAAAGCTAATTTGAACAAAGGGCAAATAAAACAACACTCTATCTCCGCTTTGACTTTGCTTATTTTTTTCTGAAGATGAAGAGGCCACCCTTGACTTGAAATCGTGAAGTCTGAGTGAGTCGTGAAGTCGGATGCGGCTGCATCTGCACCCCATGAATTTTTCCTTCCACTCAGTCCAGCACACTGACTGATGTTACTTATGCAAAAGGTTGCTGAAAGCCCAATTCTCCAAAATAAGACATTGGTGGCGATTGGAAGTCTCTCAAGACGGATGCACAGCTCTTACAACTTCCAAATGTTCTCACCTAGCTGTCTGTATTTTTGCATGCCTCAAGCTGATGGATGTGAAGGCGAAAAGTCCAGTCATTTCCCCACAACTGCATCCGTTTTGCAGTGGCATAAATAAGTCCGACTGGAATCCATTTCTCAAAGCCTCAAATTACAAAATGAGACTGGCCTCTCTGTTAGTTTACAATGGGAAATACTGAAACACCAAAAAAGGCAGCACATCAACATCAGGCACACTATCAGCCAATCATGCTCTCAGATTTAGTGTAGCTGCACAACTTTGATATTCACCAGATCCAGTGGACAACAACATTAAAGCCCACACAAGACAACTGTTAGAGGCCCTGTCCTAAAAATGATGGTCTCATACAGCTAAAATGCATTCTCAGTTACCTCTCAAAGGAAACATATAATATTTTTTTTCATGGATCCTGTTTGTTTGTAACATATCACAAGAATGCCTGTAATTCCTTAGTGCCAAGGCCAGCTGATTTCACTGATTAGTCCCTGCTCTCTGCTTGAAGGTGAGGTAATCAGTGAAATCACCTGGTGGAGTTTTTGGTTGGAAAGAAAACCTGCAGCCTCTCGGCTCTTCATGGCACATGATTGCCCACCCCTGCCCTAGCTGCTCCTAATGGGTAGGTTGGCACCTTGCGTGATGGAAAGGTGAGCGTTGTGTGTGTGAATGGGTGACTGTGAGGCAGACTCTGTGAAGCACTTTGAGTGGTCGATATACTAGAGAAGCGCTATAGGAATACAGTTTATTAGGTTATTAGGACTTCAGATTCTCACACTTTCATGATGTTTTCTACATGATAAATTACACAGTTATGTAGTTATGTGTAGTTTTGCCATCCCTTTAAAAGTTTTCTATCTGTTACCCAAACTCTCAGACTTGCTTTTCAAAACATGTCTTTTTAAATGTCTCTTTTCATGAAGTTGCTGCTTCCTGCTCTCACTTCTTCCTTTCGAGATAATACTTGTCACTTGCATATGGTCTGCATTGGCTGCTGAGGCGGAAACCAGCTCCACCATTGTGGTTTGGCCGACGTAGGTGAGCAGGAAAAACGCTGGCCTGGTTTTGCTTGGCTTGAGGTTCAGCAGGTCTGTTGTTTTCTTCTTCAAGGCCACCAGAACGAGGGTCGCTTTCACTGCGAGGGAGACGGAAGAGACTAATGGAGGGTAAGAAGTTATGGCAACAGTATGTGGAGACGGAGGAGAGGAGCAGAAGGTTTTTTTTTTTTTTTTTTTTTCAACTGGAAACAGAAGGATCATGTGCACATTAGCCATCCTGAATAGAGTCTTTTGTGCATTAGTTTAACAGCCAGTGATTTTGCACATGCATGGTCAGCATTTTGCCAAGAATAATCTGAGCGCATTCCACGCTGAGGTAGCCGCCATTTGAAAATGGGACACCATTACGGCCTATTTGGCAAATTATGGGTCATTTTATGGTCACAAAATCTTTGTTTTTGAGAATATATTAACAGAGTTTGTTGTTTGTTTTTTGAAACAATCACCAAAAATCAAGCATGAGCCATATCTCTTTTTTTTTTTTTTTTTTGGATTCTGAATGCTTCTTCATTTTTGTCTTTATGTTTCATGTGTTGTGAGTTTTTTTCTGTTTTCATGCAGGTGGCCAGCTAAATTTCTCTCTCAAAGAAAATAAAGATGAATTTCAGTGTTGAGACAGGAAACAACTCTGAATTGTCTGTTGTCTGTGTACAGCGTTGGTCTCTGTTTCATACTCAACCAAAGAACAGCAGCAACACTTTGAACACTGGCAATACTCTCTGTTCTGTGTCATAATGGTGCTGAAACAAATTGGACTCAGTGTGTGTTATTTTGTCATTAGTTTGGAAACCAAAAATCGCAGTCTGCTCTCAACACGGCATGCATGAAAAATGGGACAATAGTGGCTTGAATTGTTGTGGATGAACAACACAACCAATCACACACATTAATAATAACCAGTAAGCTGACAGCAGCAGACTGTGGTCGTATTGGGCAGCTTCCAGTGTGATTGTGCACAAGTGTATGAATATGGAGCAAATTATAGCTGAGAAAGAGTGCGTGTGTGTGTGTGTGTGTGTGTGTGTGCATCTGATTGCATCAAAGCGTGGCTCGGTAAAGGTTAGAGCCGATAAAAGCGGAGAGGAAGAGTGGCAGGAAACATTTAAGCAGCGCTGATAAAGCACAAACTGCTGTCACTGTCACCGTCCGTCACTCAGGACTGCCTCTGTGGGATGCACACACACACACACACACACAGATATATGAACTTTGGCTATCTTAAAACGTGCAATGTTTTTCTTCTCTCTTTTTTATCTGGACATATGTCCTTTTTGGGTTTAAAGTGTTATAAATATATTTAACTTGGCGCTAGTGTATATATACATGTGCACTCACTGACTTAACACACACACACACACACACATGCCATGCTTTTAAAGCCCATCTCCTGTCCTGGTGTCCAGAGAAGCCTTTCTGTGTTTATTTAACTCTGTGATTCTTCTATCTGTATCTCCGCTCTGTCAGGGCAACATGACAGCCAGACGTAGCTGATAACCAGCCCTATCAGCACCAAGAACAACACATCACTCTAATGGACCCTGCTGTTTGTGTGTGTGTGAGTGAGTGAGTGTGTGTGTTCCTAACCACTGTGTCTCGCTTTCTGTAAAATTGTGCGTGCATGTGTGTATGAAGGTGTTTGTATGTGCGTATCTCTCTCACACTGTCTTTATACTTCTCTAACACACACACACACACACACACACACTTGCACACACGCACGTACACACACACGCTGCTAGTTAGAGCTGCTAGTATGCCGTTAACACAGGCTTCACCGCAATGAAAATAAAGCCATGTGGACTTTATTTCAAATCTAAAACTAAAAAAGTTTTTCTCATTAAATGTGCCTCCTTTATCAAATATAACTGCAGATAATATAAAGATGAGATTGCTGTACTCAAGTTACACAGACAAAATTGCCATACTTTTATTTTATTTTTTTTCTAATCCAGTGCCACGCAGTGTTAAATTCCTGTGAAATCCAATCTAGCTACTAATTCCATTAAGTAGCTGCTGTTGATTAAGACTGTGCTGCTCTCATAGCCTCTTTCAAATGACTCATTATTCAGGGCTCTGTCACATATAGTGCAGCTTTTATTTCTCGTTACATTTTCAATAGAAAGAATCACCGTCATCACGACTCCTCTGAACAGAAACACAAAAGCCTAATTTGCAAAATACAAAGAAGCAATTTTGGAAAGAAACCATTTCCGGTTTGTCATTCTGTATTTCAATATCTATGTGTATATCGCTGTAGTGCTGTTGCTTGGACACTTCTGCCCGAGGCGAGGTCTGATCAAGGCATGTAAAACACACTGAGGAAATGAGACTTAAAGTAGCCTATTATTTTGTTAAACTTGGTTGCAACTTTCATTGAAACTTAGTGGCGGCTTTGCAGAATGCACCAGGGCTCCAAATGCACCATCAGCTGGTGAAGTCCTTGGTCGTCTACCGCTGGTCATCAAAAGCCAGTTCTTTGTTGCAGCGTAGCTGCTGATGTTTCATATTCCTTCAATATATCTTTGTCGTGATGATGACGTTTCAGGTGACTTATAAGATTTGCTGTGTTGAACGTCGTAGACCTTTTCCGTCCTCTTGGAACCCATGTGAAACATTTGTGGCAAATTGCAAGTGCACTGTCTTCTTCTGAAACTGTGGGGCGTATGCAGCTAGCTCGATGTCAGGAGCATGACAACAGCGTGCTGCCTCTGGGTTACTGGATGATCAAAAACATCTTTAAAGTGCATGACACCACCTACTGCATCAGCTCTATTTATCAGCCAACATTTCATTATCGGAATAATATAATTCCCATTATCTAATATAGGTATGTGTGTATCAGAAGTACAAATCAGGAGAAAATATTCAGGATGCTCTTTGCTTCATTTGGTGGTGATGCCACCATACCGTAGCTATGATTTCTCCTGAGTATTTCTGCTCTATTACTCTTTTAATACAAACATTTACATGGGGCTGTGATATAGTTAACTTCACTTTACCATAATTACCTAAATCTGTATAAATACATCTATTGAACTAGTGGGCGATATATTAATAAAATCAACTGTATAGGAAAATGCTGCTTTCTTGTTGTAATGATGAGTAGGATATTCATTCGAACCTTTTCTTTATTTGGTTAAATTCATTTACAAAATCTAAATGTCATGCAACTACAAGTATTTTTTTTTTCAACACACTGCAGAGGAAAACCACAGAGGTTATTTTTAAGAATGTTAGCTGAGGGGAAGTCGGTGCCATGCCATTGGTCCGATGGGTCATTATTCCGAAACGCTAATAGTCCGAAAAATGTCCCATTGGTTCGGAAGTCCATTAGTGTGATGGCCCATTATCTTGAAAACCCATTGCTCCAAAGGCCCATTGCTTTGAAAACTCTCTGTGGAGTTGTTAGAGTTCAGTGACAGCTGGTTTTCTGCCCAGTTTTCATCCCTGCCAAGAAATGCATCCACCTCTGTTTGCCCTAACCTTAACCTGAGGAAACCCCTGCCTAAACGCAACCCATTTTACAGAGCGGACTATGGGTTTCAGAATAATGGCCGTTTGTTTTCAGGCTAAGTGGCCATTGGACTAACAGGTCTTCCATCCAATGGGCAGTCCATGGGAAGTCCATCTCTGTGGCAGGAGGAGTTAGCATTCAAAGTATCCAGCCAGTATCCAGCACTCAGTAACACTGAGAGGAAGATAGCACCACTACTGTCCTAGAACACCTAGGAGGGAAGTGAAATTATATTACATTTTTCAAAATGGCTTAACTATCCATTTTAGTGCACAATCATTTACCTTGGGTTCTTTTATTCTGGTGATTGTGAATTCCTATGGGAGAAATGACTGGGGCAATGTCCTATGAAACCACAGACTCATCTGTATTGTATGGCTCTATTTAGTTCTTCTAATATGCACTTGCTTCATGGATGTCTCATTAAAGTGGAGAAAAACATAATTAATCATGTCAAAATGTAAGCCGCATATCACCATTCATCTGAAACTTTGAATTTAAAAATCTCCGAAAGTCGCAGCGTTTCTTGTTGTTTGTTATTTGAGGTCAGTGTCAAGTTCAGTGTCGTGTTCATGTTGATTTCCCTGAGCACGAGGCCGGTGACAGCTGCTCTGACCAATAATACACCTGTGACAGGCCACCTGTCAACTTTACGACGTAGCAGCGACGGCTTTACCACCATCTTACGCTCAGGTTTCATGCCGTAATTCCTGTGACACGACGCTGGAAAAATCAAGTGTGTGCATGTGTGTGTGTGTGTGTGTGTGTGTGTGTGTGTGAGGTGTGACAGAGGAATCCCTGTGGTCCTTATAGGTCAATGGTTACTAGTTTTTTATAGACAGAGATCTAGATGAACAAGCTGGCAAAGAGAACACAGAGAAATGGGAGACAAAAGATGAAAGATAGATCAAATAGACAGACAAAGCTGAGGAATTTCTTTAAAAAAAAAAATAAAATAGAGAGATTGATGAGAGATGGGAGAGGGATAAAGAGGCAAGGAGAGCATCCCAGCCCATCCCTCAATCAATAAAGCTCATTTCAACTACTGACCTTCCCATGTTGCACACAGGCGTACCTATTGGCAAGCTTGGATTTGTCCATGGGGTGGAAGTGTGAGCTCCAGGTTCAAATGAATGTGAAACCGCTGGCACACTTACCCCAGGGTCACTCTGTTGAAAATATTTGTGTGAAAACACCAATACGTAAATTTTGCAGACCTGCTAAATTCGTTTTCTCACAAAACCGGAATGAAGCCATTCAGTATGCCACGGAGGGGCACTTACCAAATTTAACATCATCCATGTGCTGAATAATCTGGATGACATGCAGCTGTTCACCTGTTTCTGTTTTTTTTCTGCAGTTAGTTTTATGTTGTGGGTCTGTTTTTGGCAGCAGTTGAATGCTAACATATTTTTATAATAATGTCAAGCTTTTAATGCTGCACAAAACACTCACTGCCACTCACTGTTGGGTGTAACCTGTGCGAGCATTATACAGAAATCTGTGTTCCAGTGAGCAGAATGTCACAGAACATTCCTGAGATCAGCAGAACATTTCTGCAGGACCGCTAACGTTACACTGCAAGCTTCAGCACAGCCACTGGGTTTAACTTTAATAAATGTGTCCACCATATTCGTTGATATTTCATAATGAATTTATGTCTTTCCTATTATATCATGTAACGCTATCAAAAGGTAATGTTAGCTAGGAAGTGGTTGAATGGTGGTTGAAAACAGCTAACGTTAGCTGTTTTCTAACAGTAGATATTGGGTGATCAAATATGTGATCAAATATGTTGTTTTAGTTTGAAATATGGCCCCATGTCCCTCCACATTTTCACTCTCCATTGTCTTTGCAGTTCATCAATCAGGAGGCGCAAAATAACAATTTGTCAGATTCCTTACCTTTATATGATGTAATTTATATGATTTATATGATGCTATTTCAGAGCATGGCATGCTAACTCATATTCCCATTACAGGGCCATACAGCACACAGCATCTCCTCATCTTCTTAGAGACCCTCTACAGGGATCTCATCCCTGATGATGAGAGGGGTCTGCATCGAGATGACTTACCAAAGTATGTGGTAATTTCAGATAATGTGTGTTTTCATAATTTAAAACACCATTAGGCAATGATTTGCGACCCACTACAGGATGCTGATGGAATTCCTCCCACCCTAATCCACATTCCTTAACCCAACTGAGGAGTTCTGCTCCGCATGGAAGTGGGAGGTTTACAATCACCAGGCACTTACTCAGATGACCCTGCTGACTGCCATGGATGCAGCATGTGAGGACAGACGCCTGCAGAGGCTGGATAAGACATTCCAAAAAAATTGGCTAAGCATTTTGACTATCTTGCTTGTGAACAATGACACAAGGACTTGCCATTCTGGTGGCGCTGACATGTTCATTGACATAAATGTTTACTTTTGAGAGATACTAAGGATTTTGAGGAAGTTACGGATTTGCAGGAAATCCAGAAATCGAGAAATGGACCAAAGAGAGTGAGAAAAACTGTAACTGATGTTCATTTGCACTTTTCCATGTAGGAAGTTGTATTTATCTTAGGTCCAAGTTCATTGTATTACTTTTATATTAAAATAGTTCCTGTTTTAAGCTATAAAAAAAGACTCTTCATGTCATCTAAATGCAGTGTGGAGGCAGGATAGCAGGGGTCCAACCAAAAACACCACCAGGTGATTTCACTGATCACATCACCTTCAAGCAGAGTGAAGGGACTAATCAGTGAAATCATCTGGTGGAGTTTTTGGTTGGAATGAAAACCTGCAGCCTCTTGCCTCTCCATGGCACATGGTTTGACACCCCCGCTGTAGACACTGGCAGTCCTACTTATGAAGGTCTTGTTTATTTAATATAATTACACTCATGTCTCAAAAGCAAAGCGGTAGCACATTATTAAGGCTACAAAACCACATGTGGCACATTCAGTGAATCATCTGCCATCATCTCATAAGTCATATGGCATTTGGTGGACATTTTGATCCAAAGTGACTCACTTGTAGCAGAAGCCTGTCCATTTTTAGCATGGGTGGCCCCAGTGGGAATCAAACACATAAGCCGTGTTAGTGCGAGCGTCCTGTTTGTCCCCACTGAGACACACACAAGCACAAACAATGTGGGCCAAGGAGGCTGAGCGCTCGAGATTTATTCTTTTGTGTTGGGTAAAATATGTTGAAATAAAGATGAACATCAATTCTGATCACGTTTGACATGATTTTGATTCATCGGGATCCGGGATTTAGCTCAGAATTTTTACAGTGAGTATGCTGTTAAGTCCTTCCTCCTCCAGGTTAGATGCAGTTATGTGGTGTTTATTTAACTCATCAATCAGCTGATGGCAGCTGGTAGTAGCGCAGCATTGACACTAATATAAGAGCTAGACTGATGGCCTGGTTGTCTTATTGTTACACCTGGAGAGAGAGACAGTGACAGAGCAAGATTATGCCTGCAGGATCCGTTGTCTGCCGTTTCATGCATACACACGATGCTTAGATGATATTAGTGCAGTTTGTCAGCTGGCATAAAGCTTCAGGCGGAGTTTCATATGAGCTGACACTAAAACCAGACAGCCCAGAGCTACACTGCACGTGTTGCTGTGTTACAACACCGTCTTTGACTGTTTTAAGCATATGTCTTATTTTAATTCAGCCCAATTTTAACAGTATTTCATATTTAGAAATTGTAGACTCATCATGAGAATATAAAAGAAGGTTCAATAAAATGCCTCAACTTCACTGTCAGCTGGATCATGTGTTAGAATACATTTAAAGGGATAGTTCACTCTTTTTGAAAAAAATGATTTCACCTCCCTCCCCCTGGCTGTTGTGTAGGACAGTAGAGGTGCTATCTTCCTCTCATTGTTACTGAGTGCTGGATACTGGCTGGATGCTCCAAATGCTAACTGTTAGCCTCCTGCTACTGAGCTGGACATCCCCCCAGCTAACACTCTGAAAAATACCTGCCTAACTCAAAGATGGTTAATCACTTCACATCAGTCAACTATCTCTTTAAAATAGTCACCTGCACCATTTTCATGTCCACTCAGTGTCCACTTTCTCAGGTCCACAGGTCCAATCTAATGCAGCTCAGGTCAGCAGCTCTGCCATAAATTCTACCTTTTAACAAACTTTATAATGTTCAGTTTTTTGTTGACATTGTGGAAAATGTGTAAATTTAACTCTATGTTTATTATTGACGCTGTAGTTTCCAGAGGTCTACATTATATTGAGATGTGTTTCTCATTTTTTGTCCTCCGTGTTCATACACATGAGGGGGACAAAATAGTAGAAAGAGCTCTCCGTAAAATGCAGTTCAGAACAACAGCACTGTTAACTATGAGCTCCAGCCAAACAAAGAACACATTTTGTATTTTACACTTTTGGTTTGTTTGGAGTAAACAGTAGAATGAGAGCTGGGTATGGCAGGACCAGTGATAGTGACCACAACTGAATATGCAAAAAGCGCCACCTACAGAATCCTTTATGAACAAGAAATCCAAGGAAAGAGCCACACACATCCTCCACACTGATTTGGCTACTGATGTGTGGGAGGTATAGTGCAGAGGCGCCACAAGAGTAATGCTGCATAGATAGATAGATAGATAGATAGATAGATAGATAGATAGATAGATAGATAGATAGATAGATAGATATTTTTAATCCCAAATTGGTAAATTCTTGTTTTCCAGCAGCAGCTTGTCTGGACATTGCACAGGGACATTAGTAGACTACACAAAATATACCTCCCAAAACTAGGAGAAATATATATCTTAAGAAAACACAAAATAAATAAAGTGGATCAATACAAAGAATATAAGAAAAAGAGATAATGTAATTGTACATGGGATAATCAACTACAAGGTGGTATTCTATTGAAACAGAGAGTTCCTTCATTATTTTTCAATAGAAGACAACCTCGGAGTAAGGTGAGTCATTTCCCAATACTACCACTACCACATTGTCCTGTTTTTTTAACCATTCACTCCTGCAGTTCAAACCAAACATACACATTTTATACACCAAAAATGTCCTGCGAGGCAATGACCCTCAGAGGCTGCTGTAACATGTTCAACACAGGCTTTGCTAGCAGAGCCCCATCGAAACATCTTGCTCTACAAGCATTTTATGAGTGTCGTCCCACATTTTAAACAAAAATACAAACCAGACATATCATACACCAAAATGTGTTGCATTTTCTGCTTCCAGGGTTCAAACAGTTGTAAAAATAGCTGACAGAGAATGTGTCTCAGTCAGCCATTTAGCCATGTGTATTTAGTAGTGTTAACTGCACGGTTTTCAGATAAACTAGATGTTGGATTTTGGGAAAATGACTTGTTTTTGTCTGCTGGGTGCTGTCCCTGGTGCTGAAAGCTATTTGGTAGGTGTACTAAGTGCTTAACTTTCCTTATGAAATGGTGCTGCAATAACATGCAGCACTAGTTTTGGAGTTTTGGGGTATGAATATATGGTGACCCCGAAAGTCTTACAGATTACCACATCACAAAGCTTCTCTCAAAATGTAAAATTATGACAGGAGATGTGATAAGAGCTACTTGGTTTCACTGTTTCTCTTCCCTGCTCTCTCGTGACGCAGAACTTAGCTGTCTAACACCGAGCAGTCTTCAGCTTTGGTAGGGAATCAAGGAAAGCAACTCCCAAACTGGGCCAAGCAGGAGCACAAATCAGATTAGCGAGGCGAGCGTTTGGTGGGTTTGGAGTGAAGCGGCTGCCGCTGTAAACAGCATCGTGCTCGGAGGAACTCTGGCTGTGGTAGAAACAAAGTTTGCCGCCTCGCCATCCTGTGGAATCCATCATCATTATGACCTCATATCTGTCTCCATGGAAAATGTGCAGTCATTTCCCACAAGGTGTGAGGTGTGTGTGTGTGTGTGTGTGTGTGCATTGTACCATTGAGTGGCAAGTGGTGGGGGCTGGGGCTTTAAATTGTCACGATGACGCCAAGAGAGTCACCATCGTCAGAGAGCCTCTGCACACCTGCACTCACAAACACACACACACACACACACACACACACACACACACACACACACACACACACACTTTTTTGTATTGTACTTGTATTATTTTACTACACATTCTATTCTCATTACAACATGACTACACACACGCACGTGCACATACACTAACACTAACACTAACACTCAACAAATCACTGTTGTGCTTGTGAAGACATTTAATTCCCAGAAGATAATGAAAAACAGATGGGTGAATAGATAAACAGATGATGATGAAAGGGAAAGAGAAAGCTATTACAAGAAAGAGAGAGAGAGAGAACGACAAAAGTGAGAGACTGGTATTGATAAAGAGAGGCAGTGAGAGGGACTGAGAAAGGGAGACAGAATTCGATGTTGTGCCACCTCACGTCTCGCCCCCCCAGGCACGAATAATGCTAAGAATACAGGGACTGAAGTGCCAGCTGTGTGTGCGTTTGTGTGTGTGTGTGTTAGGGCATCATGGGTCTGACCCTGATGTTACTGTGGGTCGTTTGCTTGTAATTTTGATGACCAAGCTCAGTTCTACTGATTTCCCTTGATCTAGGTTTCCAATAAGTTTGGTCTCATATTACAATATTGCATGAATCATTTCCTTTCATAAAAAACATCAGCAAAATCAGAGACGAGGGGGGTGTAGACTCCATTTCCAAAGCTAATGTTATCATAGTATTTCTTACTTCTGTTTTCTACACAGCAAAGAATGCATTGAACCAAAACTTTTACTAACTTGACCATTTTAAAAGCCATAGGCCCATGTCATCCAATTGCAATTGATGTTTTTTTTTTTTTTTTTTTTTTGGTAAAGATCTACAGAACAGTATGAGATAAACGCGCCACAACGTTGCTGAGATCAGGTGTATTTTAGATATATCGCTCGAACAAATAAGCTTCATTTAGTTTTACTGGTGGGAGAAAAACTATGTTTAGCCCAATTAACTTTCGGTACCTTCTTATTTTTCCAGAAATGATGATGGAATTGAGTGACACATCCGGAAAGGAAAAGACAAGATGTCACAGCTGCGTCACAGTGACAGCCAGTGGTGCCAGACTCCGTTGTTGCTAGTATTGAAGTGAATGGGACGGGCATGGAAAATCCAATTATAAAGCACTATACCTCTGCTGTGTGAACTGTGACAGGACAGAGATTGGACTGTATAACAAATCACACTACATAACACAGCCGGCTGGTTTTTGTCCATTGTGGGCCTTTGTTGTCTTTGTGATTGGACTCAAAACACCAGGAGCAGCTATATAAAGCCTCACATGAATCCCACTACTGTAGATCTATAACCCCGTTTGGTGCAGAATATATCATGTCCATCATTGGCGGATAATGCAGATAAATACATGATGTCCATCATTGAAGGAGAAGAGACCCCCAGCCTGAGTTGTTGTTACTTAACATTAATGACACAATGCTAATGCTAAGATTGTCCACACAATTCTTTGTTCACGCTTTGGCCTGCACTGCAAGCTTTCTCATTGTGCTGCCACAGTTTGTACTTGTGATTCTGCCATAAACCTCCGCATCCCAGTTGGCCAGTGAGTTTTTGGTTGACATATGCTTAGTATCCGAGCATCTGGCATTGCATGGAGGTTCCAATGATATTTAGAGATATTTAATAAGGTGTAAAGGATTCAACAGGTAAGGACAAGAGTGTCCTCTAGTTGTGGGCCTCTTGTTGGAGTTTGAGTTTAGGCACTCTTTTCTTTTTCTGTTCCGTCATGGTGGCTATCGCTACTCATGCAAACTGCCCAGTTTGTTTATTTCAAACAAAGTGGACATTACTGCCAAAGTGGAGACGAGAAAGACACTGCTAAGATTGTTCGGAGACTGCTGTAGATTGGATGGTGGATTAAAGATGATAAGAAAACATTAGGATGTGAATGTGGTAAGCTTGAGGCTGGCTGACATGTTTTACTACAGTGCAAGAAGTATGTCAAAAACAGAGATAATGGTTGGAGAAGTAGCTAAATTCGGTGTTGCTTCTCTTTCTTTTGAAACTCTGTTGGGTCAAAGTAAGAGCTCGCACTCATATTGACAGGAAACTCGTGTCATTTTCTTTACGTAAATATTACTGTGTACAGGTGGGTAACAAATTAAAGGACAAACCAACACAGAATGTCTTAGTAAGGTATTGGAGCTACTGGAACAGCTTCAACGATCCCTGGACCTCCTCACTGTAGGAGGTCCAGCATTCAGGCCTGGAGCGTGCTTTTGGTGGACTCGCCCACTTGTGCAGAATATGGTGGAGGATGACTCATCTGACCACATCACTGTTTTCCACGTCTCTCTAGAGCAGTGTGTGTGTACTGGATGTGTAATATCCCTCTCTCTATACAGGCTCTTTTGGAAGATTGGAGCTCCATCCCTCCAGATCTTATGCCAAAGAGCACTGAGGCTCAGCCTGTGGTGGCCCGACACCTTACGTAGAAACTTATATCGGTTTTTCTATTAATTTGTCACCCTTCTGTAAATCCACAGGTCCCTCATCTATGCACATTGTATACATCGATGCACACTGTTTTTTTTTGTTTTTTTTTTATCATCTATTTATCATCTGGGTGCTATTTATTTATTTATCATCTGTTTATACTGTAAATTTGCACATTGCCCTCATCTATGCACATTGTATACATCGATGCACACTGGTTTTATTGTTTTGTTTTTTTTGCACATTGGGTACTTAGATCTTTAGATCTCGAGGGTCATCTTTTATTCTTTATTTTTGATTTACTTATTCTTTATTTTTGATTTACTTAATCTTGTACTCTGTGGATACTGCTGAAAACTGTGAATTTCCTTCGGGATGAATAAAGTATCTATCTATCTATCTATCTAGAATGAGCTTTTGAATTATCTAGTTTGGCTGTCGGATGACAGTAACACAGCTGGAAGGGTCCATCCTGCTGAAAATTAAAAAGAAGAAAAAGTATGTGTATTTTTTTTACAACAGCAGATGTTAACATGTACGAACTGGCTGTAGGTTGAGTCACTGTTCAGTCAGTGATAAAAAGTGCCTTAAGGATATTTATTTATGTGACATTGTTTTGGATGGATATGTAGATACACAGGCATTGTTATCCTTCATCCTCTTCCTTCTCTTTTCTTCTTCTTCTTCCCTTCTATTCTCTGCTCTGCTCTCCAGTGACGTGACACCCTCAGGGCAGGACCAATATAACATTAAGCAGCTGCTTTTGTTTACTACCTGCTCTGGTGCACCAACAAATGCCTTCCCCTCGGGAAACGAAATGTCAGTGGAACCTTTTAAAGTTACTAATTTAGACACCTGAGGGCACCTAAATGTAAAAGCTAGCATTTAGGAATGTCTCTCTCTCTCTCTCTCTCTCTCTCTCTCTCTCTCTCTCTAACCCTAACCCTTCAAGCCATCTCTATTTTGTCAATCAGTCAATGGCGCCATCCAGTGGTCAAGTAAGTCCATACAGTCACTTTCTCATGTGTCCTCAGCTGAGTATAAACCTTATACTACCTGGGTACACAACTTGATTTAGTCTTTTTTTATGTATCTATCAACTGCCTTGTCCTTTTTATGACCTGTATGATATGTTTTTATTGCAATTATTCATTATTCATTTTTTTTTATCATTATTGCCATGCAAAGCATCATTGCACTGACATTCGTTTTCTGAAAACCAAACACTTTATTAAAATAGATCTTACAAATCACATAATTATTCAATAAATAATGATTTTGATTGGCAGTGGTAAAGTTTACTCATGTTAGACAGAGAGTCTTTAGGTAGTGTGTGTGTATGTGTGTTCATATAAATGTGTATTTTTTCCCTGTGTAGATTAGCAACCTAAAAAAAACATGTAGAAAAAAAAAACATGACAGTCTTCAAATTTGTGTGTGCATGTGTTATAGTGTGTGTTCATGTATGTGTGTGTTGTGCACACTAATCTGTGTGTGTCTCCTCTGTCTTGTCTTTGGTGATGGGAAATTCCAGCGAAGACCTGAACCGAATCGGCACCTCGCGCTCCTCACTGATTGGCTGTTTGGCAGCGGGGGCGTTGATACGCAGCTGTCCGTCATCCATGAGTGAGCAGGATAGGCCGGACAGGTCGAGGTGGGCGGGTAGATCGATCCTCTGGACAAATCCCATGTGAGAGGAGGCCACGGAGGAGAGGGAAGAGGAGGAAGAGGAGGAGGAGCAGGACTGGGAGGCCTCGGCCCCGGCCTGTTTCATGGCCACGACCGCCAGCCTCCTCCCCTCCAGTTTGACTGTGATGTCATCAGGGGCGTAACCGCGTGCGTCGAGGGTCACCAGGAGGTCGCCGCCATTCTCTGTGCTCTGCGGGGCCTCCTGCCGCAGCTCCATGCTGGGACTCTGTGTCTGCTGCTCCTCACTGTCATTCAGCCTGAAAGAGCAAAGCAGAATTTGGGTCAGAATCAGCATCATCAGACACTCGGAGCTGTGAGGAGCCCGGTTGCAGAAAGCTAAAGGTCTCTGCCATGGTGGTGTGTTCAAGAGGAGGAACAAAGCCAATTGGGGAGGAGGCGATTTTGGATTCAATTGCAACCATTTTTCATGTGTTCATGCAAAATATATGCCTTGTTTATATTTTTGTTGTCATCTCTCAACTGCTGAGGAAGTTTCATCAACTTAAGGCCCTGTCTACTGGTAACAGCCTGGCTAACAAGTGGTGCTTGACTTTAAAATCATATCCCTTAGAAGAAATCTGCCGAATATGTACAGTATGTCCATATGTTTCCAATGCAGTTGCACTTGTTTCACAATTTTCTTGGAACAAACATGTTGAAACAAAGCAGAATAAGGCAGATTGGCCCACTAGTGTCAAGAAGATGACATGTGATTCAAGAAAATTCAGGAAACCAGTTGATTAGCACTGGAAACAGCTGAAAAGATATCACCCCGCTTGCCGATTTTTAAATGAGGCTTTGCACATTTTGCCACACTGCCCTTTGGACATGTGAGCTTTGTGCCAGGACACGAGGTGGATTCAGTGCCACGCCACACGCAGTTGCCTACCTATCAAAAGGCGAGCGAAGGAAGGACCCCTGGCGAAGGCCGAGCAGGTGAGGCCCGTCGTGCAGCTCCTTCAGGAGGCTGTCGGCCAGCTGGGCTCTCCTGTTGAAGAAGTCCTGCTGCAGGGTGGACAGGGCCTGGCGGTGCAGTGGCCACAGCAGCCGCTCCTGGCTGAAGAAGGGGTCGTCACCGAACAGGGTGGTCAAGGCCGGGCGCAGAGACGTCATGTTTTCACGAGGAGAGGCTGGGAGACAGCTCCGGACACAAAACCCCACAAAGTAATCCGGGTCCAAAAATCACTTTCTTAAAGAGGTGAAGGCTGGGGAGGGATGGAGGCTCTCTCTTGCGTTGTTTCCTCGCTCAGACTTGGTTTCTTGACTGCAGTGGAAATCCAGTTTCTGTCTCTGTCTTGTAGTTAGCCGCCCACTGGCTGGTTGGAGGGTTAAATGAAAACTCAGTGCTTTATATACCCCATCTGCCCCCCCTCACTGTCCCTCCCATGATCCTATTTACACCCTATGAGCTCACTGTTGAGCTGGTGTGGTTTTGTGTGTGTGTGTGTGTGCCAGCGGGCCAGGTATGCAATGCGACTCATCAGAGGGGTAAAGACGGCTCATGGTCACATCTTGTTTGTGTTTGTGAGTGTGTGTCCGCGGCCACATTCACACTGCAGCTCTACATGTCACATCTCTGTGATTCTTTTCCCCCTCACGCATGACTCAGATCTAATGCCTCCACTCAGTGTAAAGCACAAAAAAGAATTTTAAACCATGATACAGGACATTTCTTTCAGCATGGTTTGAAAAATACACTGCAAAAACACAAAATCTTACCAAGATTAGTTGTCTTATTTCAAGTCAAAAATGCCTTATTTCTAGTCAAAATATCTCATTACACTTAAAAAAAGACATGATCACCTCAGAGGTAAATTGTTTTTAGACAATTTTCACTTGTTTCAAGTGAAAATTTGCTTGTTTCATTGGCAAAATTTGCCAGTGGAAAAAGTGAAAATTCACTTGAAATAAGTGAGAATTAGCTTGAAACAAGAAACAAATTTTGCCAATGAAACAAGCAAATTTTCACTTGTTTCAAGCAAATTTTCACTTGAAACAAGAGACAATTGTCTAAAAACAAGTTACTTCTGAGGTGATCATGTCTTATTTTAAGTGTAATGAGATATTTTGACTAGAAATAAGACATTTTTGACTTGAAATAAGACAAATAATCTTGGTAAGATTTTGAGTTTTTGCAGTGTAAGATTTAGAAGAAAAAAAGAAATCTCATTGCATGTAATTTTGGACAAAAAAAGAGCAACAGATGACAACATAGCCCATTTTTTTAAAGATACGGTCTAATATTTAAGTCTTTGTTACTCTCTTGAGAAGAATGGTGTCTTGAAAATGTGCGGCTACAGGAGAGCAGAGAGACGTCCTCATCCACTCTTATTCAGCTTCCATTTCCAGTTAGTTGTAACATTTCCTCATGGACATCAGATAAACTTCCTTGTCTGACTCCAACTGTCCTCCCAAACTCGGTGGCAGTGTCATTTTAATGCTCTTGATGCTAAGATTTAAAAACCAGTGTATCACTGAAAAACATAAAACTCATTTAATGATGTATTCTGAACACTAAACAAAATAATTTTTTCACAATTTTTTTTATTTATTTATATATTGTAAATGATAGATAGATAGATAGGTAGGTAGATAGATAGATAGATATAAACAAAAGTGACGTGTGTTGCTATTGCTGTGCCATGTATGAGGTCAGTGTGAGGAGGTCACAGACAGAAGTTGGATATGAACGGGAAGCTGAAGACATCGATCAGACATGAGCGGCGATGCACGGTGAGCATGAAGACATGCAGTGTGAACACGGCCTGCGTGCCTGAGGCCTTGTGTGTTTCATGTTACAGGTCTTCATCGCTGCTTCTTGGAGTGATGAGCTCAGAGTGCTAACTTTACCCAGAGTCTGTCTGCATGTCTGTGTGTGTGTGTGTGTGTGTGTGTGTGTGTGAACTCACTAACATTACAAGAAGCATGTGCCATGAGTGCATTGCAGGGCTGGCCTGTGGCTATTTGTGGCCTTAAGTCATCTCTCATGTCACTGAACTCTGGAGTCTTTGGCTGCCATGTTGTGATGTCACTTCCCACATTTGCCCGTCAGACTGCCGGCTGTGTGGAGACAACGCACAAAATACATTTATGCTGAATTAGCAGCAGTGTTAACATAGAAATAAGCATGGATTAACTTGTAATACATCTATCTATCTATTTGTCTTTTCTTGAAAATGACTGCTAAATTAATTGTATAGCCATTAGATTACATTTCAGTGGTTTTAATGACTAACTTACCAGCATAGGGGTCAGTAGTAGGTTTGAGTATATCAATATTAGTGTTAGTATTGATATTAATATCAATACTAGCATCTTTATGAGAAACTCCAGTATAAGTGATTGTTCAGTAAGCAAAGCTAAAGCTGAATCATAGACAGATATAAGCCTGCTGGTTGATATCTCGACATTATGTGGGACGTTTTGTGTAGTCTCCATTTTTGCTTGCTTATTTCCTATTTTTCTTCCCTTATCATGGTCACTGAGCTTATGAATTTTATATTGAATATACAATATGGGTAATATTTGCTCCCTGTGTAACAAGACCTTTTCGTCATCTGTTCTGGGAGAACATCTTCAAAGCTCTTCAGTTTTACTGTGTTTGTTGTTTAAAGTCCATCCATCTCGAGACTGAAAAAGAAACAAATACAATACAGTAAAAGAAGTAAATAAATCAAACTAGAAAAGGTTATATTTTCAGAAGAAAATTTGAATGTGCTTGCTTCAGCTTGAAAAGTTTAAAGGCTGATTTAGAAATTTGGAAATGCCTAAGTAGTTGCAGAAGCGTGTGTCATAGCAGTAAGTGATGAAAATGTATGTAAATTGCTGAAACAACACTGAAAACCTGGTGGAAAAAAAACCCACTGACATGTGAAAGCAAAACCTCAGTCCTGGTTGTTAAGCAGCCACACTGTATGAAAGAGAACACGTTTATCTACGTTTTGATGCTAAAATTGTGCAGCAGAAGTAAAAGATGTGGAAGTGAAAAGAGCTGAAGAGATACATTTGGTTATTTAAAAAAAATTGCAAAACAGCTGCTGAGCCTCAGTGGGTGAGATGTCACCCCCTCTAGCTCAGCACAATATACACCCGTTATAACATCTGAAACAGGTGAAAAAGTGTTGTAAAATTGAATAAACAATAAAAGATATCAAAAAGCTGTTTAGAAGTCATAAAGTACGACTACTGACCCGTTTAAAGTTTGAATGAAGCCTAGAATGAAGTATCAAGGAGTAGGTCAAGTTCAAACAGGGCATGGTTTGAAATTTAGTTCCACATTAAAAATAATCAAAAATAATAATAGTAATAATAATAATAAAATTTGTTTAAAAAAAGGCTGTTCAGCAGTCTTTAAGTACAACTTCTTCTGACCCCTTTAAAGTTTGAATTAAATTTGTAGCTTCAAGTTAAAGTTGAATTTTTTTCCCATTGACTCCCATCGCAAAAAATATTTGGGAAAAAATAATGTTATAAAGAGTATAAAAGATGAAACAAGTTTATAGTTTATACAACTAAGTATGAAGGGGGCAAAAATGTTAGCGCTAAGAAGCTAACATTTGCTAGTGAGCTAACTTTCACGAGCGAGCTTGCTGGCTAGCGAGTTAGCCACCAAGTTGTGGTTAAGTTTAGAAAAAGGTCATTGTTAAGGTTGGGTAAATGTTGGTGGTAACAGTTAAGGTTAGGAAAAGGTCGGGGTTAAGGTTAACCAAGGTAACAAAATGTTAGTTAACATTCACCTGTATCAACATGCTAACATTAGCTAGCTAAAACCGACACTGCTCTCACTTGAGGCGGGATTTGAACTCAGGTTAATTGAGTGAAGGTCAGCACTACACCACAGTGTTGTTACTTACACGACCACTAGAGGCCGCTAAACTTTAACTACATACAGTAATAGGTGGTAACAAGCTGCTATGCAAACAGCCTTTAGGAGGATGGTCTCCTAATGTCCGAGTGACAGGAAAGACAACATGATGCTCCGCTAAAAGCATGATGAAGCATTTTGTTTGTCGTGTTTCTTGTCCTTGGCTACAGATTTGCACTGATGTTGTGGAGCAAATCATCGCACTGAATTAAAGGCAGATGGTCAGCTTCGAGGCATCAGTATGGCGAGTGCAAAAATAAATAAATGTGTCAGTGAACCGGGGAACGCCAAGGGATGAAAATAGAAAGGGAGATTCAAGATGGCTGCTGTTTCCTCCTGCTCTTGCTTGCTGAGTTATTCTTACAGCAGCCGGTCTGCTAATGATCTGTGCAGCTGTTACAGCATCCAGCCGGCCCGAGGGCTCAGCGCTCACTGTGCTCACAGAGAGATGGGCGACAAGACACCAAAATACATCCCCGTACCACCTGCATTGTCATTACTCTTGTCATTATCATTTGTCCCAAATGTATGGCCAAAAATGGTAACATTTTATTTTGGGGTAGAGCCATTAACTAGTTCTTTATTAACGTGGGTGTGAGTAATTTACTTGTTCTATATTAGTCATCATGAACTTGGCCTTTATTACCTCCTCATTCTTGCTTTTTTCTCAGTAAGTCCATAATTAATGTTTACTAATAATTAGTAGTATACATAGTATATAGTATATGCATAGTATAGTTGTATACAATTAAGTGCAAATAAATCATTATGACTCAGACTCTGGCCCCCATTATAAAGGGTTGGTTCTTGTGCCAAACAAATACTTTCACACTTTAACATTTCCTAACAAAAACAGGTTCCCGATATCAGTGGCTTTCAAAGTGGGGTCTTGGGGCCCCACAGCGGTCCTTGAGGAGCTTCCAAGGGGTCCTCAGCAACATCAGGAGTGGTTGAATTTCAGTAAAATTTAATTCTGCCTAGTTCAACTCAACTCCATTTTTATTTTTGTTCCTCTGTAATTTCCTTCACTGAAGTATTTGTTAGTAACTGCATACATATATTGATTTGGATTCTTCATTATAGCTTCTTGTATTTTGTTTCTTGTGGTTGTTGTATTGTGCTTAATGTCAAAAGTAAAGTTTGTCCACATGTGTGCTGCTGCAGAGCTGCAGAGGTGAACGGAGATGTTTAGGAGAGGTCCAGCTAACATGAGTTTGATCTGTGTTATCCAGTGTTTAAAACCATGACCTGATCCCCTCCAGTCTGCCGTCAGGAGCTGTGTTCATCTGTCTGTTCCAGCATTTTCACTTTGTTTTTTTGTTTTTTTGTTTGTTTTTTTGTGCTGACAAATGTGTTGTGATATTTCAGCATCGACAAAGGTTCATTTTGTTTAGTTTTTGTATCGTTTTTCTCAGCCATCAGAGAACTATTAAATTCTTCATTGTTTGGCTCTACCAAACAATAAAAATCAAGATTCAGCACTTAATTGCCACATGGGTGGAATTAGTCTCAGTGAGGTCACTAAAAAGACACAAAGCAAGTCAGCAACAAAATAACTAAAATAAATTAAATAAAATCAGTCACCAGTGAGCACATAATACATTTGCCAAAACATGAAAGCAGTTAAAAAACTGATAAAATAAGCACAAGGACATAAAACAGAATTAAAATTGAAAACATCTAAACAAAATAAGATACTGAAGATACTGATACTGACTCTCCTACTGAATTTACCTTTTCAGGTGCATTTGAAATCTAATCAAAATGTTCTCTATAATGATTAATAATTCCTTATTTGAATACTTGAAAATATATGTGTGTGTGTGTGTGTGTGTGTGTGATCCCCTGCATATGGCTACACAGAAGAAAAACTTAAAAAAAATGTTCTTTTAACTTCCTCCTTCAATAACATATTCACTTTCACAATCCCGGCATGGCCAGAGGAAGCATCATGGTTAAGATTTATTTATTTCAAAATGCATCAGTTCAGATGATCTAATCTTCCTGTGGTTCATCCCAAAAAATACAAGACAGTTACATGAACACAGTCATGGGCCATGAGACATGAGCAGTGTAAGAAGTCACATCATACAGAACGGCATGTGAAAGTCTGGCTGCATCACGTTTTAGCGTCTTTTGAAAGCTTGCTTGTTGTCCTTCACAGCTCGGTGTAAGTTGCTTTTTGCTTTTGGGAGGTGGACGCCACATCCAGTCACTGTGCATCTGGTCACATGGTCATGTCTTGTGTTTGTTGGTGGGAGCTTGTTGTATATGGTGGCGCCCTGATATCATGGAGGAGGCAAACTGTTCTTGATCTGAGCTTCCCTCTGGATTGTCAGGGGAAGCTCAGTTCTCACCGTCTGGAGCACTTGCCTGAAGGCACAGGACGGACTCCCACCAGAGGCCCTGCAGTTAGGTCAGCCTGAGAGGCAAACTGAGCGCTTGCAGTAAACAGAAACTGTGTGACATGACATCTGGTGTCATATTAAGAGCTGGAGCTACAATAACAAAATCAAAGTTCAAAATAAGAAAAATGACATCATGATATAAAAAAAAAAGAAAGGAGGCATACAAAATAGCATACAGATCACCTAAGACTGACAAAAATAAGACTTTGGTAGTTATCCTGAAATGCTTTGATCTGTTGTAGTACCACAAACAGCCACTAGAGGCCATTAGGTACAGCTATTTTGACTGTAAATGTCTCCAGTTTTGGTTGTGTTACTATGTTTGTGTTGAATTTCTATCTGTTTTTTTTTTTTGTTTGTTTGTTTGTTTGTTTTTTACTGTGGAGGAAAACAAAGTGCAGACTCCCTTAAATGTAATTGTTTCAGTTGTCAGGGTAAATTTATAATAATACTCTATTTCCTTCACTTGCAACATTTTGCGTGTATAAACTGATTTTACCAAATGCCTATAGGAGGGATGAAAACTGGACCCCCGAAATTACATTATTTTTTTATTTATTTTTTTTTTGCATGTATTCTTGTGATTAATGACAACCATATTGGACATCAACTATACCTATACAAGTATCTTCACTTCTCTTTTTCTGTCTCAGTTCCACATTTCTGTTTTTTGTTTGGGTTGCTATAAATTCGATTCAAGCAGGACCACAGAAGAAGAACAATGTTAAAACGCTGCAGAGGAATGCACAGAATATACCACCAATGAGGAAGAGGGCAAAGACTTTCCACACAACCCATTAGCCAGCCAAGAGAGGATGTTTAAGAAATTATTAAAACTCCTTTTTTTTTTTTTTTTTTTTTTTTTTTACTTGTCATTGCTTTACAGCTTACTTTTGCTTCTCACGCAGCAGTGCCATCTGAATACCATCTGAATGTTCAGAAAAAATTCAGTCACACATACATTTACAGGGTATTGAGGCAGATCAGTTCCCGAGCTGAGCGGGGGGGCATTTCAGGGAAACCGTGAACGTAACCCTGAACTCTGACTGGCACAAACCCGACACGGCAGACTTTGAGTTTTGGGTTTCAGAGCAGCTGATTACAGTGAGTTCAATCAACTCTGAGTTGGTTGAAGCTGACTGAGGCGGATTCACAGTGAACTTAATAAGCCAGCATCAACGGAGTGCAGAGAAAAGTTGACAGAAGACAGAATCTTCAGTAATTCCCCCACAAGATTTGTTTGAGCCATTGGTACAGCTGATCATTGCATTGATAGCTTACGCCCCACTGTGCCTGTCCCGTTGTGCCTGTCCTGTTGTTCTGCCTGTCCTGTCCTGTCTACCTGTCTCGTTTGTCTCTCCTGGACTCCCTCGCCCCAGCACTCTCCCTCAGTGTGGACCATCAGCACTCCTCAGCCTGCTACCACCTCACCCTCCCCTTACCTGATGTGTAATAAATCCGTTAGTTACACCCTTACCTGCCAGCCTGTGTGCCTGCATTTGGATTTCTGGCCAAAACGTAGTGTTCACAATGAACGTTTTGGAGCAGCTGCTGCTATTCTACCTTTAAACTGATCTGGCCTGCACAGACAAAAATACTACAACTGCACTGGATGGACTCACTTAGGACACCCGAACAGATACCAGATGGGACCGGCCCAAGAAGAGGTCGCAAAGAGAGACGCTCAGCTCTGTGGCTGGGAAGGCAGACAAAACTAGACCAGACTAAAGACCATTAAACAAGACCAAAGCTAGTACTAATGCAGTCGGTAATGCCAGATATGTTGGGAACTGCTAAAAAGTTTATGTTCATCCCCTACACTGCAAAAACATAAAATCTTACCAAGATTATTTGTCTTATTTCAAGACAAAAATGTCTTATTTCTAGTCAAAATATCTCATTACACTTAAAATAAGACATGATCACCTCAGAAGTAAATTGTTTTTAGACAATTTGCACTTGTTTCAAGTGAAAATTCACTTGAAACAAGTGAAAATTTACTTGTTTCATTGGCAAAATTTGCCAGTGGAAAAAGTGAAAATTCACTTGAAATAAGTTAAAATTACCTAGAAACAAGAAGCAAATTTTGCCAATGAAACAAGCAAATTTTCACTTGTTTCAAGCAAATTTTCACTTGAAACAAGTGAAAATTGTTTAAAGTGACATTTTTCACTTGAAACAAGTGAAAATTGTCTAAAAACAAGTTACTTCTGAGGTGATCATGTCTTATTTTAAGTGTAATGAGATATTTTGACAAGTAATAAGACATTTTGGACTTGAAATAAGACAAATAATCTTGATAAAATTTTTTGCAGTGTATGGCTATTATTTACCAAAAGGCTGATTTTTAGATGGCTGATTTACATGTTGTTATTTACATACAAATAAGTTGCTTCATACTATCAGAATAGAAATTATTTTCCATTCTGCTGTTTTCTCTATCATTTTAGTTTATTTGTTTTGTAAACACACAATATAGTTTCAGGGTTTTTTTTTTTTTTTTTGTAAAGATTCATTTTCCTTTATATTTCTGTTAACATATGTTTTTTTCACCCCTGATTTTCATTATATCATTGGTTTTGTTAATAATAATAACGTTGGTCTGGTGGCTTGTTCACGTTTACATTATTGCTCCTCACTTACACCACTAGAGGGCAGTGCAAGACAAGATCGATGTCTACAACCATCAACATCATCATCAAGATTATTCCATCAGGATAAACCACTCAGTGAAAATACACCGTTGTCCAGGGAATCCCACAGGCACATAATGAATACATAAACACATAACACAGAGAAGAAGAAGATGATGAGCAGAATAAGAAATAGAAAATGATAGTGTGTAGTACTTTACAACCTCCCTCTCTTGTTTTATTGCTTTTGTAAAATCCGGTATACCACATTCAGCAAAGTCCAGTCGAATCAGCTTCTCCTGTCCCATTTAAAGACACTCCCCGCTCCATGAAGCACACGGGCACTTTGTAATGGACGGGCTTCTCCAAAGAGAAACCTGTGCTCCTGTCCCGCAGGAGCATAACCTACAGTATGTGACTATATATTAGTACATATGTCTCCAGTTTGTTGCTTTTTTTATAACATCCAGTGAACTGTTATTGCTGTAGCTGCAGTCTGAGTGCCTTGGCTTTGAACTTTGCCCTCTTGGCTGCATGTAGGGTTCGTTATCTCGGGATTTAGGCTTGTTCAACTGGTGCCTGAACTGTAAAAATCTCACTGATGCTCACTGCCTGGTCTGAGAACAGGAGGTTAATGCACAGCGACCCATAGCCTCTTGTGCTCAGGCACTAAAAGGCACACACACACACACACACACACACACACACACACAGAAAGAGAGAGACACTATTATGGTAAAGGATTTAATGTAAAAATGTTCATCTTTGATGCTGGAGCTTTGCAAGTGTGGTTTTCTGCTTTCACGGCAGTAAAGCATGTTAGGCACTGAACTCTCTGGCTCTCTCAAAAGTATGCCATGTTACATGAATATGAAACCACTCCCTCCACACACACACACACACACACACACACACACACACACACACACACACGCAACCAGACAGACTTGCTGCCATCCTCACGCCGCTAGTTTCTTCCTGTTTCTCAATTCCTCTCCTCTGACATGACCTCCAGTAACCTTCATGCCCAGCCTCCTACCACTGTGCGTGTGTGTGTGTGTGTGTGTGTGTGTGTGTGTGTGAATTTGGGTGATGCATGAGAATAGGAAGTTGGTGGTTAAATGTACATCTTGTGCGAGGCACAGAGAACTGATGACACAGAGAGTTAGTGATGGGAAGTGTGTTTTTTTGTATTTGTTTGTTTGTGTGTGTGTATGTGTGTGTGTGCGTATGTGCGCGGGTAGCCTTTTATACTGTAGGAATCGCCACTTTGCCTCCACAAACATGCATGCGCGCTCACACACAGATACACCAACAGATACATGCACACACGAAAAGACACACTCACACTCGGCGCCCAACAACTGAATGTAATTCGGACTGACAGCTAGCCTTCACGCTCTGATGCACCTCGCAGCCGAAAACCCAAAAAGTTAAATGGGGAAGGAAGAGGAGGAGGGGATGAATAACTGAGGGAGGAATTAGGAGAATGGATGAACAGACACACAGACAGGCAGGTAAACAGACAGACCAGGAGAGAGACAGACAGGCGAATGTAAAGACAGGGAGCAGATGGCAGGAGACCATATTTACAGAGAGGCAGACAGACAAATAGACACAAGAGGACATGAAGACAAACAAAAAGGGGCGAGCAGGAAGACAGAGAAGAAGAGACAGACGGATTTACAGGAACACTATCGCTTCATCAGCTGAACTGAGGAGCAGGCATAGACCTGTAGGCAGCTGAGAGCAGAATGCCTGTTCAATGGAAATCTGCTCACATTTTCCATTGTTGGCATTTAGCCGACAGTGACAGTGTAAGAACAAGCTCACTGTGCCTTTTCATGCAAAACTGAACTTTGGTGCTGCTGCTGGGCTGTGTAGTTACAGAATGGGGACGTGGCTTGAGTCCACGTGGTGGTGAAGTATCCTCATTAGTTGCCATGTGCACCCCTGGGCTGCTAATTCACAAATTAACTTTTATTTGATTTTATTTATCCCTGATTTAGCCGGAAAGGGCCCATTGAGATGTAAGATCTGTTCCTCCAGGGAGTCCCGCTCAAGACGGCAGCACAATAACCTATAAAAAAAGTTCTCATGATAGAACGCACACAATACATAAAAGCCACACAGGGGAACTAGGTTTGACAAGTCCCCCGGCCCATGTGGCCACACACGTCGCTGGTTCCGGCCCTTTAACACCGGGGGTGGCCAGCTTTTGTGGTTATAAAGGGCTGGACGGAGAGTTGAGGACCAGGTCAAGTTGAAAATTCATTGTAGTCAAATTTCTATAGCGACGCATTTTGTGTCAAATCACATTGAGTTACGTCACGATGCTTTTCCTTTTCAAATTTCTTTTTAATCGGTTGATTAATTATCGCTGTTTCATATGTTCAGAGCGCATCGTGACTGTGTAATGCTACATATTAGTGGGAACAGTGGAGCAAAATTTCAACAAAATAAGCAAATCATCCCACTGACTGAGCTCGCCGGGATTTTGTCGGTGCATAACACAACGCCATTGTGAAATAAACCAAGCAACTTGTTTTCCTACAGCCTTCAAACCTAAATTCAGCAAGGGGGTTGGATTCAACCATGAATCGTGATTTATGTCCAAGGGCCGGATCAAACTGTCTAGTGGGCATTTCCTGAGCGAAGGTTCATTAGCAAACGTTAGTCTGTCAGCAAGTCACAACAAACACTTGGTTAAAGTTAGGAAAAGGTATTGTTAAGGTTAGGGAGAGGTTTGTTGTAATGGTTAAGGTTAGGAAAGGGTCAGGGTTAAGGTTACAAAACATGATCTAACGTTATCCAGCTAATATTAGCGAATGGTCACTAATATTATAGCCAACATTAGCTATCCAGATGCAAAAACTGTTCTATCTTGGATTCTGGTTGGCTGAGTGAAAGTCATGTTGATTGGCCCATCCACCTCCTCACCAACCTTCGCAAAAACTCAAAATCTTACCAAGATTATTTGTCTTACTTCAAGTCAAAAATGTCTTATTACTAGTCAAAATATCTCATTACACTAAAAATAAGATATGATCACCTCAGAAGTAACTTATTTTAGACGATTTTCACTTGTTTCAAGTGAAAATTTGCTTGAAACAAGTGAAAATTTGCTTGTTTCATTGGCAAAATTGTTTCTTGTTTCTAGCTCATTTTCACTTATTTCAAGTGAATTTTCACTTTTTCCACTGGCAAATTTTGCCAATGAAACAAGCAAATTTTCACTTGTTTCAAGTGAATTTTCACTTGAAACAAGTGAAAACAAGTAACAAGTAAAAACAAGTTAGTTCTGAGGTGATCATGTCTTATTTTAAGTGTAATGAGATATTTTGACTAGAAATAAGACATTTTTGACTTGAAATAAGACAAATAATCTTGGTAAGATTTTGCGTTTTTGCAGTGTAGTCACTCCCTTAATACTACAGCACACTGTCATTATCTGCAGGGCTGCTAGAGGTCATTTAACTTTAAAATGTACCGATATGTCATAATAAGCAGCTGTACAAACATTTCATGGGGACATTTTTAGCCAGAGGACAGTGTCTGTGGGCAATAGCAACAATATCCAAATACAGCGGACGTCAAGTCAAGGATGATGTAAAACAGTACAGAACATGCTTCCTTCACTGCAGTTTGTGAAACGTTCAGTTCCAGTTCCTGAACTGAAGAAAACCTTCCTTCATATCTTTAGGAAAATCTGTGTTTCAAAAAAAAAAAAGTGAAATAAGTTACCTGACATGGACCTCACTGTGCCACCACAGCACAAAGTGGCTCTGTGTGACCTGATTCCTAAAATAAAACATCAGCCACAGGAATACCACTTGTGTTATTATGGGGTCCATTTTGTCATTACTTCCACCTGAACGCACTTAAATGTGTGACAAGTCATATTTGTCACTTATGACCTCGAAAGTCAGAGCTCCCTGGGTGCACCTGAAGGCAGCGGCTAGTTCCTAAACTGCCAACATTACAAGAATCAGTGATGATTTGGATTTTCACACATATAGTGATGTTTGTTGCTCTATGTGAGCGTAATACATTCATTAAATCCTTCCCTGTTGTGAGAATGAGATCTTCACCGGGAGTGTACTGTGCCAAAATGAAGGACGTGGGCACCGAACAAGAAAAAACAAAAATAGTTTAAAAAATGCAATAAAAGTAACACAAAGCTGAAAAATTGTACAACAATACACATTTGTTTTGGTTTCACTTTCAGAACTCGTTTCAGCCCCGTGGCCTCCAACTATTTTCTGTCATAGACCAACAAATACCGCTATATGTGTAAAAATCCGAATGATCCCTTTAGGTGCCATTCGGTGTCGCCCCCTAGTGGCCATAACAATGTGGTGAACTGTTGGGTGACATTAGCTAGGAACAGCTGCTTGCATTTCTGAACACATGGCTTCTTTGTTGGGACTGCTGTGGCTTGATTTCATAGCCGTTTTTTTTTGTTTGTTTGTTTTTTTTCAAAATGTTTGTGATGAAATTGCAGTGAAAACTGAAAAAAATTAAAGTATATAAAAATCTAACATAGCTGACTTGAATGAGTAAGCATCCCAAAATATTGGCTCAGGATTATTAAATTACACACACACATACACACACATAAAACAAGTATTTGTAAATTGAACAGTGTACCTGGGTGCTATAGCCTACCCTTCACAAGATATTGATTTTATATACAGTACAGGCCAAAAGTTTGGACACACCTTCTCATTCAATGCGTTTTCTTTATTTTCATGACTATTTACATTGTAGATTCTCATTGAAGGAATCTACAATGAATGAATGAAACATGGAGTTATGTACTTAACAAAAAAAGGTGAAATAACTGAAAACATGTTTTATATTCTAGTTTCTTCAAAATAGCCACCCTTTGCTCTGATTACTGCTTTGCACATTCTTGGCATTCTCTCCATGAGCTTCAAGAGGTAGTCACCTGAAATGGTTTTCACTTCACAAGTGTGCCTTATCAGGGTTAATTAGTGGAATTTCTTGCTTTATCAATGGGGTTGGGACCATCAGTTGTGTTGTGCAGAAGTCAGGTTACTACACAGCCAACAGCCCTATTGGACAACTGTTAAAATTCATATTATGGCAAGAACCAATCAGCTAACTAAAGAAAAACGAGTGGCCATCATTACTTTAAGTAATGAAGGTCAGTCAGTCCGGAAAATTGCAAAAACTTTAAATGTGTCCCCAAGTGGAGTCGCAAAAACCATCAAGCGCTACAGCGAAACTGGCACACATGAGGACCGACCCAGGAAAGGAAGACCAAGAGTCACCTCTGCTTCATCCGAGTCACCAGCCCCAGAAATCGCAAGTTAACAGCAGCTCAGATCAGAGACCAGATAAATGCCACACAGAGTTCTAGCAGCAGACCCATCTCTAGAACAACTGTTAAGAGGAGACTGTGCGAATCAGGCCTTCATGGTCAAATAGCTGCTAGGAAACCACTGCTAAGGAGAGGCAACAAGCAGAAGAGATTTGTTTGGGCCAAGAAACACAAGGAATGGACATTAGACCAGTGGAAATCTGTGCTTTGGTCTGATGAGTCCAAATTTGAGATCTTTGGTTCCAACCGCCGTGTCTTTGAGACACAGAAAAGGTGAACGGATGAATTCCACATGCCTGGTTCCCACTGTGAAGCATGGAGGAGGACGTGTGATGTGTGGGGGTGTTTTGCTGGTGACACTGTTGGGGATTTATTCAAAATTGAAGGCACACTGAACCAGCATGGCTACCACAGCATCCTGCAGCGACATGCCATCCCATCCGGTTTGTGTTTAGTTGGACGATCATTTATTTTTCAACAGGACAATGAGCCCAAACACACCTCCAGGCTGTGTAAGGGCTATTTGACCAAGAAGGAGAGTGATGGAGTGCTGCGGCACATGACCTGGCCTCCACACTCACCGGACCTGAACCCAATCGGGTTCAGGTCCGATGGTTTGGGGTGAGCTGGACCGCAGAGTGAAGGCAAAGGGGCCAACAAGTGCTAAACACCTCTGGGAACTCCTTCAAGGCTGTTGGAAAACCATTTCAGGTGACTACCTCTTGAAGCTCATGGAGAGAATGCCAAGAGTGTGCAAAGCAGTAATCAGAGCAAAGGGTGGCTATTTTGAAGAAACTAGAATATAAAACATGTTTTCAGTTATTTCACCTTTTTTTGTTAAGTACATAACTCCACATGTGTTCATTCATAGTTTTGATTCCTTCAGTTAGAATCTACAATGTAAATAGTCATGAAAATAAAGAAAACGCATTGAATGAGAAGGTGTGTCCAAACTTTTGGCCTGTACTGTATATTATTATTTATATATATGTTTTAACCCCACTCTACTTTCTTTGCCGCTCACTTTCTCACACATTGACATGTATGGGTTTCTGACTGTTGTTACACCACCATGAACCAGGTACACTCAATCTGTCACCTTGGTTGTTTCAGTGCTGGCTATAGATTCGCATGCAGCAGCCTCTGTCACAGGGACTTGCCTCTCCTGTCTCCTGTATTTCAGCCTCTCTTCAGCTAAAACACCTTGCTGTAGCAGTGTAAGGGATTTCTCAAGCGGTGACTTTTGTTTGAGTTCCGCCACATCTTATCCCCACTTTGATGCAAAACATAAGGGAACTGCTTTGCACGGTGTTTGACGTGAATGTTGGTAAATGTGAAGTGTTATTTTCAGACACACCTGCATGTTGAGCACCGGACCCAGAAAGCAGAAGGAAGTGAGTTTGGTGACATGTGGCTTGACGATTTGTGTGGGCGTCTGCTATGTGATCAGTTGCGAAAGCTGCGATAATTGGTCAAATCTGGAGAAATATAGCAGTGACTGGACTGTTGCGATCCCTCAGTTGCAAAATCCTGGAGGGACTGATGCATGTCATTCCATATGTATATTTTCACATCTCGTATCTCCTTTCCTTAGGTTAGCCCTTATTGTATTTTTTGAGTCTTTAGTCTTTATAGTCTCTATTGTATATTTTCAGCCTTTATTCTTTTTTTTAGTTAACTTTATTGTATGTTTCTACTGTTACTGCTGGAACACCAGAATTTCCCTGGTTGGGATCAATAAAGTATATCTATCTATCTATCTATCTATCTATGTTGTGACATGAATCAAAGGAACAGTCTTGAACTGATTAAAAAAAGGAGTAGGGTATTACAGAAAACAGTTTTTTTCCCCCCTTGTTTTGGCACATGTTACAGTCGTGGATGTTAATGAAATGATGTGAAGAAGTGATGGCGGCAGTCCTTGCCATTTCACTTGGCGTTCTGTGGAAAATCACCAGAGAAACAAGGGAATCAACATCGCCCCCAGTTGTTTTGTCACAACCGGGCTTCATCAGAACTCAAACAATCATCTGCAATCTTAAAATTACATCAGCACGCCAACGCTTTGGCTGGCCTGGTGGGGTAGCAGCCATTAATAACGCTGGAATGAAAAATAAATCCGTCTAAATCAATTCATTTCAGGTGCAAGAGGAGCCCTGGGAAATAAGTCACCTGCATTATTTCCTCACAAATTGTCTTTCAATTAAAAGCCACATCTGTGTGTGTAGACAACAAGTCATCATATAAAATTTCAGCTGTTTTTCATTGTCCAAACGTACAATTAGAGTGAGAACACAAGACGGGAATTTAAGGAATCTATAGAAACTACAAATAATTTTAGGACAGTAGAGAGAAATACAGATTTTGTGTTTTCCCGTGTTTACACATTTGGTGTGTTTATATGTGTGTGTATACATATATATACATATGGGTCTGCTTTTGACTACATTTGAGGACATGCACCAGACTTAAGAACGGTTAATGTGGGACGGCTTGTCCATTGGAGGACAAAGGCCATGTCCCCATGTGGAAAAAGCGGATTTTGGGGTCAGGGATTAAGTTTAGGGTTAGGGTTAGGATTAGGCACATTGTCGTTATGGCTGGGGAAATGAATGTAAGTCTATGTAATGTCCCCCAAAGTGACCTAAGTAAACGTGTGTGTGTGTGTGTGTGTGTGTGTGTGCAGCCATATTCTGCATGTGACTTTCGTCTGCATTCGATAGCTTCCTCCAGTTCCAACTCTTTCATTCCGACGGCGATTTATAACCGTTTCCCTGCGTGTATTATTTTCCTCATTAACCATAAATCAACATGCTGTGGGTGGGGGAGAAAATGTAGAAAAGACTTCTTCATACGCAAGGGAAGAGCAGGATCAGGTGTGAATAGAGGAGAAAAAAGAGGGAGATAGAGGGGAAAGTGATTTAGAGCGGGGCTGAGGTATGTAGAAGAGACAGCGAGGTGTGATTTAGAGCGGAGAGGAAAATGGGGGAGTGGGGTGTGCGCACTTTGCGAAGATTGAGTGTCATTTAATGCAGGAGTGAGTGGAGAAATTATTGCATGGCCGCTACGCTGCCTGACTGTAGATGTGGCATATAGCTCATAAGGCTGCTATACCAGCTGAATGGGAATTACCCCATTAACACCAACTGAATGCTAACCACCACAGCACGCATTGGGCCGGCAGCAAAGAGCTGAGCTGGCTAATGACTCTGTGTTACTGTAATGGCGTGAATCTCCCGAGCGGCTCTGCCTCTGCGGGACGTTTTAGCGGCCGTCGCTCCGCCCGGCCTCCACTCCTCTCCATCCTGACGGCTCCCCGACGGAGGGAATGACCTTCCCAGGACAAAGAGTCATCAGCCATCTTTTCTCCTTTCTTCAGCGTACATCATAAAATCTCCACTGAATCACATCACGCCTTTCCCAGATCTTCATTTTCTATGTGTCGTTAAGTAAGCGGGGGAAAAAAATCTTTTTTTCATTCTTTTCTTCTTTTATATGATCATTTTAACCTCACAGGAACATTTTGTTACATCTGTTATTTGGATGCTGTGGCCATGAATCTTGTTTGTATCCTTTGGTTGCTTGTAATTTAAATTTGAGCTCATTCTAGTGTTGCACTCATGGTTTTTAAACCTGGATAGGAATGCCAATTAAATGCCCAAAATATGAATGAACAAACAGATGAATGAACGCATGGTGAGCAGATAATGAATGAACAGATTAATTTAATAACCACTACGACAATATTATTATGGCAATACTACCAGCAGCGCCAACTTCAGGCGCAGTACTTTAGACTAGTTTGAGTTTGCTACAAGGATACTACTTTGACTCATAAGTTTCTTTCTGCTTGACTTTGTTCCACTCAAAGCGACAGGGTTCATGTCACTTTGACTGGTCCAAACGTCTGAAATGTTTTCACACTAGGAAAAGCTGGACTGTGGTTCAGTTTGATCCAGACCGAGACCAGCTCTTTACATCGGACCAGGGTCTGGCTGTGTGGTTGGGGGCAGGTTTCAAATCTGTACTTTTGGTTCAGATGAAAGTGAAAAGTCCAAAAGTCCGGGCTTTGGTGGTGAAAAGGCCCTAACTCAATAACAATACTGGGCTTTTTTTTTTTTATTTTATTTTATTTTTCATTTATTTTTATTTATTTATTTTGCTAATTTATTTGCTATTTTTTGGAACATTTTGTGGTAATTCTCTTTTTTATATTTTATATTTTTTATATTTAACTTTTTTTGGATAATTTATGAGGCATTTTCTGTCACTTTTATTGCTTTTTTTAAACTATTTTTGCTCCTAGTTTTTAGGGCATGTTTTGTTCATTTGCTTATTGCCTTTTTTACCCATGTTTCTGAAAGAAGTCATGAACCTTTTATCAGGTTTCAACAGGGTAATGCAGCGCTCAGCAGACACACAGGAAGCCTATCTTATTTGCTTCAGCTCTCGCCTGTTGGTATTTTATTTATCTGATCTGCAGCCTATTCTACAGGCTACACCGGTCCACTCCCACCCACATACATCATTACTATCATGCCATCTAGCCGCTCCTTTACTGATCACAGACACCGGGGCCATTCTCTTTGGCCAGCAGTCGTGGTTGCAAAAAATACATTATATGTACCGAATTCTTGGCTCGCCACTAACAATAGCTTCCATTTTATTTGTGTTTTATTGCCGGGGCATTAATAAAAACTTGGCACAGTGTTTCAGTTGTTTATGCACGGAGCTACAAATGCTGTAGACGGCCACAACATAGCGATGGAGACATTTAGTGGCCCAGTCATGAATCAGTTTTTACAAGCACATTGTTGCGTTAAAAACAGTAATTCCTGTGAGGGTGATCCTTATTGTGATCATGAATTCTTGGCGCTGCTGATGGTTCTGTGCTGTGCGTTGCACCCAGTTGCATCACTGCTGTACCCATAATATCAATACAGCTCGCACTCCTGGGGATTGTTGCTATGTTCTGGGGATGTGGAGGTCCTAGTTTTACCCCTGAGACTATCCGTCTATCGCTGATACAGAACACGAGTCTGAAAGCAATGGGCTATCTGTCATTCATGCTATTAGTCCATGGTTATCATCAGCCATTAGCCCAAAGACATTAGCAGCAGCTATCAGCAAAGCCATTAGCTCCTGTCGCTGCTAAAAGGCTACTGTCCCTCACAAAGAGTCATTACGAGGAGGTAAGGAAAGATGAAGAGACAGAGCGAGAGTGCAAGAAAGAAAGAAAGAAAGAAGGAAGAAAAAAGGATGGCAGAGGTTGGGGGAGGATAAAGACAAAGATTGAAGGAAAGCGAGAGAGAGGAGAGAGAGAGAGTACAGTAGGGAGGGAAGGGGGAGAGTTTTACATCATCTTAATTGTCCTCAGTGTGTCATTTCCATCCAGTCAATTAAGGGATGTGAGGACTCAGTGTGACAGTAGTGTTTTTCACATTGTCCTGTGCAAAGAGGTGCACTGCTGGAGAGGGGGAGGAGAGGATCAAATTAAAGAACTTTTAAAATGAGGGGAAAGGTTACTTCTCCCCTATGGATCTGCAGTATAGCTCAAGAGTTTCATTGCAAAGTGAGACATCCTCCATCTGAAAAAAGGGACATCTACTCCTACAAGTTGATTGAATGGATAAAAGTAAAACTGACCCAGGATAATTACTGAAGATATTACTGATAATTAGACCTCTGCCTTTAAAATGATCATTATTATTATATTAAATTATTAACTTTTTTGATGACACCAAGAGTTATGTTGGTGAAATATTAATCAGTGAACATAAGGTAAAATTGATCCATTTTCTTCATCTGGGAGGAGACCCAGTTGAACTCAAATAAAAGGCCAAAACCTAAATCCTGCATTCTCCTTGCTGTAAGGTGACAATCTCTTAACCACTATGGTAACCTTTTTTTCCCCAACATTGACCACCATGGAAACAAAGAACAAAAATTCTCCAAATTCTGACGCCGTCCTTCGCAGCTTTCACTGATGTCAGCATGAAGCACACTTTCCACAACCAGAGGAACTGAAACCAAGCTGCTCTCGACAGCCGGATCATGACGTTGTGTGTATAAGGAGAATGTGTCACTAAAGGATTTCCTCAAGTGAGTAATTTGTTCACCGGGTCTGTTGGACACCTGTCTGGCCATGAAGGGGTCTCCTTTGTCTGTGGTCCTTCTTAAGCTTCCCTCTGCCATTGTGTGAACACAGCATGAGAATTATTTTTTGGTCTCACGGTGCGCCCCAGTCGTTCACTGGATAAGAGTACCACATGTTAAGGCTGAGTCCTGATCACAGCATCCCAGGTTCGAATCCAACCTCAGATCATTTGCTACATGTCATCCCCTCTCTCTCCCCTGGCTGTGACTGTCAAATAAAGCAGAAATGCCAAAAAAAAAAAAAAAAAAAAAATTTGTCTCAGGACTTTGTTGTCCTGCTGGAAAGCGCAGCCTCAGGTTGGCTGTCAGTTTGTCCTTACAGTATGTCCGTATGTCCATCCGTTCGAGACATGTCTCTAAGGCAACATATCTTTAAATCTCTTGGGTGTTTTTGCAATGAAAATTCGTTCACACTTTAATGCTCCTCAAAGGATGAACCATGTCAGTTTTGGTGACCTCATGAGTTTAATTGAGTTTTTAAGTCCATCCGGCAGTTATTTTGCAGGGTGGACTCACACTTCCCAGAGTTTTGGTGTCACCATCTAGCACCACCCTTAGGCCATGTGATATTTGCCACATTACTATGAAATTTGCAAAGCACATTCACGTTCCCCAGAGGATGAACCCTCTCAACTTTAATAACCTCACCACCTTTCCTGTAGTGCCACCGTAAGGCCAAACTGCACAAATAAGCTCAGCTACTATTAATGAGAATTACCTTTACATTTGAAGTACCGTATTTCACCAATTAATCGCCCGGCCGCAAATAGCCGCCTGGTTCTTTTAAACGCCTGGGGTCTGCACGCATTTTGCGTATTAAACGCCCACCCGAATAACCGCCGGGGCGATTATTTGCATTATAATGAGGTAACCCAAAATAAGGCTATTCACCTTATTTTTGCAGAAGTAAACAGTTAGCCGCACAATAACAGTGCGGCACTTCCGTTTTCTGTCAAAATAAGAGCGCTAGCTAACGTTAGGGAAAAAGGATGTACCGTAATCTTAAATCGACCGACTGAAAATATGTTGGACAGTAACTGTCATCACAGTAATGGCCTGGTGCAGGTCTGTGCAAAAATAAATAAAGGCCTGCAGCGAATAGCCGCCTGGTTCTTTTAAACGCCCGGGGTCCAAGTCGATTTGGCATATTAAACACCCGGGCGATTAATTGGTGAAATACGGTATTTATGTGCTAGAGTGACCCCGTGAGCAGGAACAAGTACTAAAGGAAACATAGATGTTTTTGGGTGAGTGTGTTTTCTTTCAAGGGACAGTCTCAGTAACCATTACATTAGATTAGGTTAGATTAGACAGCTTTATTAATCCCCAAATGGGAAACTCATTTGCCACCAAATGAATGCACATACAGACAACAAAACACTATAGACAGTGAATTCACAGTACACAACTAAAGTAACACCATAAAAAGCCATTTGAGACATGCTTACCAGCTGAAAGATGCGGCGGCTCCAGACCACATCTGAAAGTGTTCATTAAAAAATCTGACTGCTGCTGGAGCAGAAGACGCTCTGAGTCATTCAGCGGAACTCTGAGGCGTCATCAGTCGCTCACTGAAAGAGCTTTTCAGTTTGTTAAAAACACCGCAGCAGATGGCCCTCAAAATACAGAAGTGCTTTTAGTTTAACCCTTGTTCTCTTTTGCCCTGTGACCTCAAGTGAGGCTGGGTTGAGTCCAATAACTGAGTCTGATCATCTTATTAATTCTGTTTTTTTTTTTTTTTTTTTTTCAGGTAGACTCCAAGGTATTTGTAAGCCTGGACTATTTTATAATCACTGGGAAGACCTCCTCCTTCATCCTTCTGAAAACTCTTTGGTCATCCCAACACTCAGTTTAAAAAAAATAATAATTTCAGGTAATTTCTTCTGGTTAAGTAGACCAACTAAGGCAGCGGCATCTGAAAACGTTTGGATTTGACAAGACACCTGACATTGCCTGTAGTCATATAGAGTGTGGATAAAAAAGGGGGGATGAAACACTGCAGGACTGCTGTTTTAGGTCAAATAATGTCAGTTTGTTATCAAGTCTGACAAACTGAGGTCGAGACAAGAGATAATCTAAGGCCCAAGCGATAGTTGTGATTTGCAGTTTAAAATTCATTAAAAATGTAATTAATTTCTGAGCAAAAAAGTGTCATTAAATTGTATTAAAAGGACTAGAAAAATAAGAATAAACTAATCCTAACATAGCTGGCAGTTGTTTGAAAGTGGCTGTAAATGTTGTGAAGCATAACAATTAGTGCAAGTAGTGCATTAGTTCACAATGCCAACTCATGATCAATATTTGCTGCTCTTTAGGGGAGTTAATCTTGTTCCAAGACCATAAACAGCCATAAAACACATTTGAGAGAATATGGATATGGAAGTCAACAAACATAAACAGCAACAACAGGCACAGGAAAAGTAGAAAGCACTGCGAGGCTGGAAATTGCAGGTTTGATGGATTTTGATGTGTAAATACAGAGTAGCCAGCATAATATAATGATCAAATGAAGCAAAGCAGGGGAAGTCTTAACTCACAGTGTGAGCCGTAAGAGCTAGGAACAGAGACAACAGCAAAAAACACTTAACATTTTGCCTTTCCTGCGCCCGTATTTTCCTGAGTCCATTTCTCCACTCCTTACGGAAATATAATGGCAGTGAAAAAAAAAGTGAGGGCAGAGCAGAAAGAGGGGGAAGACAAGAAAAATGAGGGAGGTGAATTCAACCTTTGACCCAACGTTCCTTTCTATCCCAGAATACTTTGGGGCCCCTGACTTCTGCTAATACCTCACATGCACACACACATCGACGTATGTCAGCTCGCAAGCACGCATGCATGAATGCACGCACGCATGCACGCACGCACACACACACACACACACACACATACACACACACACAGGCAGCTAATCTCTGGTGGGCTTATGGAGGTGGTTGGGTTCATTAGCAGAAGGATCAGACAGCTAAACTAGCTAACTACTGGTTGTTTTTCATGTGGAATCTGCTGCTGGTTTTAACATGTAAGAGGGACCTTTCTCTCTCTCTCTCTCTATCTATCTCTCTCTCTCTCTCTAACTCTCTCTCTCTCTCTCTCTCTCTTGCACAAACATACACATACTGACAGTGAGCAGGATGTCAATAAGTTTGTTTCAGAGCCAGACAGAACAGAGGAATCAGGTGGTTCACTATGTAGGTCAGAGAGAGAGAATAAAGGGGGAGAGAGGAGCGCTTTGAAAGGGTTCCCTCAATAATTAATCAATCCTTTTTTTCTCTCTCTGCATCCATCCATGATGCTTCCATCTCCTACTGACGGCACATAGACACACTTGAGAAAGAAAAGCACATATGTATAAAAATATGGGCCGACTGTGGAGCAGACAAACAGAAATGATGACAGACAGGCAGTACGGGAGATAGACTGATAGCATCAGGCTTTGGAGTTTATTTGTCCTTGGAGACGTTTTCAGCTCGCTAAATCACCTTAAGCAGATCCCTGTGCACTGGCTGTCATCACCAGTGTGTGAAAATTCAGATTACATTACAAGTTATTTCTCTGTGTGTAAAATGGCTGTTTTGAGTCTACATTCGCTCACATGTGTGCACACACACGCACTTGGGTGCTTTTGAGGAGTGATGTTTGTCTTGGTATTTTGAGCGGCTCTGGTGGCGGGGCAACCAACCCAACCACCCAGATTCAAAGAGCAGGCAAGACGTCGTCTGTTTTCAAGTCACTGTAAGTAAGCACTATCCTGACCCCTTTACAAAGTTCAGTGCTAGAATTTGGGCTGTTCTTCATGTCGACACCCTGTGCAAGTCCCTTTGAACTACAGAAATTGTGCGGAAATTCCTACAGAGATTCCTCAGAGATGCGAGACCAAAAAAAATTTGGAATAATGGTTGCTCCTTAACCCTTCCACTTTCAAGGAGAATTAGAGTGGGATAATCACCTAAAAAAGAAAAGGTCAATTCATCACACTGCATTTCTAAAGCCCAACACACACCGGCAGCGTAGCGTCGCGGTGCGTCGGGTGACGCGCGTCACCTGACGCACCCAACACAAACTGGAAGCGTCGCGCTGTAGAACGTCAATCGGCGTTAACTGGGGAAAAAAAACTACATACCACGGAAAAAAGACAAATCAACCAGCATTGTCTGACAGGCTACCATAACTTAATATCCAGTGATGGGCAGTAGCTTATTGATCAAGTAGTGCGGTAGTTTCAGTTATGTTTAAAATGGAAAACCAGGAAAAAACGGTGCATATAACGGACATGTTTACCGCAATATATCCTTCAAACCAGCAGAGCGCTTATTTGTAATGTAAACTAGATCTGTTTGACTGACAGTTTTATTAAAATACAGGAAAGAGCCACAGAAGTAGAGAAGAAGAACAGCTACAGAAGCTGGGATGGACATCCGCAAGGGAAAAAATACACTTTTTCAGGCGCGTCGACGCTGGAAATAGGACAGTGGCGTAAAAGGTAGCGGCGCGGCGCGTCAACGCGCGTCTAGCCGCCGCCGGTGTGCGGACACACATAGAAAATAATGGGAGCGGCTGTTTGACGCGCGTCGGACGCCGCCGGTGTGTGTTGGGCTTAAGACTCTAGTTTTTCACAACAGCTTTTTTTTTTTTTTTAATACCATAGCGTGCATGTGCACAGAAAACACTCAAAACAGTTGAAGTTTGGTTAGGTTTAGGCATCAAAACTAGTTGGGGTAAACTAAGTGGTTAAGGTTGACATAGCTGACTATTGGCTTCACAAAAACAAAACACCAGCCCCCAATGATGGGCAGTGCCACGAAAAACTAGGGACCTAGAAATGCAGTCATAGGACTGTGGTCCTGAGTACTGCTGCCTCGTCTACTGCAGGAACATGCTGCTGCTCTGAACTTGAAAATAACAAATCAGTTGTTATCAAACCTGCTGACAAGAGTGGTGCCATTGTTGTCACACACAAGTGTAACTATGAACATGAGGTTTTCAATTAAAAGACTATGGGGCAAATTCACAAAGAATGGATTGTGGTTGCTGACAGCATCATGAATTTCACATTACTTATGACCACAATCTACCCGGTCTCAAGGTCAGATTCACAAATGATATAGTGATAATCGTATTCATAAATAATATTGTGCTAACCATATTACAGTGAACATTCCCATAAAGTTTTACAACTGGGTGCAATTTGCCCTTGTTTTGCATCTGATTGCATCCATCCATGTAGCAAAGAATAAATGCCTTTGCACCAAGAACACAGTGAGCAGAACAATGCCAGGTATCACATGGCATATTTGGGTAGCAGTCTCAATGTTATCCTTGATGTCATCAAGTATGTCATTATGTAATTGTTTCAGCTGGAAACCTGTATCAGCGTATAATTTTGGTCTTAGTTAAATCCAAAAGTGATATTCTCCACCGACGATTTCGAGGTAGCCTGGCATGATGCCTTCACCTTGACAATAAATGCACTTCAACTACCACCGACACTTTTGGATGCTAAAAATTTCAATTTAGCGCTAATAACTTCAGTTTTTCTGTAACACAAATTATGGATGACATATTGTGCATTTAAAAATTAAGTTTATTTTATTTCATTTAAAATCAAAAACATTTAAAACCAAAGCACATTTGAGGAATGTGGAAAAAGTGAGGACATTAAAAATAATCTACTGCAAATCTGAGTGCAGTGACATGTTGCCCACACTCACTTCGCCTCATTCAGCATAGTGAACTATAAGAAGTGGTGCACTGGTTAAGTTCTGCAACATGTGCTTTTGACCCAGTGTCTACTAAGATGTTCAAAAATGTTTTCAGCTGTTTGTTAGATGAAGTTCTGAGATTGTTTATGCTTTCCTACTCTCAGGAATCTTCACAAACATTCACACATTCAACACCATTGCTGAATGAGAGTAATCTTTATCCATGTGTTTTTTAGAGTAGCAGACCAATCTCAAACCTTCGATTCCTTGGAAAAAAACTTGAAAAGATAACATATCAACAATCTGTCACACAACAATTTGTTGGATGTTTACCAGTCTGGTTTTAGAGGTAACCACAGCACAGAAACAACCCTTGTCAGAGTTGTTAATGGCCTTAAAATCAGCTCAGGCAGCCATAAAGTTTCTATTCTTGTACTTGTTGACCTCGGTACAGCCTTCGACACAGCTGACCATGTAATTCTTCTTCAGCGCCTGTAACACAGTTTACGCCTTCGAGGCACAGGTCGTAATTGGCTTTCCTCCCACCTTACTGGAAGATCTTTCTCTGTTTGTACTGGTAACTTTGAATCAGATGAAGTTGGCATTGCATACGGAGTCCCTCAAGGGCCAGTTCTTGGTTCACTCCTGTTAAATTTGCATATGCTTCTCTCCTCCTACGCTGATGACACACAGTTATACAATGATTTAAAAATACTTACTGTTTTTAAATCTATGAATGGTTTACTTCCTTCCTATGTTGTTGACATGCTCATTGAGTACACATTGAACAGAACCCTCAGATCATCCAAAAAGGTGTACTTGTAGTACCTAGAATACATTCTAAATCAGCTTATGGTGCTCTCATTATCGTCCTACTCTGTAATTCTCTACCACATGAACTAAGATCTGCTGCACTTTACTTTTAAGCTTCAAGCTTCTTTTAAAACATCTTTTTTTTCGTAACTTTTTATGTAGATTTAAGCATGTGCTTAACCTGTACAACTTGTATTTTAGAATCAGTACTATTGTTATTCCATTTTAATAATAATATTCTTCTTCCATTTTTGTTGCAATACCTTGTTATCTTATGATTTATCTTATCTTATACCTTCTTGTGGTTGTTTTATTTTATCTGTGTTTTTATGTATGTAGAACTTTCTTATCCTATATGTTCTCTTATATGTTTTTGTAATGTATTATGATTTTTCAAATTATTTTATTTTATATTAATATTGCTTTTTATCTTATCTTGAAGGACATGGAGTCCATGCCTGTTGTATGAAGTGTTAAAACTTCTATAAACGATGCAAGTCATTTTTGGAGGAGCATGTGCTGTGTGAAGCACAAAGCAATCCTTATTTGCACTATATTATTGTCTGGAAAAGATAGATTGATAATGTGTTTATACTGTGGAATGTCCAATCCCCAATTTTCCCAAGTTTTTAAATGACAACTTAGCAGGGCTGAAATCTACCCTTAATTACAATTACAGCCCTAAAAAAAAGAAGCCTTCTGGATATATATGTAACCACAAAAGAAACAGGTCTCTCTTCATTTTTATAGACTAAACTCACAGACAAAAATAGACTCTAGCCTGCAAGAAGTTTTCATCCTGTCCCACTCAAGATAGGTTTACCTACGAGCCAACTCACTACACTTAAAAGAATCTGTGAGGACAATGATGATTAGGAAGACAAAACAAACAACACATACTTTCCAAATTTAGAGAGAAGGGATATGAGGAGGGCTGGCTTCCTTGTGCAGAGCAAAAAGAATGTGAAATGTAGCTTCAACTGAATGAAAAGTCTAGCCAAAACTTACATTTTACATCTTTTCTCCAAGATCAGTAATCTATCTCTAAAAGTGACCTTTGAGCTCATATGGTTACTTTCAAAAGGGTGAAGAACATCAGCGATAGAACTGTGAAAGCTTCCCTTCCCAAAGAGGTTTTTCCAAATAAACTTATGTGGAAAAGACCTCTGGGAAACCTCACATATGGAAACTGCAGCAACTGTCAATATACAAAGAATGTGATTTTTTTTTTTTTTTTTTTTTTTACTCATCCTGTCAAATGCAAAGATATGGTCAGAAATGTAAAACCAAAATGGTTATTTATGTAATACAATGTCCATTGTTGAGATTTATGTTGGTAAAACAGCTTGGCCTTTGAAACAGCGTGTTACTGAACAATGAGTGAAAGCATCTCAGATAAGAGACAAGGTAAAAGAAATTATGTTGCCAAACGTTTCAAAGAAAACAATCCCACAATTTCCTCATTTTATGTTACAGGAATTGAACACGTCAACCCCAGAGTTTTTTCTTCTCATTTTTTTAATCTTTAAAGTTTATTCCCAAAGGGTATGAATGAGCATTTTACTGAGAGATTTTTTTTTTTTTTTACGTATTTCACTACATTTTTATGACTTTCCAAGAATTTTAGTATTTTCCAGAAGTGCAGCCCTTTTATAGGCAGTGATACATTTTATGTTTTTTTTCCTTCTTTATTTATAGCCTGATCCTACATTCCATCCCCCAGATGCAAGCCAATCAATGGTAGCTTAGTAAATGTTGCCCTTAGTCATGCAGTGCATGTCTCCATAGATGTGGATGAAGTTTCTGTGGATGTTGAGGTGTTTTCAGAGGTTTATGCTGCTTATAAAAAACTCTTCATGGTCAAATGTTGTGGATGGGGTCCCTAGAGCAGAGACACACAGAAAGTGAACAAAACCAAAGCAGGACCGACTCACACCCACCTCTTCTGGATACACTTGTGTCCCACCAAACATACACATGAGAATTCGTTACCAAGCACACCTGTGTTTGGTTGTCACATTGGATTCATAAAATGACCAAAGTGAGAGTTAACATTAAAGCTGGAGGCCACGCTAACAGGACCTGAACCTGACGAAAGCCGTGCTTCACTAGATAAGCAGCAGGACAGCGAGTTTAGCCGAGCGTAGCCTGGGTGACATGGACAACTCCCAAGACATGTACCGAGAGTGCAGTTGCTTTGACCATGACATATTTAGATTCAGCTGGACATTTTGATATGTAACATGTTGCATGTTTGATTGCTACTGTAAGATCAAACACAGAAATAAAGAGTTGTTTCAAGCTAGTTTCTGCTGGAAAGGTGTGTCAGAGCAGCCTTTTCAAAGGTCATCATGTAAAACCCAGAGGTCACCTGGCATGGTTAGGTTCAGCACAAGACACTGTAAATATACATAAACAAGATGTGTATGTTTGTTTGAAACTGCGGGAGCAAACACATGAAAAAGCCTCTCACTGAATTTCACTTTCACCATGGGTGAGCACATAAACATTGCAGCAGTGACTAAGGGGTGTGGGATTCATGATTGGTTAATTGTGAAATACATATGGAGCAACTCTGATGGCGCGAGTCTTGACTCACCAACCATGGAGCCACACCCTGGAGTGTGGTGTTACCATTTCATTCACTATGTACAGATTGGCCTGGATGTGGCTGCTTTCACCTACACCTTTTGTATTTACTCCACCTCTTGACTGAATCTGTAATTCTGAAGAAGGCTATTGGCCAAAGTGCGTTGGTTTTAACAACAAAGTGCGTTCTACCATGCACCTTGCAAAAGTTGTGCCACACCACCTCCTCCACTTCTGGTATATTGAGCTGCAATATCCTCATGTGATGCCAGAGAGAGAGAGAGCACGTTACATTTCCAAGAAAGGTGGTACGCCCAAATGATTGACGTATACCCCCCAAGTGCACATACTTCAGCAACCTCATGCGCACACGCACACACACACACACACAAACACACAGACTGGTGACACAGGATATCCTGCTGCAGGCGTCGGCTGCGGGAAGAAGAGGAAGCACAAGCTGAAGAGGCTCATGGGAGAAAAGCTTCAGTGTTTATTTCCTAGCAATAAAAACAAAACTATCAATATGGAAATACCACACAGACAATAGCAAATCATTGGAACACAGGCTCCCTTGGCTTGTGACATATGAAAATAATAAGATGACTCTTTGCTGCTGCTGTTTATCGTTGTTTTAAGAAATTCTGCCGGTGCTCTTGGGGCATGAGTAATGAAGAGTTTGCAGCTGAGTGTGCAGTGCCACACTGTTTGTCAGTGGCCTAAAGTTATATCTCTCATAGACTGTGAATCATAAATGTATTAAACTGTGTTGGAGTTACTCGTGGTAATAACGTATTTGAGAGCTGAGCCAAGACAAATGATGTAATGTAGCATTTATTTAGATATTAAATAGGCTCACTGCAGAAAGAACAGAAATAATGATAATAATGACAACAACAACAACAATAACAATAATAATAATAATAAAAACACTGACTTATACTGTTTCTATGATACTATTATCACTCCATGCTCACTCCCATGGTTTCAATCAGGTTTCAGTGATTTCAGCAGGCCTGATCGGGAAAGCACTGTAACCTTTGCATGCACAGTACAGATTTTTTTTTTTTTTCCATTTTTTTAATTCATTTTTTCCATTTTATTTCTCTGTGGAGATGATGTGGTGAGGGGAAGTCACTGTGGGGATGGGTGGGGAGGGTAGGCATGTATATGGTGTAAGTTTTTCTTGTTTTTTGCTATGCATGCGTTCAAGGAGCCCCTTGACAGTGAGATGGTTCATCTCTGCGGCCTATCCTTTTCTAAAATTTTCACCTACAGCCCGTACAATGAAAGACTGATGAAAGAGTGTACTCATAACTTGGAATGACATTTCTGTGTATGATGACAGCCTGTTTATGGAATCAGAGATTTGCCAAGAGAAGTGGTCTAGGATCTGATTTTTAGATATAAACTTTTATTTATTATTATTATTATTATTTAATATATGAAACTGTTCCTAGATCCACACTTATTACACTTGATGTGTAGTGAAGTGTTGATGTGGTGGTTAAAAGTAATCAGTAGTAGACTCTAAAGGAGGTAATTATTACCTCCACCAGTGGAGATGGACGGTTGTTATGTTTTCGTCCCATTCTGCCTGTTTGTTTGTTTGTTTGTTTGTTTGTTTGTTTGTTTGTTTGTTTGTTTGTTTGTTGGCAGGATCAACATGAACGGACTTGCACAAAACTTTGTGGCAATGTTGGTCAATGCTCAAGAAAGAGCTGATTAACTTTTCACACTGATTGGTCGCCAATCACATACCCAACAGATTCACATGACACAGCGAAATTTTGTGGAAAGCTTGGACATGGGACAGAAAAGAGCCAAGCCGCATTCTGCCCCGACATCATGGAGCATTATTTAAGCAGATGTCTGTGTTGGGGTGTGCTGTGTTACGCAACTGTAGTTGGATCCATTGTGCCTTGTTAATTCAGCGGGGTTGTTATACACATGGCTGCTGATTGGGTGATCCCTCTGACACACCCAGCAAACTTCCAGTTCAGTTCAGTTTCATTTGTATGGTGCCAAATCATAACAGCGGTTACGTTTTGGCACCGTGAGCAAGCACTTGGTGACAGCGGTGAGGGAAAACCCCTTTTAACAGGGAGAAAACCTCAGGACCAGTTTCAGCCGGGCGGGGTTTCAACTGTTCAACCCAGAGGCCGCAGCAAATCGGTGCACGCTGTTTGCAGACTGAACGTGGCCCGGATTAAGCCAACGAAACAAAAATGCATCATGGAAGTGGCCTATCACAACAAGGTGCATGACTTCAGAGTGGGTTCACACAACATGCTTGGTCATGGGGCGAGGAAGAGCGGCTTAATGTTTCACACCACCTTGCTGAAAGGCAGTTCAGTAACAGAAACACTCCCAGATCAACCACACAAACACAGCTGTTTAATGTTTGAATGTATTCAAGAAAAATATTATCTTCTATTAAAAGCAAAAGTAGCAACAAAAGTTTAATTTGGTCAACAGCGCTATATCTTGAGAATCATAGTATTGGCAGAGCTAGCTGATTACTTTTTAAAGTAATGTCTCCAAAACTTTTAGCAAATCAATATAAAATAAACTTAAGTGCCCTTGACAGTGAAATAAATAACTGTAATCAGTGAAATCAATAGCTGTAAAGGTGACGGAAGGAGTGTTTTGATAAAGGGTTGATTTGACTGATCTTTTTTTTTTTTTTTTTTTTTTTTTTTTGTCTCTTGCAGTCTGCCCCATCTGTCACTCCTCACATCCATTTCATTTCCCCTCGCACATGGAAGGACAAATAACCCTGCTTTTGCTCTGCTGAGCTGAATTGTGCTGCACTGCCTTACATAAACTGCAGTGAGTGTGTGCTGAGGGGAGGGAGGGAGGGGATGTGGAGAATGAGGGAGGTGATGGTATGAAGAGGGAGGAGGAGGGGGGGGCGGCAGCTACACCCCCGCAGCGGATGGGGAATAAAACAATGGGGAAGTTGTGACATGGGATTCCCCTAGATTTCCCGGTGTGGCCGACCCTGAGAGAGCAGCAGTGACGACAGCGTGTTTACACACAGCCTGCCAGTCACGTGCACAGAAAGGGACCTGCGGGCGGGCACATGTGTGTGTATGTGTGTGTGTGTGTGTGTGTGTGTGTGTCCTCATATCCTCACTGTCACCACACTGCTGGGTCTCCAAAAGGGACAAAAAAGACGCAGACACTGTCCTCTAGTCACACTTCCTACAAAGAGTTAAAGATGAAGAAAATAACTTTTTTGTTATTTTAGATTGTAAGATTTTTTTATTTTTTTTATATATTTTTTTTAATGTTTTAGCCCGCTGCATGCATACGTAACATGACTAATGAAAATTTTCCAAAGCATACCATATTATACAGGTACCTCAATATCAACATTATGACAAATTGGGTAATTTCATCAAGTATTTACATGAACAGACTTTTAGATACAGAATTGAACAATGCGCAATAGGGATCACCTGTGAAATAGCGCTGCTAACATGGTACAATAATGGTTTTCTTTTTAATCATGTCAAGTAATTTTTAGTCATGCTTAAAGCTTTAAATCATTCTTTTTAAGTTTCTCACACTTTTAAATCCAATGATTTTATTTATTCGTATTTATTATTCTTATGTGTATGTCTATGTGAATGTTTATGACTGCCACTGTGATAATCTACTGCAATTTCGTTTTTTTTTTTTGTTTGTTTGTTTGTTTTTTTATAAATGTATCTATCATTTGTATTTTTGTAATAATTTTATTCAAAGGACAAACACACAATAATCAACCTTTATGTGAATGTGCCAGTGTTAGCAAGCAGGCTCATTTTCAACTGCAGTCCTTGTCCTAGAAACACAGAAGCAATGTCAAATTTAAAACACGTAACATATAAATGGAATAAAATACAATTTAGCAATTATACAATTTAGCGCATATACATTCCATATTGATTGCATGTTTGCATGTTAGTCAGATTGCCCAGCATGTACAGCTACTGTATATACTTTGATGCACCCGAAAAAACATTTGTTTCCATGAATCTCACTGCAAAAACCAGACTGGCAGAGACTTGAAATTTGATAGAGATAGGAGTCACCATGAGCATCTCAGCAGGGTTTGTTTATTTATTTATTTTTTATTTATGTATTTAGTCTCAAATATTTTGTCTCATTGATGTACACTGTTTTGATACTATGCTAATAATATGCTTGAAACTGGGTTAGGGTCAGGGTCAGGGGTTTTCACAACTGTTTTGATGATCTGGCCCCCATTAGGTGACTTTCATTAAGCCGTGGACCCCCACATAATTTTGGACCCTGATATTTTGGTTTGCATTAATTATGAAATTATCAAGGTGTCATACTTTCCAAATAAATCGAAACACAATGTTAAAGTAATCACTCATACATATTTTTGTGTCGTAACAATGTCTAGTGAATTCACCTCTTCGAAAACTCAAAACAAATTCACTGGATTTCTTTCAAAAACATGCACAAAAACGGCAAACAATTAACAGAACGTGAGTAAAAAATTGCAAAAGGTATAGATGAATAGATAAAGAAAAAAATTTAAAAAAAGAGAAAATATAAGAAATTACAAAAAGGGAGAATGTACACACTTTGTAATGCATCGGTTATAAATAACAAAAATCTGTACTTAGAAATAATATAAAGCCATTAAAACACCAAAAAGTCATATTTCTTTCCAATTTTAGGTCAATCAGTGAGATTTTATGGTGATTTGCATATTTTTCCATAGTCGCATAATAGGAATACTGGATGTATAAGTGGGGGTGGGGGTGGGGGCGAGGGGGGGGTTATGTTTTATTTAAAGGGCTATTTAGCTCATCAACAAAGTAACATAAAGTGCATGACACATAAACTTTGGTAGCAATTTTAGTTATAATAATTTTGTGGAGGTTTAAACTGCTGGGGTCAAATTGACCCCAAATATAAAATATGTTTGTAAATATGAACATAACAGGAGGGTTAAATGCGTGCATGTTCAGACTGAAGAGCAGCTGAAATCATCTGAGTGTGCCTGATGCAAAGTTACTGTGTTGGTCTCATTTGAAAGATCACAAAAATGCATTTGACTAAAATGAGACCAAAACTAAAATGCATTTCAGTCAAAACACTCAAAATCGGCTGCCAGAATCAACACTGCTGCTAATTGTGACCTGATGACCTTGAACTGCAGTGCAGTCTGGATATGTGTGTGTGTATGTGTGTGTGTGTGTGTGTGTGTGTGTGTGTGTGTGTGTGTGTGTATCCATGGATGTCAACACATTGTGTAACAAGCTGTGCAGTGCAGAGCTGTCAGGCCTTATGCAACAGACCCAAATATTTGTGCGCACGCACGCACATGCACACATGCACACACACACACACACACACACACACACACACTCATGTTGCTACTGAAATGCAGGAGTAACGGGGTCACTGACAGCTGTGCTTTGTCAGTCTGCCTCTGTTTTTCAGGCCGTTTGGATTTTCAGTGTCTGGCTGCTCTCTCTCTCTATGTGTGTGTGTGTTATTCTGTGTAGCAGTGATGTGTGAGCTGAAGCTTCCCTGTGCTCAATGTGCAAAATCAGCCTCATTAACCTTCTTCACCTGGCAGCCATGTAGAACATCCCTGCTCTTCTCACATGAATAACTGAGGCAGCTGGATTAGTTTGTTAGTTTGACATGAGTCTGGATTTTTTGGTTAATGAAAGCAAGATTTAATTCTCTAGGTAACTAACTTGTTACTACGGCAACAGCTCCTTAATCTCAAACCTGCCAAATTTTCAGCTGTAGTCAGAGTTAGCTGGATTATGACCATTTAGGTTTGCCCTCCTCATGAACTCAGGTTTGTGTCTTTCATCAAACAGGAGTAAATAGGTTCATCTGAAGAGACTACCAAGGTGATTTCAGCATAATATTGACAATATGTATACACCTCACGTTTCTGCTGATCTTTTCCCAAAGCAAGGAGCTGCATTTTATAACTGCCATATCAGTTTTCCTCTCTTTTATCCAGCCGCTGGTTTCCATTCATTCCACTGAGTTAGGAAAATAAACTTTCAGAGCCTTCAGACTTTCTTCACATCAGTATTCCATCAGCGTAATAAAGTCCTCCACATTAATTTTCCTTTTGTGTTTTCATGACTCGAAATTGGGTGGAGTGATACAGTCCCTCCACCAAGGAAAACAGTCCCTGGGGAAACGTTTACTTTACACAGCAGTGATAAGTTGTGCGGTTTATGAATGGTAGCAACTTTTTAGCCGCAGAAGCAGAACATTATACTGAGGGTGTTTCAACCAAAAATTATAGACTTTGATTTATGAATTTTTTAGTACCCCCGCATGATTTGCAGAATTTGTTGCAATGTAAAATACAAAAGGAACTGTAGTAAACAGGCCACACACTCAAAATTAGGCTTGTAAAATGTCGCTGTAAGGCCAGGCAAGCTTTTAGAAAACAGCACAAACCAAAGTGTCCCAAACTTTTTGTCATTTATTGCTTGAATCTGGAGCAGCGTGGTCTCACATTTTAATATATTTTGCATATCACTTCCCTGCTAACCTCATGCAGGTGCTGTGGCTGATGTTTCTGAGACTGTTTGCTTATCCAGAGATGGCCCACTGAAGAGATTATTGACACATGGGTGCCTGGTTATGGATAAAAGTGGGCGTGCAAGATTAGTTAGAGGCAAGAGGAGGTATGGAAGGAAATTTTTCATTTAATTAACACCTGAAAGTGCCATTTCCTGTAATATATCTTCAATCATGACCGATAAAGCTGCTCTTTCTGCTCTTGCTGACTCACATCTCCGTTACCTGTTACTCTGAACTGATTGAATACATAAACAGTAAGATCATGCACATCAATGGTTAAGCAGGAAAGTAGTTTGAAAAACATGCACACACTGAGGACAACCACCTGCTGCATACTGCCGTGCACTTAGCTGATAATTCACCCGATCAGACATGATCAGTAATCAATACAAGCACATATTATTAAACCATTTATGAGACCAATAACTAACAGCAGTCAGCGTCGGACAAACTTCCCATACTGTAGCAGTCACCTAGTGTTTCTGTGGTGCTGACACACTGTTAAAAAATACACATATTAGAAGCCTGAATTAAACCGAAGCTCCTTGCTCTCTCCAGGGAAAATATTATACTAAACTCCCTTTAAGAATTACGACATATATAATTAAGTCCATGTCTGCAAAAACACAGAAACAAAAGATAAAAGGCATGGTATGCCAATAGTCTTCTTGTCAATTTGACATCAATTTAATCCATGAAGATAAGTTGTATTTCTGTCCAAACTTTACATTTTGGATTTTCTCAGACCAACTCATGACCAGCCTGCAAAAATTAAGATTTCTCACTAAAATAAGTGTTGGTTGGTGCATCAGAAAAAACACCAAATTCAACACACACACATTACACAGTTAATTTGCCATTTATCATGTGGGTGTGATGGCATTTGAGTTTCTTGAATACCCAATTTACAACTTCCCTTAATATTAAACATGCTTGATTTTATTGGAAGGTCAAGACGAGACCAACTTAAGATCAGACTGTGTTTTATGACCAACTTACAGATGAATGATTGTGAAAGCTGTTTTTTTTTTTTTTGCCATGGCAACAATGATTTTGCTGTGGCAGGCTGCTACAGATCAACAAACTGTTACCAGCAGAGACACTGTATCTATCTAGTCTACCTGTTTCATTATGTCTCACCGACTTGCTGGGCAGTTTGAAAAAATTCAAAAAATAAAACTCAACAAAACTGAAAACCAACCAGACATTCAGAACACAGCGATATGATTTTCAATTCATATACTAGACATGAAATGGAGAACTATAACTACTTTTGATCCAAAGTTGTATCATCGATAAGTGGGGGTGCATAAGCAAACGTAACAGTGCTGCTCTGCTTCTCCACGGCTCAGGAGCCGATGTGACCACAAGAACATTTAACACCACAGGGCAACTCGGAGCGCTAAAACTAAACAGTACGATGAACAGAACCCCTCTTGTAGATTTGCAAAGTGGACATGTATTTGTGTGGAAATGATGCAGACCATTATTTTAACCATTTGCGCTCTCGGGAGCCGACATGCTCACCAGATAAATGGAGCCTGGCTGTGCAGCACGCACGCATCTGCTCCGTCTCCACCGTCCGTCCTCCAGACTCCACAGCAGACGCTCCCATTATCTTCTAATCTATATAGTAAGCCAGGCTGACCCCCACTGTGCTGCCCCAGCTTAGCATCACACACACACACACACACACACACACACACACACACACACACACACGCACACAATACATTTACAGTGAGGCCCGGAACCCTGCAGCATTGTAGAAAATTCCCTTCCCATCCTGCTTTTCCTGTGTGTATGTGTGTGTGTGTGTGTGTGTGTGTGGCTGGGTTTGCGTGCATATATATATGGCCTCATATACTCATCAAGTTTAATTACCAAATTCAGCTTGATCTGTTGTGCCATTGTCCTCACGCAAGGGACACACATGCAAACACATGAACACACACACACACACACACTACAGAGAGAGAGAGGAAAGAGGAACAGCTTGTACTCAGCGCTCATTTAACGTATCTCCTTTACAGCACCTGTGCACACGTGCGTGTGTGTGTGTGTGTGTGTGTGTATGCTCAATGTTAGTAAATATCTTTAGGTTTTTTTATGGTTACATCCTGAAGTGGTCAGATCTCTGGACCAATCAGCTTGCATCTTCCTGCCTCCTGTGCCAATTCCAGTGAGCTTGACTGACAGCCGTGTCTCCGAGCATCTTCGTTCTTCTGTGATCAGCAACAAAACACATGACAGAACATACTGGGTCTGAGCTGATGAAGAAAACCACCACAAAAAAAGGTTTGTAATATTTGTCAGCTTAAAAATAAAAACACATAACTTGGACAGTGATTGGATAATGAATCTTCATTGGCAACCAGAAACCATTTGATTCCCACCTCATGCTGTTTTGCACCTTTTAATCCATTTAATTCCTAATTATTATTACAAGATGTGATTGTTTTTCAATTTGCAACCTACTACCCACATTCAGCTTGAGTTGCTTGACTTGTTATTATTAATGAATGAATTATTAATGCATTGTCATCACTGTGGCAAAGGCCAGACGGAACTATTTGTATTCTTTATCACTACCTGGGATATGTCAAAGTTTATCCAGCATACTGATTTTGACACTGTACTGTAAGCTGTTATGGCCCCACATAATGAAGTCTTCAGTGTTTCTGGTCATATCTGGCTGATGATATTACTAAGTTACTTCCTAATATTTTTGAGGAACCAGGGCCCCTTGGCTCCTCTTTCTACCAGAGGAACCTGATGCTCCTTCTGCAGCAGGGGTGAAGTTCCTGGGCCCCCAAATGGTCCCTGAAACCAACAAGGTACTCAAAGTTCCTGGGAGCCGCCAGAGTGGAGTCTTAGCTCTGAACACCCTTGACTGGTTAAACATATCATACAAGCAGCACTAATGTATAACCTCTGCCATTCTTAAAGCCAGAGGTGAATTACTGCAAACACCAATTATTAAAAGATCATTTGTTTAAGTCATAAAAAGGAAGAAAATAAAAGGTTTCATGTTGTGACTCATGTTTATGTATTTTTTTATGTTTTGATCTCTGTGTTGGACATGTATTCTGTTTCTCTATCGTGTTTTGTCAGTCCTGCCCTCGTGTTGCCTGTCCTCGTTGTTGTTTCAGCCAATCCTCCTGTTCCCTCCAGTCTTGTGTCCCTTTTCCTTCTCCAGGTGTGTCTACTTTTGGGCTTCCTGCTGAGAGTCGACAGGTCAAATGATCCTTCAGGAACCCCCGGAGTCGGCTTGAGATTCCTCAAGGTGAGCAGTCATGTTTTGGTGAGAGCAGCCAAAAAGGTACCATCTCTAAATACCTAGAAATCTTGATACCAAATCAAAACATACATTTTTCTATGGTGTTCCTCAAGGTCTTGGTATCTAAACGTGTTATTTTGGACAGATCTTTGACCATTTTTATCAATTCTTGAGTGGTCAAAAATGGTCAACTTTTGCACCAAATCTGTATAACAAATGGTATCTGCTCACCAATTGCTGCAACAACTTATGAGACATAAATAGCCATGGGACTGCCCATCATATCCTTGGATCATAATGTTCTAAACCTAAAAACATTCAAAATTTGAAAAGTCTCCCAAAAGAAAGATGTGATCACGGATTGGACCCTCTGTATAATAGTGATTTGTTAAAATTAGGAAGGAAAAAAGTTACTCACACAAGGTTTTAAAACCCTTACCCCGATTATGGAAACTGTATTTCTCATTTATATTGCATTTGAGATATCAGATAACTGCCTATATGTGATGAATAACCCAATTATTAAAGTGTGTATCAATGCAGAGAGAGTCAGGGCTTTGTGTTAAAAGTGTGTGTGACAGTGAAAATGTTGCACAGCAGTTCCTCTGTTGTCTCAAAGGATTCAAACAACGCTATGTGATTGCCAAAAATATGCCAGTTCAACATGTTGTGTATGTACCAGTTAATCACAGCCAGTGATGTAAAAAGTGAATCAGTTCTTCATGGCCCCAAAACAGGCAAACGGCATGGTGTGAAAACATGACCCCTGTCCAGCTCCGCAGGCGACCGTAACGACAGGACAAAAGCATGACTACAAGCACACAAAAAAACATTTCAAACACTCAAAAGCAAAATTGTGGAAAAAAAAAAAAAAAAAAAATACTGGACAAAACAACTCTGCAACCTATGTCACGGGAATTAAATTATTAATACACACTTGCTTAAACACTGAATTATTTGCATATTCGTTTAAATTATATTTTTAAAGCAAAACTCTGCATTGTGTTCGCATCAGGGATTTGCCTCTCAGTGACCCGTGACTGATGAGAGCAGTGGGCTATCCAGCAGCAGGGCAGAGAACACACACACACACACACACACACACACAGAGCACTAAGGAGCATCACTGCGTGCTATAAATAAACAAAGCACACAAACCCATAAAAGACACAAATCCACACTGCCCTGCTGGCTGTGACATGCAGTTAACACGCAATGCTATAGATTAATGCACGCACACATACGCACACACACGCACACACACACACACACACACACAATTTGTCCACTGGCTGTGACATACATTTCGCACGCGATGCTCTGCACTGTGTGACTTGCTGTGTGCTTTGTGTTGTTTGCAGCTGTAACTTCCCCTCCCTCTAACATATGGCTATTGTGAATAATGCAACGTCCTCTTTTTGGCGGATAACGCTCACTGTGAGGCCGTGAAGGAACTGAAAATGACCAAAAAAAACAAAACTTCAGTTAACCACAACACTGAATATGTGCAGTGTGGGTGTCATGCACTGACACCCATTACCCCACTCACTTCCTCCGCGATGTCATTTCCTGCGTTAGGGTTACCTTAATGCATACCCTGGTTTTGTTTGCTTTCCGCCATCATCTGCTTTTCATTTTCCAATGAGCTGAGATTATAAAGTGCAGCGCAACTGCAGCTGAGCTTGCCCTACTGATTTCTTGTTGTTGCTTTTTGGTTTGTGTATAATTAAATATCTTATGAAGTTCTTTGTTTTCTTCATCTCTGCGTCGCTGTAATCTTTCTATTTTGTCACTGTGTATTTTTTTTTTTTTTTAATATTTTATCAACTACAATTGAAAGCTCAGGGTAAAATGTTGTTGATCATAGGGGCAGTGTAATGACAAAATAGCGCTGTTGCCCTTGTGTCTGTAAAGCATCTTAAACTAGAACACAAGATGAATGTAGAACACTCTCAGACGCTCATACAGACAGTGGGAGGAACAAACATCATCAGCTAGAATCAGGTTAAAAACACTCAGCTCATCACACTCAAAATAGAGCGTCATGTGGGGATATTTCTAGTGTCGTGTGACTTATTCATGATGCGTGAGGTCATACTTTGGCTGTCTATAAAAGCACACCTCGTCTTCACACGAGAGCTGCCTGAAAAGGGCCCCAGGGGTCAGAACATTGCACAAATAAATATTGTGGGAGTTGTGGGAATTGTTCAGTATCTGGACGGTGAAGTGTGGGGCCCAAGGACATACCCACGTTTAGTGTCTACCGATCTTGAACTAACAAGAAAATTAAAAAAAAAAAAAAAAAAAAAAAAAACTATACCAATATTTGGAGAACTGAATTAACACAACACAATGAAAATGATTGTTATAAAATACTGACTAGAGATGCTGAGCTAGCCAAACACTGGCCCATTAAAAAAATGCAAAGCATAATGAATTCTAACCAAAACAGAAACCGAAAAAGGAAGGCATCTAAAAAGCTGGTGACCCACAGAGCAGAGGATGTGTGTCTGAGCCCTGTCAGAAACACAAACAGAAACTTCATGTCACTGGTATGAGGAAAAAAGAGAATCATACTACCTCAAATTTAAAGAAACATTTCCAGATTTAAACGCCTTCCCATGAATTCCACCAATAAAACTGTTGTCGGCAAAACTTGTAACAACCTGCCACAACCTCAGACCAAATGTGATGTTTTTCGATTACATGCAAAGTCCATGCAAAAGCGTGAAGCGATGCTAATTTGTGCAGGCAACGTGCAGTAGATTGTGAATATTTTTATTGAATCATCTCTATGTAACTGTTCTTGTAACAGTGTGTGCTGCATGCAGTTTTCCCTCTTATTTAACGTGACAAAAACTTTAACCAAAATGCTTTTAGTTGCCTAATGCACTGTTTCTGAAATGGGGGTACGTAGTGGAACTCCAGAGGGTGTGGGAGATTTTTGAAAAATATATTTTAAAAAATAGCATCCATGCAAGGTTCCTTAAAAATTTAGTTTTTAGTTTTAGTTTGTTTATTTCAGACATGTGAAAAAACAAGATTACTATGCATTAATGAAAAGACAAAAAAAATATATAAATAGAAAAAAAAAATAATTAAATTACAAGGCAGACCTAACCAAAAGACAATCATTATTTAGGCTAATAAATATTCATTAAAATATAAAACGAATTTTATATTCAGTATTCAGTTTCATCAGCCTGGACCCCAGGATGATGAAATATATTTATTTTACATTTTTGAAATACATTTTTTTTTTTTTTTTTTTTTTTTTTTTTACATTTTGACTTGTGCCTACAAACTAATAAGACTAATTAGATGTTTTGACTTGCAAGTTGCCAGGTGACAGACTTAAGCATGACAGAGGACCAGCAAGGTGGGCAGCCAAAGTTTTAACCATCAATTTATATTTATGCAGTCCTCAATAAAAACACAAATTAAAACAGATTCAAATGAGAATATCCTCCCAGTAGACGTCACACCTAGAATAGCAAACAGGAGGCATCCAGACCTAGGGGAAAATTTGGAGACCTGAATTCACCTGTGTGGCATGTTTTTGGCCTGTGGGAGGAAACCCACACAAATACATGCGGGACCACGTCAGACTCCTCACAGTTGGGACTGCGCCCAGGACTCAAACCTTTCCGCTGTGAGGCGACGCTGCTCACCACTGAGTCACCAAACTACCCACACTGCTTTCAAGATGACTCAAGATCGCAAATAATTCTCAACATAAATCTCGGATGTTTATGAATGTGTCTAGGGAATTAATCAGTGTTCAACATTCACCACAGTAAATAAAAACAAAGTAAAAAGAGCTAACACTTTTGTGTCGGAGAGGTATGTGAGCTTCTCAGTGTTTTTAGGAGTGGGTGCTCAACCTAAAGCACAAAGGAGGCTAAACCAGTAGAGAAAGGCAGCACTCCAAAAATTAACGATACCTCAAGTTTCCATTTTTCAGGTATTGAATGCAATAAATGTAAAGATTCTGGTAGCCAACACATGCTGACGTATTTCAGCTATCAGCCTTCATTGGAGCATAAGAGCTTCTGAGGGCTTGACTTTATCAGTATTGGCAGGTGTGGAGGTCGCCCCGCCCGATGGAGCATGCACTCTGACTCAAAGACGTGTGAGGCAGAAAAGAGATGGTAAAACACAGCCCGATCAGGATATAATCAGAGTTACATCTAGGAAATCTACACGGTACATTGTCATCTCCAGACGGCAGACAGCAGTACAACACATCAGAGATACTCAGTGCAAAAATAGAAAAAAAAAAGAAGAAAGAAGAAGAACAATAAACTAACCTAACCCTAACCCTTTTGAGATGACAGCTCTGCCCTTGCATATCAGTATCACTGGTGCATCAACCAGGCCACCACTTCCATATGCTTTTCTTACAGCGCAATGTGTTTCTGCCCAAAATCAAACTGTGGAAATGCTGCAAAGATGTTGTTTTGTTTTATTATGATGGTACCAATGAGGACCTGAATGGATTTTAAAGTTACATTAATAACAGCACCAACTTCCTATTTTGTGCCGAGTGTGATGCAATGAGTGTCAAGTCTCTTGACCTCACAATTTCAAAAGGGGAATAAAGTGACATTAAAACCATCTGCTGTAAACCATGTGATCGCTGCACCATTCTACATGCCAATAGCAATCACCTGAGACAAATTTAAATCCCACTGGGCAGTTTCTAAGATAATGTCGTAATTGTTCGGATTATGATGAATTTGAAGTCAAGGCCAGTGAGATGTCGCTGCTTCTATGAAAGGTGTGACTCCACTGATGTAGCAGATGGTGCTCATAACCATGCTGAATACACCACAAGATTTTCTCTTCATTCTGAGGAGGTCAAGAAAATAAATGATAAGCATTTGTTTTGTCACTAAGCCTGACCGCCTTTCTGTTCATATCAAAAACACTATCAGAAAACACTGGCCTATCCTGCATGCTGAACTATAGGCTCCACGAGCTCACTGAACAGTCTCCTGTGTTCTCCTATAGGCAGACCGCTTCTCTGGGTAACGCTTTGGTTCAATCTTCCAGAAACCAGACCGCTCTCGCTTCCTGACATTGAGGGGTCATTTCAGATGCGGCCACTGTGCCTGGTGCAACAACACTACCAACTGTAAACACTTCAAACATCCTTTAACTGGTACAAAAGCCCTATGTCCCTCCAAGTCCTCAAACCCATATGACCACATAGCTTGTTTGTTCCGACCCTCTAATACGACCAACAGGAGCGTTCCCTACATTTTCCTACATACACAGTTGCACATAGAACCCACAGGAGCATCTCTGTGTGTGTGTGTGTTTACACCAAACACAAGGTGTGGTGCAGTAATATAGAAAGTCAATATAAAGACACAAATAGAAGCAAATTAATGTCATGAATGACATTAATTTCTGTGTCAAAAATGAAAAAAAAAAAAAAAAAAATCAAAGCCCATTGTGTAACCCTAAAAAAGCCCCAAACAAAAACAAACCCCGACTCAAATCTCGGATGATGCCTTCGCTTCAAAGAGGTAAGCAAACATGGCAGCTGTGTTTGTGCTCCTGCGCTCCGTGACACAATATCCTCGATACGGATTTTACCGTCAGACCCTAAAAGGCAGCACCCAGCAGGGTTTAGCTCGCTGGCTATTGCTTTTAGGCGGGATGCAGATATAGCACTTGGCAAACGGGACAAAACACTGTCATGCACAGTGAAATGAAACATGGCGTGTGTGCACAGCCATGTTGCCTGTGTATTCCCCCTTTGACCTTTGCATGCGATGTGTAAATGCAAGCTGAGTGTTCTGCCTCTCCTCAACATCACATGCTCACTTCTCTGCTCTCGATTATGTATGATATCAACCGTATGGCTCATATGTACATTTGCCCTCAGGCACATTAAATCACAATCTAGCCTCTACCACTCCAGCCCCATTTTTAGTCCCATTTTGCGGGTTGGGGGTGTGGGGTGGGGGGAGACAGGGGATCTTGAAGGGGAAATAAAAGGGCAACAGCAGATGTCACATATCAGTAGTAGTCATCATCCGAAAGCTGGGAACCTGAAGATTGATTCGAGATGCAGCGCAGCACCGTGTGTCAAGTTATTATTATAGTCATAAATCTGTAATAAACATTGTTGTTTTATTCAGTTGCCTATTCATTTATTTATCTGGAGTGTGTAAGGGTTAGAGCATTATGATCCAAGGATATGATGGCACTTCCCATGCAAGTGTCATAAGCTGTTGCAGCAATGTTTAAGCTGATTTGTTACACAGATTTGGTGCAAAATTGGCCATTGAAAATTAATAAAAGTGGTCAAAATCCCTCCAAAAAAAAAAAAAAAAACATTGAGACACCAAGACCTTGAAGAACAGCATAAAAATGTATGCTGTGATTTGGTATCAAACATTTGGAGAATTCTGTAAGAACTGCATTTTTCTGTGATTTGGATGGTAAGCATTCCCATTTATTGTCAATCTGCCTGGAAAACCAGACCTCCTCTGAACGGACTCACTCTCTAGTTTGTGTCTGTAAAGTTTCATGAGGCTGTTATTGTCCTAGAGGTCACTATAGGTCATGGGTCTTCAACTGGCGGACCGCGGTCCACATCTGGACCCAGAAAGAGTCCAGTCCGGACTCAAGCCCTAGAGCTAAAACCAATGAGTTTTTTTCTCTCTTGCTCTCACGCGGTGCAGGAAACTGAATGTGCTGCTTCGGGTAGTGCATTACGTCACTTGTTTACTATATGGCACGACACTAACCAATCAAATCAGACCTCTGGCACGACGCTAGCCAATCAAATCAGACTTCTGACTCGACACACATGGTCACGAAGCTTACCGAGCATTTCCGAAGTAGATTGTTGACTGCTACTGCATGATTTTCTAAATGCAGACCTTTTCATACATTTGTTTGTAGCCTACCTTTTATTTATAATTCCTTTTGAATATGAAATCCATCTTAACCCTCTATAGGGCACTCACTGAAATACTTTGAAATTCAAAAAAACAACCCTAGACTGTTAATAGTGAACATGACATGACTTTATTACTTTTATAAAATTTTTTAAAAAATTTCATTTTCCTATAGAAAATCAAGGCGAATGAGATTGGTCAAATGCCACAATCATGTGACCTGGGATGTAGAGCGATCTTTGCTGATTGGCTGGGTGAAGACCAAATGATTATTGAACTAACTGAGACAGGGGATGGGCGTGATATGTAAAATTTTTGAAATTACCAGAAATAGTCACTTGCCCGATAAAGGGTTAAATGTGGTCTCAATAAATATTGTTGAAAATGTATTGAAATGTAGTGTACTTACTTTCATTATGAAGTACTGTACTGCTGATGTGATTGATGTTTCAAATGAGTATTGCACAGTAAAAATACAGCAAATGCAATAATTTGATAGGAATATTCCAGGAAACACATCAATTGAGGGCGTAAAAAACACATGCATCTTCACCAGACGCAGGCCTGTGGCCATTTTGTCAAAGTGGACCCGCTATAGGTCATTTTATGCAGTCATGCCAAGTTTCCAAAAATGGTCTGACTGCAGTGAAATGGCTGCTATGGGGGCTAACATCATCACACATGAATCAAATGTGGCTCATTGAATCCACAAGAGTCTCAGCTTTCCGGTCAAAGCCAATTGATGCAACTCCAAGACTGTTTAGACCCCAGTACGTAGAAATGCAACATTTTAGAATAGGTGAAAATAAGTCACTGCATGCATAAACTACATGGTTTTTGCCTCAAACTGCATGGGATTAGCTCACTGAAAATCTTTTAACAATGGCCATGCCATTGCTAAAGGGGTTTGCAGCATTAGTTATCCCCCTTGCAGATGACCTAGATGACCTGCTTGGTACCAGTGGATTTCTTAGGTCTTTCACTTCATATGATACCAGTGTGTTCACTCTAGCTTTAAAACTGACCCCGCTACATCCTCTGACAGTAAGACAGCTGAGGATGCTGGAGAGTTTAAGAGGCTAAGTCTAATCATGTTTGTTTTTGCCGTGTCTTGCACAGTTTTCTCCTCTGCTCTCTTCTGCTTTCATCAGGTTCTGTGTGTTTATCTCTACATCTGTGTCGCTATTTCTGTCTGTCTGTCCCTCCATCTCTGAATCACAATCGCAAATCCGTGACTGATTATTCCTCATTCGCTTTCTCTCATCGATTCTGTTTTGCTATGTGTCTGTTTGCCTGTCTGTCTGTCTCCATCTCACTCTGTGAAAAGTTTAACCTAGTTACGGCACAGCTGGCTGATTAATAATGGAGGAGAGACAGTTACTATCAACGTCTCCATCACCAGGATGCCGCCTTTGATCTCCCGCTCTGCTCTTCCCGTCCCCTCTGCCTTTCCTCTCAACTTTTCTCTTCAGCTCGCATCTTTTTCGTTTGAACTTCTCCTCTCCTCCATCCTTTTCATTTTTCCTCTTCTTTTCACTTCCTAAACTTTCCTGCTGGCTGCCCTCTCTTTTACCCCCGTTTCTCCTCTCCTTCGCTCTCTCATGGGAGCTCATACATAAATTAAAATGAAGTTTGCACCTAAAATTACAGCCCATCATGGTGCTTTTGGCTTGACTGCTCAGTTTTGAGATATTCCAGCATTTGGTCTCTATTAGTGTTCAAGTTTTATTAAAATTACATCCTAATCAAAGTGTAAATAATTAATTCCTGCATTTTTAGACCAGCTGTGGCAAATACACAAAGGGCAACATGACTCTGCTGGAAAACACATTTTCTTTTTCAATTTATCATGTAGACAAGGTCACTAACCTTGCTGTCTACCAAAAATAAAATAAGAAACAAATAAATAAATAAATAAATAAATGCCCTTTTACTCAAATCTGAACAAGAGAAAAGCCAATGGGCAAATTAGCAAGAAATTACCCTATAAACTTAGTAAGAAACTAGTAAAAGGTTACATGCAAATTATCAGAAAAATAATAAACAAATACCTATTTTTACATCTATCATAAATTACCACAAAATACAACAAATTGCAAAAATATATTGCAAATAAATAAAACTAAATAAAGTAAATTTTGTTCAGATGGTGAAACAAAAGCATGCCCATGGGCTCCTGGGTTTTAAAGAGATAAAATATCTCCTGTCATTTCTATTTGTGTGAGGTACTTTATGTAACAAATATTGTATTTTCACCATATACATTCTTTTTTGTTTGTTTGTTTATCTATTTATCTAAAAAAACAGCTTTCTTCTACTGTAAAGTATAAAATTATGCATAAGAAACAGGAAAATTCCCTCTTAGTTTGTACTGATTTGCATGTTTTTCAGAATTATGGCGTTTTATCCAACTGACTGTGCAGCACAACAGAAAAGACTCAGCATGTATTTGTCTTAATATTCACCATAAGTTCGCTGCTTTCCTCTCTGAGATGAAGGAAATATGTTTTGCCTGTTCGCCTTGCCTCGACTCGAGGGAGGAAAAGCTCATTTTTCACCCCGCTCTGTCTTTGCAGCTTCAAACGTCACGTCTTTGTATCTGCAGGGCGCCTCAGCCTCATCACAGATTATGTCCTCTGTGTGGAAGTCGTAGAGCGAGTGAGAAACTCCCTGACCCGTACATAACCTCTCCACTCCCCTCCCTCTCTCTTCCTCCTTCACACTCTTTTATCCCCCATCTCTTCCAACCAAAATACATTTCACACCCCTGAATTCACACTCAGTGCTGTGTGCTGCTGCTACTCACTGTGGTTGCTCTGATCTTCTGCTCTGTATTGCCTTTCATTTGCTTATTTCTGTACGCTCTGTTTCAGTTTCGAAATGATCACTTCAGCTCATTACTCTCTGACTGTCCCCTGAAAATTCTCTTTGAAGAGACAGCTCTCACATTTTTCCATGGATCCAGAATATGCACGTAAGGGCCCTACAGAATTAAATTAGAATAAATATAGTTAGAATCTCTTATAGTTACTGAGAAAAATGTTGCGATTAAATTACAATTACTAATTACAATGCTGAGTCTTTTTTCAGTAAAAAGCAAATGTTGAACTGTAGGTGGGTTTCCATCCACCTGTTTTTATTCACATGTTTAATTTGTGCATTAAAAACCTGAATGGAAACACTGAAAATTCAAAAAAAAAAAAAAAAAAAAAAAAATCTCCAAATATCGCACAAAAAGTTTTTATGCTTGCGGGAAGTGGAAAAAGGAAAATGCAAATAAGTTGCTATAGAAATAGGTTCAGTGAATAAACGGTGACGTTCATAATCACGTGACTTCCCCTCCACTGCACAGAGGAAAAATGGCGGCAGACGACAACAACAGCCGGTGTGTTTGGACCGAAGAAGAGACTTGAACTTTTCTTGAACTCATTAAAGAAAATAATATTAATGCTACACTGGATAGCAAACAACAAAGTTTTGATTTTTGACTGAGGCGCCTGTAACGCGTCGTCACGCTGCGCCCTCTTCTTCCGCAGTGGTATAGTGTCACCCGGCTGGAGAATTAGCGCCACCTATTGCTAACCTCGATGAACCAACTCCAAATATTCACATAACAGAAGTGGATAGAAACATGCATAAATTCACATTTTGTTTCGCTGATTTTCTGAAAATTTCGTTATTCACTGAAAGTTGTGAATACCATTTGTATTGCTCCGCCAAAAAGTATAGTTCCCCAAACTATAACTTGTTTAGCAACATAAAACAATGTGAGGAGCCCACTGTTTACAGATGATATGCTGCGTTACATCTGCTACAATGTTACCTCCTAGCCAGCTGTGAAAAAGTGGAGGACCCGTACCGTGTGTCTTGTAGCTCCTCACTCAACGTTTGCTTTGATTTTCTTCTTAAGACTCATTATCCAAACCAGAAGTTAGATTTGGAAACACATCCACTGTTAGCAACACAGAGTGCTATTTCAGTTAGCTCGTGAGCTAATCGTTAGCTCATTAGTTATGTGAACATTAGCTCCTAAGCTCATTAGCTAATGTTAGGTAAAATACTTGGTTAAGGTGAGGTCAGGGTCATGGTTAGGTTAAGTACAGGGTTGGGGTTAGGTAAAGGGTTAGGGTTAGGTCAAGGTTAGGAAACTTCAATTAGCAACATTAGGTGGCAAGCTAATATGAAAGTCTGTGTGTTTAACCCGCCCACCACCACGCCTGGACTCTGTCGCTCCCTTTATACCAAGTCAACTTCCTGCCCCTTCATAAAACTGTGTATTATTCATCGCTAAGTGATGCAAACCGTGACCCTGACACACTTTCCTGTGGCTGATCTGCAGGTCTATACATGCTTCGCCTTGATACTGTAAGCACGATGCAGATAAAGGGATGCAGCTCCTGCGATGTTACTGTAAGGCAAGGCAAGGCAAGGCAAATTTATTTGTAGAGCACAATTCAACACAAGGTGATTCAAAGTGCTTGAACAGGAACTTTTGTCGTGTTGGTCCTATTAACAAAAACAAAAAAAAAAAAACAAAAAGTAACTCAACTCTACTCACTCTTTTGGCCCTTTGGCTGCAAATACTTTGTTACAATTCAAAGCAAAACCTGCAGCAGACACACAGGAATCACTGACAGACTGTGGGTGTGTGTGTGTGTGTGTGTGTGTGTGTGTGTGTCTGTCTGTCTTGAGCAAGTTTCATGCAGTCAGCAGCAGCAAAAAGAAGAACATGGCTTACTCTTAATCAGTCTGTTAGTCATGTATTATTTGTGTGTGTATGTGTGTGTGTGTGTGTGTGTGTGTGTGTGTGTGTGTCCAGTTTCATACTCTCAAGAGAGAGAGAGAGAGCGAGTGAGAGAGAGGAAGAGAATAGGCATAGTGCCAAATTGTTAGAGGATTCCTCACTGAGACGATTCCTCTTTGCATAAGAGCACAAGAGCGACAACTCACACACACATGTAAAAGTTAATAAAGGGAAATCTTAAATAATATTGCAGGCAGATCAGACAGGCAGATTTTACCAGACATCTGGAAAAACTGGATTTTTTTTCTCCTAAACATTTTGCTTCATTTCTCTCTCTCTCTTCCTCCCCGACCTCTGTGGTTTTAATGTCTAATATCGATTAACGGCCAGCGATGAATGTGATGGCCTGTCTTCGTTCCTCCTCCACTCATATTTTTAAACAGCAGCTAATCAATACGGGGGGGCCAGATGAGCTTAGAGCGAAGGATTCTGCCCGTGTGCGTCGGGAAATGTGTGTTCATGCATGCACGTGTGGGCGTACATGTGCTTTTCTGTGTACAAACACTTACATGCATGAGTGAATGCGTGTGCGCCTGTGCAGACACACAGCTGCAGAAAAACCACGAGTGGTGATGATGTGCGATCACTCCACAATATTCACCAAAATATTACAGCGCCTACACAGCCCGCATAACATTTGTATCAAATCTACATACTGCAGTTACTGTAATATCCTACGCTTCATCATTTCTAAGAGTGATTGAGCCTTTTCCCTCAAGGCTCCAAGAGTTCAGCAAAGTCTGTGTGTGTGTGTGTGTGTGTGTGTGTGTGTGTGTGTCAAAGTGTGTGTGAGGAGAATAGAGTGAGAATGCAGGAATGTCAGGAGGTGAAATGTGGATGAGACTACAGGGGTCAAATTGATTTCACTCATTAACTATAATTTTAAGCCCAGCTTTTATTTAGCTTTTATTAGCTTTTGTTTTGCATGCAGTGTGACTAAAAACACTGAGTTTTGTTCTCTTTAAGCATGAAAGTGACAATAAATGGACAGGACCAAACAACAAGCTTTGTAAGGTCAGGGATCAAACTGTGAGTAAACAAACATATATCCTCCTGGGAACCGAGGGGGGAAAAAGTGTCTAGATATTATTATGAATTTTTTTGTACCTGGGGGGAAAAAATTAAGTATAATATAAGAATAAGGAAATGTATGAAAATATAAGAAAAAAAAAAGCTCCGTTCCTAAGCTCCGTTCCAGGCTGCTCGGGCTTTGCCTGTTAGCGGTTCATCGAGTGTAGTTTCTGTCTGGACGCTCTGACGATGACCTGCTGCCGCGATTCAGTCCCAGTGGAGCCCCTGAGTCTTCTTGCACACGTGTTGATATTGCATAGACATGTGTGTGCTTCCTGGGTGAAGGTGAGTGTGTTTGTGTGTACTTGTACACATGTGCAGTGCGATCACTCACAATCCTCCCTGAAGTCCTCCATCAAAACCAATGGGAATGAGCGCTGAACTGCATAAGGCATTTTTTACAGCCCATTCGTTACAGTGGACATCATAAAAAGGCCTTGGATCTCAGGCTTAAAACATTTCAAATTCACTAAAATATCACTGAAAGCAATCATTAGGTTCTAACACACAGGAAAAATGAAGGTAGTTTACTTAAAAATAAATAAGGTGATATTTGAGGGCTTTAAGAATCTTTCATAAATGTCAAAATATAGTTTTTGGGGATTTTTGCACCAGCTATCTCAAGATCACAAGGTCCAACGCCCAAACACGTCTCTGTAAAGCAGAGGCTGTTCCTCAACTTTCATTCCAATACAGCTCATTGAGTTTAATAGATAGATAGAAGAATTTAGTAGATAGATAGAAGAATTGAATTTAATCGATAGTATGGAAGGCAGTGTAGTAGTGGTTGTGGTTCTAGTAGTCAGGTCAGTTGCTAGGAATTCTGGGCCCCCTGAAAGAATATCGGTGTGGGCCCCTCTACCCCATTCATTGCCACTTTTTTAACTGTGTGTGGGCCCTAGTCAGCCGTGGGCCCTTAGAATTGTCATCACCTTTCCCCCCTATATGACGGCACTGCTAGTAGTAATAACAGTGGTAGCAACAGTAGTAGTAGTTGTAGTGTGGAAAATGATTTTACTTAAGTTTGTAGCTATTCAGACAGTACTCAGAGAATATAACCTGATGTTGTACTCATTTCAGATGCAGATGCAGATTTTGAATCAGTTGCTCCATTTTCAGTTTTGTTGTACAGTGACAATAAAGACATATTCATATCTATGGACCAGCTAAGTTTATTGTACTCTAAGCTGATATAATAAACCACTTTACTGCATCAGATTTTAAATTCATTCTGACTTATTCTACATAGTTACTGAATAAGTGGAAGTGTGGAACAGGACCATCACTAAGCTACGATACAGTATGGAGAAGTAGGGAGAAAAAAACATCACAAATCCGGGGCAGGTGGGGGGGTATTCCGAGAAAAAAAAAACTGAATTTCTGAGATTAAAGTGGTAAGTTCATGAGAAAAAAAATTCCCAAATTTATGAGAAAAAAACTCGAAGAAACTTGAAAAGTCTGATATCATAAAGTGACAACCATATTGTGATTCTGGGCTAAAATCACAAGTATTTCCTTGTTGCTAAATCCTGTAGTTTAAGGAAAAAAAGTTTTTTTTCTAATAAATTCATGACTTTATAATCTCACAATTTTCTACTTTTTCCTCATACATTTATGATTTTTTTATTCCAGTTTTTTTTTTTTTTTTATTTAGAAATTTTACAAATTGAATCTTAAAAATTCTGAGTCCTGACCCACTAACATGACACAGTTCTGATTTATCTAATTTCTTCAGAGTTGAACAGTAAGTATGACCTCATCCCGTATCAGTGGTCATCTTTCTATCACTGGTGAAAGGAATGGGACCTGCCACTGTGCCATCAGAGCAGTGGCAAATTTCCAACCAGGAACAACAATAAATTTTATCTTTATTAGATAGCCCCAACTGGGGTGGCAGCTGGGGTGGCAGCTGCAGCCCGTGCCACCATGGTAGATCCGCGCCTGTGCAGAAGTAGTAACAGACCTGGTAATAGGTGGTAGTAGCAGCAGTAGTAGTAGTGCTGGTAGCAGTAGTCATAGTAGTAGGCTAGTGCACCGCTGTGTCGACTGCAGGCGGAGGGAAAACAGTTTGGCAGAGCAGGTAGGTGGAGCTAGTATGCAGCTGGTGTCACCCGTCAAAAGAGAGAGAGAGAGAGGGAGGGAGAGAGAGAGAGAGAGAGAAGCCGTCGGGTGCACGCTGGAGGTTACCACAGGACACCGCGCGCTGCTGTCGGACACAAACTATGTGGGATTATTTCTTCACCTTTGAGCCGTCTTCACCTCTGGATAAATGACTTACTGCACACGGCGAAAACATCTTGTTGTGTGACAGCACAACAGACGCGGTGCCCTGCTCCATGTGTCGGAGTTGCTTGTTTTTCGTGAACTGCTCGGACTCCTGGAGCCGGAGCACGGCCGGCGCTCCGCCGCGGAGCTGGACGCGGTGACTGTTTTCTGCTGTGAAGGTCTGTGCTTGCAGCGCGTGTGGATCTAACGGGAACCGCTTGTCACGGTACAGGAGCAAGTCGCGACTATTCGCCTCGCCGGCTACGAGGACTATTACTAAAACAGAGAATTTATAACACACTCGGAAAACATCAAAACATCACGGTAAAACTGTAAACCAGGCCAGGCTACAACAGTTTACGACCCAGCAGGAGATAACACAGAATTAAAGTCCGACAGGGTCCGTGTAAACTCCCGAGCTCACACAGCTTTGCGTTCCTTCAGGCCAGAGCCTGTACGGTATAACCCCGTTTCATCTCTAAATTAGTTCAAGAAGGGCTGTAATTAAGACAAGGCTCGAACAGCATCTTCTGCTTCTGCGGGGCTGGCTACTTTGTTTCTTGAATTTTGTTGAGGAGAACACAAGGACAGCGTTTGCTTAGTTTGTTCTTCTGTTTGTGTTTATCGACCCAAACGGGCCTCAAAGAGGCGAAGAGGGGTCACAAGGACAGCTTGACCCGTCATCCCTCCCTCTCTCTCTCTCTCTCTCTCTTTCTCTCTCTCTCTCACTCACACACACACACACACACACAATCTCTCTCTCTATCTCCATCAGTCTGTTATGAAGATGTGAAGTCTGCCCTCCTTCCCTCTCCTCGTCATCCGGGGCGTTTTGATCTTCTTTTCTCTACTTGACTGAAACAGATCAAAGGCGACGCGCCTCTCTCTCTCTCTCTCTCTCTCTCTCTCTCTCTCTCTCTCCCCCTCCCTCCCTCCCTCTCTCTCTCTCTCTCTCTCTCACACACACACACACACACACACACACACACACTGGAAACCTCAAAACTCCTCTTGAGATGTATGAAAGCGTGGATGTGGTGGGTTTGAGTCCCAGCCCCCGCAGCCCCAGCTCTGGCTCTTTTCTGAGCATGGACTACTACCACAGACCGCCGGGTCTCGGTGGCTGCCTCGGCCAGGAGAAGGGCCTCCTCTCCGGGGCAGGGGGGCTCCAGCGGCCCTTCGGAGGTTCCATAGTGAGCAGCAGGCACTGGAGCGGCTCCAGCCACTGTAAGTGCCACTTTGATTTGTCATCATGTGTCATGGGATGAGTAGTATAGACACAAACTATATAGGAACTATAGGGATAGTTTTTTGAAGGTTATCACATACAGCAAGGCTAAATTCTTGTTTTTCCTTTCACATTTGTAAGTCTTCACCAACTAAGAAAGTGACTGTAATGGATGGATTTGTGTCAATAGTAATATTTGCCACCACTTGCCGCCCCCACCTCTTCTGCTTTTTGGTCTGTTTTACTGGAACTTGATGGGAAGTGAACGCACCGTTGATCAATACAATTTACTTTTATTCAAATCCTCCTCTCTTATTTCCTTTCCTCTTAACTTTACACTCTAGTGAGAGGAGTCAGTAAAATCCACTATAGTGCATTTGCATAATGTACAGTAAGTCAGCAGTTAAAACAAGGATATCCTTTGACCTTAAAAAGGTTCAATTAAGGCTCCACAGTTTGAGAAACGGTGGTTTTAAAGTACACTTTGAATGGATGGAACTGAAACATAAACAGCCTGCAAGTCACCAGCTGGCAGGTCAAATTCACCAAGCCCTATCCTGAAAGGCCTGACTCCAGGTCAGTGGATCTCAAATAGGATTGGGCCTAGGTTGAGCTCACATTCATGAAAAAGTAAAAGGATACCAGAAAAAAGATACCAGACAAACACAGGGCTTATATGTGTATTTAGAAGGACATAGTTAAACAAACAAACAAATAAACATTTTGTTGTGATTTAGTGATAAATGAATGAATGGAAATTAATCAGTGACCATCACTGCGAATCAAATTATTAAAAGGCCTTTTTGGGCTCTTATATAACTTGGTCTTGAGATGTTATTGGGACTGGACTAGAATCACATGGGGCAAGCTGAATACTAAAACAGTCATAAACCCGAGTTAATTTTACTCTAAACATATTATATGTGTTATTGTTAAAATATTGGTACTTATTTACCATGGAGTGATCATTCAGTGGAGTTTGTAATATAACGGCACATGTTTACGGCACCGTTGTACCACTGAACACAGATGAACATTTTATCATTTTATTCCATTCTACTGATTCTATTCTATCACATTTGAGTCTATTCTATGCCAATTCAGTCTATTCTATTGTACTGATTCTATTCTATGCCATTTGATTGTATTCTTCTCCAATTCAATTCTGTTCTATCCTATTGATTCTATTCTATTCTATTCTGATCTATTCACTAATTCTATTGTCATTTGATTTTGTTCTACTGCTATTGTATTCTATTTTGTTCCATTGATTCTGTTTTATTCCATTTGAATCTATTCTACACCAATTTAGTCAGTTTTATTTAGGGCTTCACAACATTGGAAAAAAAAAAAAAAAACTTTCCTCTTCTAACAAATCAAAAACCAACAAATCAAATGCAACTTCTACCACACAAAGTCAAGCAATAAACACATTTATCTGTATGCCAGCAAGATGTATATACAGGTATGGATACTGCAAGTTTTATGAGTGTGTTAAACATTTCTTACATTAGCGCATAGACCAGCCTTGTGACAGCAACTTTTTAACTTTTAATCAGCACCGGGATGAGGTGCTGCTGGTAACGGGAACACACACACACTCAAAAGCCACCTCTCGTCACCGAGTGGCTGCCTCTAGCATCCAGACAACATTATCTGTGACAGTAGGGCTCCACCTCTCGTGCATGTTTACAGGCAGGTGACACACAGACTCTGCACGCATAGCCAAGCGCCAATCACAATCATTCCTCATCTGTGTATCAAACACAACGCGAAACAGGCAATGCTCATTTTCAGTAACTAGTCAGTAACTAGTGGGTCTTTGGTTGTTGTGTAAGGTAATGAAGTGAACCTCTTGACCAGGGCATGTGGAGAACTGATTGCCTGTGTGTCCCTAGCAACAAACTTCATGCATCGAACCCTTAAATCAGACTAAATAATTAATTATCACAGACTTGTCTTGTAGATTAGTCGTGGAAAATGACAATCTTGCAGGTTTTCCGTTTGTATCAAGCAGCAACAAAGCTGTAACATGATGTATTCGAGTTCATTTGCGTTTCTTGACTTTGCACATCCTGCCGTGTGACTATTGCACATGCTGATATATATTGTACAGTCCTTATTCAATTCAATTCAATATTCTATTCTATTCTATTCTATTCTGATTTTCCTCTGTGCTGGGGTCTGGTTTCAGCACAGTGGCTTGGAATTTTGAAAAAAAAAAAAAAAAAAAAAAAAAAAAAAAAAAATATATATATATATATATATATATATATATAAAGTCACATGCGAGAGACTGTCAGGACAAGAGCCGGTCAGACAGTGACCCGTACATGATGAGGTAGTGATGTCATAGTGACGGTGCTTACACAACTGAGTCAGAGTCAGAGAGGGGTGGGGGGCAGGAGGGGACTCTGGTCCTTCAACAGCGGTAGAGAAGGAGAGAGAAATAAAAGAGAGATGTATAGAAGCGAGAAGCGAGTGCTCGTAAATTATGGCTGTAAAGATAGGGAGGGTCCCCTTCAGTGTGTGTGTGTGTGTGTGTGTTACTGGAATGAAGAGAAAGTGAAGCAGGTTCAAAGGTCAACCTATAATAAAAGAGCTGTACACAGACTCGGGCATGCACACACACAGTCAGTGCCTGTGACATGTAAGCAATGGCTGGGCGATAGTGGATGACTGTGTGTGTGTGTGTGTGTGTGTGTTTGGGTGTGATCCAGAGCAATGACTCACTGACAATTGGGAACTGACCTACATCTCTCCCTCTCTTTATTCCTCTCTCTGTCTGCCTCTTTCTCTCCTGTGTCAGCTGCCCAGTCATCACTTCTACGCACTGAATGACCCCTCTCTCTGTCTCTCTCTCTCGCTCTCACCACACACACACACACGCACGCACGCACACACACACACACACACACACACACACACACACACACACACTTTGTCTGGGAATGCAAGGGTATACTGACCGAGTTTGACCTGTGTGTGTAAAGAGTGAGAGGGAGGAGGACGTGGTTGTTTGTGTGCTCATGCTTGTCTCTGTCCTTTGCATGCCTGTATTTCTGTTTGTTTGTGTGTCTGTGTGTGTGTGTGTGTGTGCGACCATGCTGTCATCAGATGAAAGCTAAAATGGCAGCACTGGAAAACTGGTTATTAATTCATACGCCCTAGACAGAGTCCTCTGGATGGTCTTTGTCTGCGTCTGTGACTGTGTGTGTGTCTGTGTGTGGTTGTTTCTCTGTCATTTCTGTATTCATCAGATGCAGGGTAAAGAATAAACAGAATATTAACCTTGATAACCAGCAGCGTGCACTCAGTCACTTCGCTGTCAAGGCACCAAAACAAGAATATCCATATTTAGCACTTCAGAAATTGTGATAAATGAAAGGGCTAAGGGCAGACACTCACAGCCGGGTCACTATTGCTAACTGAATATTTTAACTAATTCAGAGGTGCATTGTGTTTGTCATAAACTAGCAGTCATTTCAGTGGGTTTAGTTTGCCTTTGCAGACACCCATCAGCAATGCAAATGGACGTCAACAGGGCTCGACCCCATTTCCTTGAAAATCATGCCTTAATCAAGGTCTAAAGCCCTAAGCTGCTACTTCACGTCAACTATTCGTGGAGGAGAATGAACCGTATAAGGCTCTTTAAGCCGATATCACACGTGGTCCGCTCAGTGACCGATGGCAGAGAGCCAGAACCGCCTGGAGAGGCCAGTTAAGGACTTTTTACACCAGATTTGGCCCAGAGCTAACAGTGCTGATCCTTTTATAGAGCTGGGTAACATTTAACCTGACATAAGCCTTGATTCTTAAAAGCTGGAGACATGATTTCACACTTGACCCCGGGGTGTTAGTCTGTCTTAGAGATGCACCGATTGCAGTTCTCTGGGCTGATTCTGATTTCCGATTTTTTTAAAAGTCTGACCTGCCAATCCTGATTTTCCTTCTTACTAAGAGCTATAATTGACAGCATTCGCAAGACATTTTGGTAATTTTCCTTCATAGAAAATTCAATAGTATGCTCATAATAAAACATCTATTAAATACGTTTTACATTTGCACCAGGTTACAGGACCTTTTCTGGCTCTCACTCAAACAAACCCCAAAATAAAAAAAGTATGTAATGGACTTAAATTGTAAAAAAAAAAAAAAAAAAAAACGAGTAAATGTGGGAATAATTATACAGAGCGCGGGGAGAGAATCAAGCGATAAGGATTAACGGCGAGAATAGGCTATAATGGGAGTTTAGATCCAGATGCGAGTGGCAACAACTCACAGTGAAAAGCCATGCTTACATGTTTAGCTGTGTCGACGATGAGATGACGATGTCACTATCTGTGTGTGACATGAACCATTGAGCACCGTATGTGTTTAAATTTGACCGGCACAGAATCGGACATATCTGAAAGTGACTGGCAAGTCACCAGTCACGACTGATCAAGCACCGTATTACTAGTGCTACTAGAACTGATTGAGGATTGAGGTTGAAGTTGATAGGGGTGGCCAGTATGTCAATATTACATCAATACTGTGATATAATACTAGATGTTGTCTGGAATTTTGGATATTGTACTTTTGTGATATGGCACAAGTGTCTGGTTTAAAGGGAAAGTTCACCCATCTTGAAAAATGTGATGTTCTGTAGGACAGTAGTGGTGCTGTCTTCCTCTCATTGTTACTGAGTGCTGGATACTGGCTGGACGCTCCAAATGCTAACTGTTAGCCTCCTGCCATTGAGGTAGACTTCCCCCCATCTAACATTCTTAAAAAAATAACTGTATTAGTTAATCATAATTCATTAATTAATTAATCATATTGAAGTTATTTTGACATAGCACAATTGCGATATGATTTTACAATTTTAGAGGAGATGCTTTTTTGCATCGTAATTTTTCATTTTTAATGAAAAACCGTATGCTATGATATGCTTTTGCTGAAGTCTGTATGAAACAAAAACATACAACAATTCATTTAGAGTGGTATATTACACACATTCTACCTTTATCAAAAAACTATAGCTTCTGCAATGTGGATATCGCACTTCCATTTTGAGATTCCATTTTGAGATTTTGATAATATTGAGTATTGAGCCCTAACCTAAATACGACTCCACCACATAATGAACCGTCTTACTCAGTTTTGAATATACTTGTTTTAAAAAGAAAAGTACTAGGATTATCAAGTAGAGTGCAGACTTCGACGGTCCAGAGTGTGTATAACCTGATGTGACATGACTAATCCAAAGTGGCATTACCCTGCAGTTAGTGTGAAACTCCATGAAATGCATTGCTGAGAGACGTCCTTGTCCGTTTCCAGCTACAATCCATCACTGCAATGTGCGTATTACTTTTGGGAAAAAGCTTCTTTGATACAAGCCTCTCAGACCATAAGTTTGATAAATGGAAGCGATTGTCAAAGCAAGGCACATTTCAAATCAAAGCATACAACCAATACAGAGCGGCAAACACATGTCATACTGGAACTGATGAAGTTATTTTTCAATTATTCTGCATTGATGACACCAAACTTGAAAACAACACAACATCACTTTTTTGACAGCATGTGGCATGAGCAGGAAATGACTTTTCACAGTCAAGGGACTCATGCTGCATTAGGACAGCCAAGGCATGCAAAATGGGAAATGGCCAAACCACTGGTGAGATGTAGTAGATGAGACAGAGCAAATGACGGTTATACTTCTTTTAATGCACCAATATGGAAATGCAATGCACTGTCGAGTCATTGTTGCCCTGCTGTTGGATTAGTATGTTAGATACAAGGACTTATAGTATGTGACAACTGAACACCAGTTTCATGAGGATACTGAAAATGGTTACTTTGCTATGATGAAACTGGTTTTTCATTAACAGTGAGTTAATGCTATGTTAAAGCAGTAGTACATGTGCTTAAAAAACATTCATGGATTTGTTTTTCAGTAAAATGACCCCTCTCTTTCCACCATACAACTGGTTTTAGTTTTCAAAAATTCTGTATGGGCCTGATGAAGCTCCTTCTTTTCCCTCCACTTCACCCCCCTTGCTGCTTCATTCAAAGCTTCTTTGAGATGGCACATTACACAGATCGACATACCCAAATTTCAAATCAAAAATGCAACTGCCTCATGAATCAGCAACGTGTTGACAGTAAAGGTTGATTCAAAGCTTATCTTGTAGCTAAAAGTCTTCAGTTTCACCAAATTGTCTAATTGAAGCTCAGAGACAAAGTAATCCAACTGATCCAACAAGGGCTTTGCAGAGTAAAATCTGCTCCTCATTTCCGTTAAAAAAGCAACCACATTTTCAGTTTCTGCAAGCATTCTGCCGGGTGCAGGAGTGCCACTGAGTTTGTGCTCTCAACAGCTTCCAGTGGTCAAAAACTCAGTCAGTGCAACTTTAAATAGTCACAACAAAGGGTTATTTTTTACAGCAGCAGACAAAGGACAGGACATAGGGAAGAATTCTTAGGCTTTGAGACAACAGAGATGTGGATTGTGCAAAAGTGCTTATAATTCAATATCAGGACAAACAAGTTGCACATGATAGTTTGCAGAGATGGGATCAAGTCACCCATGTGCAAGTCCCAAGTAAGTCTCAGGTCTTAACTTTCAAGTCTCAAGTAAGTCCCAAGTAATTTTTTCTTGGGCAAGTCAAGTCAAGTCAAGTCACAGGTTATGTCAAGTCAAGTCAAGTCAAGTCAAGTCCTGTAATAGATCAAGTCAAGTCACATTATTACAATCTTACCTGCAGAATCCGGTCTTAATAAAGAGAAAATATAAAGACATTAGTCGGCAGAATGGCTCTCAAATGACGGACCGCCAACATGATGATGACCGTCTGTATGAGGGGCGTGTTTCTCCAAAATGTAAGGTAGGTAGTAGAGAGGGCATGACTGATTGACAGGGTCGTCATCCAGTCATTACAACACCATTCCCAGCATGCGCTCGTATACTGGGTAATATTACAGGCTAGAGATATTTATTTTATATTTTATATTCAAACTGAAAACATGAAATGAACAACAATCAAGTCATTCAAGTCATCGTGTCTCAAGTCGAGTCAAGTCCCAAGTCTTAAACTTCCAAGTCCAAGTCGAGTCTCAAGTTTTTTTATTTTTTGTCAAGTCAAGTCACAAGTCATTAAAACAGCGACTTGAGTCGACTCAAGTCCAAGTCATAATGACTCAAGTCCCCATCTCTGATAGTTTGTGCATTTAGTGTATATCATAGATTTTTTGTTTAAGTAGTTAGGGATAAAGCCTGAGAGGAAGAATTTTAGTGTAAAACCCCTGACACACCAGGCCCAACAGTTGGCTCTAAACTCTTGTCTTGGGATGTCTGTGACTGAAGATCACCTGTAATCTATGCGTCCCGCACCGCCAGTCCTTAGTGGCTGCCTAGACGATTCAGGATGTTCAATCGATGGCAGAGCCTGTCAATGAATCAGGGCACGAGAAGATGGCAGTAGAGTTCTAGATATATTCTAGAGACGAGACTGTTGACCCCTTTTTCTGTAAATATGATGGACTTACTGGAGGCAATAAGTTTGGTTCAGTAATTCACTCTTTGGTAGTGTATGTGTTTCTCTTTATCACTCCTTGGCTTCCTTTGTGAGCTTTTCCCTGTATAAACATTTTTCCTTTGTGCCTTCTTTGTACATTACTGACCATAAAAGCCAACAAACCCACAAAAAAAGTGCAGCAAACCTGCACAGCATACAAAAGCAGTGTGCTTTTTACCCTTTTTGTGGTATTGATTCCCAAGCTCCATTGTGCTAACTACAAGAGAGAGTTAGTACCGTCTTCCACAAGTAAAAGACCCTCAGACTGGCAACACTAGTGCAGCTACTCATCAAATATATTCCCAATTGGTGCGAAAAAAACAATTCAGAGTGGCATGAAAATAATCCTTAAACAAGTTTGTTTCTTTATCTTATTGTGATCCTGAAGCTGCAGGTGTGCATGTCAGCCATCTGTGTGTGTGTGTTCATGGACAGTTTTTAGCAGGAGACGGGAGGGGATGCAAAGCGATCAGGCCGTCAGTCTCGGTAGGCTCTTGTTCTTTGAAGTCGCCGTGGTGTCCTAGCCATGAAAACGCTGTGGTTACGTGGGATGCAACTCACAAAGTTAGCCATCAGGATCCCTCTCCGAAAGATATTTTTGAAGATTAGTCAACAGCACTCATCCAGCTTTAAATGCCTAATCCTCCCTGTTTCAACCAGTCACTTTATCATGTTATCAGAATTTGAGCAGCGGGGTTGAATTCACCGCTGAAATCAAATCGTACTGCTGGAAGCAAAGTGTTTTGTTGTGATGCGAGGCAAAAAAAAAAGTCAGACTGAAACAGAAACCAGGAGGGAGGGGGAGGAGAAGAGGAGGAGGGAGAGATTAACTAACAGAAAAAAGATGAAAACAGGGAAGGAGAGAGCACAGAAAACAGATAGGGAATAGAAGAGTGGAGTAAAGGAGGTCAGACAGTGCTTTAGGGAACTGTTGGCTAGTGTGTCAGTGAGAACAGACCAAATACAAATAGAGGAGAGGTGAAGAGAGAGAGGAAGATGGAGTGAGGGAATGATGGCTGGGGAGGAGGAGGAGGATATAGGGATGATAAATCAAATGGATGAGAAAGTCTGGACAGATTAGACAGATTTTGTGACAAGGTACCACTCTGTTCAAGAGTTTGCCATCTTTTCACGCTCACTTGCTCTTTCTCAGCCCCCTGTCTTACTTGAAGCTCCGTCCAGTTTTCTTCTTTTATTTTTGGTTTCTCCATTCCCCCCCTCTTTCTCGCTCTTTCTCTCTCTTTCTGTGTAAACAGAGTAGACCAGTAGAGGGGAGTTGAATCTCCTCCATTGTGGAATGTCTGGTATGGCTACTAGAGCAGGGGGAGGTGTGTGTGTGTGTGTGTGTGTGTGTGTGTGTGTGGCAGGTTAGAGGTGAGAGGAGGGGAAGGAGCTGGTTTCTTAATCTAAGGTTTGGGACCCCAAAATGGGTCGCAGCCTCTTTGTGCCAGGCCTCATTGCCACCATCACATCTTCAAGCCCAATGAGCTTCAACACAGAAGTGACAACATTCTTTCGAGTTTATTAAGTTGCCAGCTCCCTCTCAGGTCCCTTTGCCTTAATATAGTGACATTTGACACAGTTCAGTCATTGTCTCTGAACCGAAAACAAAAACGATCAGGTAACAACCGTGTTGTCAGAGATGAATATATCCTATTTTAGCATGAAGAGAAAGAATGCAATAATGATTAGAGCTGAAAAAAACACTTAGTCAATCAACAGAAAATTAATTTATGATAATGCTGGTAATCAAATTATCAGTTTTAGTCATTTAAGTAGTTTCTCAAATACAAAGGATCACTTGGTTTTCTCATTGCCATAACTTTAGCCCTACAAAATAAAATAATAATAATAATAATAATAATAATAATAAAAATCCAATACTTAATTCGGCACACTGGAGTTGTGTTTAAAAAGGTGTTAAGAACTAAAAGAGGAGGCAGCCCTGCACACTGCTGTAACTTGCAAACTTCCTGTTTTTATTTACAAAAAATTGCAGCATTTATTGCACAAATGATTTAGCTGTTTTAATATCAGTTGTTTAACATCCGGCGCAGTTTGTGCAGTAAATGACATGTTGCCGTGTGTCAGTTTATGGTTGTCTGACTGGCTGTGCCATGTTTTATACGTCACACTTTCATGTATCCCTGATCAAAGGTCTCTGAAACAGATCTACTGTGTATAAAACTGAGAAGGCTGGCAAGTTACAGCAGTGTTGGACTACCTCCTTTCTTCATAGTATTACGAAATAATTGTTTGGGATTGTTTCATGTTTCACACTGCTTTGGAGGTGATAGGTATTTGTTATCAGTTTTAAACTTTAATAGCTGAAATCATCTGCAAATCTGTTAGGAAAAAAATGTTTTATGTAGACTTAAATATCAACAATTCCATATTGTGAAAGCTGGAGGTGAAATGAATAAAAATGATCAGTATCTGAAAAAATTAGATTGTAAAATGTCCCCCATTTCACGGTGACAATAGAGAGAGACATGCAACAATGTTCCCATGATATCACTTTATCAAAAAAGCTATCACTGATATGTATATATCTACAGAAGGCTTATTTAGTGGTTTGATCTGACTCTAGTCCAAGGTTATGAGATTAGGCGACACTTGTGAGGATTAGAAAATAATAACACAGAAGGTCCATAGGTTAAACCAAGACAGCAAACTTTTACTGCAGCCCTCATGGTAACGCATTACACTTCCATTAATTCTGTTTTTCCTTTCACAGTAAAAGTCCTAGACATGTTCCCTGCCTAACTGCTTACAAGAGGAAACTTAAATTCACTAAGCATTTCATTAAAAGGAAACTCAGTCAAATAGTTTACATGACCTCAGGGTCTACAGAGAACTTTCTCCGATTTGTTGAGTGCTCTGCCGAGGCTATGTTTCTACATTAAACTAATAGATGCATTAGCAGGAGGACTTGCAACAATATGAAAACGCTTCTGTTCACAAAATAAAATCATATTCATTCACGCACACATATAATGCAAACATCAGCCTGAGAGGGAAAGTAATACCAAGGTCCAGACCTCATTGCTGGCTAGGAGGTGTATCTGCCCTCTTACCTGTCAGCTCCTCTCCATTGCTTTTTTATCGTAAGATCATTCAAAGCATGAGCACCAACATTGTCAGCCAATTTCGGTTTGGACTAAACAGCCAAACAAACACGTGTGTACACGGTGTAAAGCACTTCAAAAAACCTTTTTGAAGTGCACATATCTAGCATGAAAATAAACACTGCAAAAAGTCAAAATCTTACCAAGATTATTTGTCTCATTTCAAGTAAAAATGTCTTATTTCTAGTCAAAATATCTCATTACACTTACAATATGACATGATCAGCTCAGAAATTACTTGTCTTTAGACAATTTTCTATGGAAAAGCAAATTTTTACTTGTGACACAAGTGAACAAGTAAAAATTTGCTTGTTCCATTGGCAAAATTTGTTTCTTGTTTCAAGCTAATTTTCACTTGTTTCAAGGAAATTTTTCACTTGAAACAAGTTGAAACAAGTGAAAATTGTCTAAAGACAAGTAATTTCTGAGCTGATCATGTCTTATTTTAAGTGTAATGAGATATTTTGACTAGAAATAAGACATTTTTACTTGAAATAAGACAAATAATCTTGGTAAGATTTTGACTTTTTGCAGTGTGACCCCTCTTACATTCTTGATTTGGTGTATTTTCTGTGGGACATGGTGCAGGGAAGGATCATTCTCAAGTGCAGACCAATAGGACAGACCAAAGCCCAACCCTAACTGAATAGGATCTCAGTTTGGGAGAGAAACACTATTTTTTTTTTTTTTTGAAGGGATAGGTGGAGGAGAGAGGATGTTTAAAGATTCATGAAGGTTTCATTGGTTGAAATTTTAATGTATATCCTCTAGTACAGGATGGTGTCACTATTTAAGATACTCTGTTTTACTGGAAGCAGAGGTCATGTGAGGTCATTTCTATGAGTGTGGAATAATTAATGTGTTTACATTAATGTGTGTTATGTTCTCAGTGGTCATGCACTAACTTTTCTAAACAGCTCAGTCTTATAGTGTTGATTGTCTTGTAAATGCAGGCTTGTTTTTTTGTTTGTTTGTTTGTGTGTTCGTTTTTTGCATGTGGTGGCTTTTTTCTTAAAGTAGATCTCCACCTGAATCCTCTGCTCCTCGTTTCCTCTCCTGTAGCCATAGAAACGGGCAGCACCAGTTCGGGCGAGGACCTGCTGGTGTCGAGCCCCCCGTCCCCGCCGCCGCCGCCGCCCCGCGTCTACAAGCCCTGCTTCGTGTGCCAGGACAAATCCTCAGGATACCACTACGGCGTCAGCGCCTGTGAGGGCTGCAAGGTGGGCAGCTAAACGTTTGTGTTAGCACACACACACACACACACACACACTTTATGCTTAATGTTTGTTAGTTAGGCTGTAGGCCAGCAGATGCAGGCTACTGGTGGAGGACCTGGATTAAAAGTAGTGAGAGGAAGAGAGAGAAGGACCTGTGAGGTGAGACAGAGAAATGTTTAAAGACAGACAGGATGGGAGAGAGAGAGACAGGGAGAAACAGGAGGGAGAGAGAGAGAGAGAGAGAGACAGTGATAGTGAGTGTATGTATGATGTGTCTGTTAAGGGGTTGTGACCTTTACACTTCCCTGAGGCCCTGTAAGCCTCTTTTCTCTTCAATCTAATCCGTACACACTCACGCACACACACACACACACACACACACACAAATACACATGCCTGTGTGCACTGATGTGAAACCATGTAGACACTCATTGCGTGTGGAGATTATTTATGAGTGTGTGTGTGTGTGTGTGTGTGTGTGTGTGTGTGTGGTTTGAAGCTCCAGTCCTGTTAGATAATGTTGCCTCGCTGACAAATGTCATCACTCACACCAAACAAACAATGAAAGCCGTGGCAGTTTGAGTCTGTCTGTATGGCACGGTGTCCCCCTCCTGTTTGTCCCACTAATGTTAAAGGACCATACCAAAGATTTTGCATGTTCAGTGTAACAGCTACAAAACATAAATACCTGATATTTCTACTAATCTTGTCCCAGAGCATGCAGTGGGATTTTACAACTCGGATATCATTTTTCCTCCCTTCTCTCCAGCCACTGGTTTCCATTCATTCCACCACGATATGAAAATGAACTTTCAGAGACTTCAGACTTTCTTCACTCCAGTATTCCATCACTGTGATAAAGTCCTCCACATTAGTTTTCCTAAAAGCAGCAGCACCGTTGTGTTTTGATGACTTGAAATGAAACAGTCCCTCCGCCAGGGAAAATAGTCCCCGGGTAAACGTTTGCTTTACACAATCAGTTATCAGTTATGTGGTTTATAAATGGTGATGACTTCAACCAAAAATTCAAAATTGAAGGTCTATTGATTTTATTAAATGTTGTTAAATAATAGTATGCCTGCATGCTTTGCCAAATGGTTTGTTGCAATATAAAATGCAGCTTAAATGCAGTAAAAGAGACAAACATTCAAAATCACTGGTATTGGTTTGGACGCAAAGGTGGATTTGTTTTTCTTGTGCGGGTTCTTGCAATAAGATTCATTACTGTCCGCCTCAAACAACATCACTGAGTGTTGAAAGTACATCTGTGTGCCTTCCTTTTCCTGTCTGTCTCTCTCTTTCCGTCTGTCGCTACCTCCCTGTCTGTCCATCAGGGGTTTTTTCGGAGGAGCATCCAGAAGAACATGGTGTACACGTGCCACCGAGAAAAGGTGTGCGTCATCAACAAGGTGACGAGAAACCGGTGTCAGTCCTGCCGGCTGCAGAAATGCTTCGATGTCGGCATGTCCAAGGAGTGTGAGTATTTCCTCCTCAGTGTGTGTTTGTGGTATATATCATTTCTCCCTGTCCTCTTTTTCACTCACTTTTTTTAAGTCGTGAATTGCGATGGGGCATATGGGCCCAATTTGCAGAAAATGAAAGGCGAAGACCTGAAAGAGCTACTTCATTAAGATAATGTCCCTCAGTGAACATGTTCCGCCAGTCAGAGTGTTATTAGTATTAGTAGTAGAATGTACATAAGCATGAAAAGTTAAAGAAGTCATTGTGAAGAGTGACTCCTCTCTGAGTGTTAAATTATGCATTAACCTGTGAGAAGTATTCGAAAGTAGTTCCATCAGCTGTTGGCTCGTAGCAATGTCTTCTTCTCTTGCAAAGTAAGTAGTAACTCCAGCCTTGAAGTAAATGTAGTGCAGTAAAAAGTAAAAAGTACAAGATTTGCCTCTGAAATGTAGTGCAGGAAAATTATAAAGTATCACAAATGTAGAAATACTGCAGTGCCAGTACCTCAAAACATTACTTGAGCAGGACTTGAGTAAATGTAGTCAGTTACTGTCTACACATGTAAAGCTTAACCTTGGTGTTTGTCTCCCTCTAGAGGTCATACAGTGTCATTACATGCCCAGCATACTTGACGTCCTACCCCATGTTTCCCAACTTTCCTCCAACACAGCCCCCCAACTCTCTGTCCAGTCCACTTTTTTACAGAATCCCAATGAGAAATATTTTGTTCATCCCTGAAGGGAAAATGGGTCATTCTTACATTTTACACGACGATTTAAGTTGTTGTTGTTTTTTTTTTTTTTTTTTAAAGTGCGTGGTGTGTCACTGGTTATAGAATGGTGACACACCAAAACATGACTGTTGCATGATAAAGGCAAAAAATGGAGGGAATACCTTTTTTTTTTCACAACAGCCATTTTCACCTGACTAGCAGGAGAACGCAGGTGCTACTGATGACATTAACCCTCTGAAACCCAAAAGGCTCTAAGTGGGCTTCTATTTTCAAATGTTTTCTTCAACAATCTGAACAAAATTTATTTCATTGCTTTAAAGAAGAATAAATAAATAAATGAATAGCGTTTTGTCCCAAAATATAAGAAATGAGGGAAAAAAAAACATTTAAATAAATACATAAATAAATAAATAAATACTGGATAAATGTAAGACAAAGTAAAAAGTCAGTATTTTAATGTTTCATTTAAAAAAAAAAAAAAAGTTTTATTTAAAAAACTTTATAATAATAAACTTTATAAAACGTTATGATATTTTTGAAAGAAATAAAGGGAACTTTGTCCAGGGAATAAATAACACCAAAGCCAACACATGGGCTTGAGGGGGTTAATAAAGTTTCTGCTCTGTTCAGGACTAACAGAGCCAGGCTCCTGCTGGTTTTCACATTGACTCACTTTAAACACCTAAATGCAACAGTTCACATACATACATTAAATACATTTATACAATTATAATACAATCCATGTAAACTCCACACTTAAAAAAAGTGTTCCAGCTCTATAAAGACACCAGTGCATTTTGGACTGGTATCTCTCTGAGCCTAACACTGGACTGGTTAAAGCAGGGATGATTGTCTGATGCCTTTAGGCGACATAAATGCAGCATGGAAAGTGGGGACTCTAACAGACACAAGCATGGCACTAGACCACCTTGGTACTTTAACTGATATCCACATGGCTTCATTACAGTGTCAACAGAACCTTCATTAATGTCATTAGTGACACCAGCGTCCACTGTTTCATGTCAAAATGGCAGTGATTGTATCGTCTTTCCCTCAGAACTTTTTTACACCAGCCTTTTTCTCCAGTTTGTGTCCATCATTTTCCACTTTGCTCAGAATGGATCACCTCTTGGCAACCAATGAAGTTTGGGAACTTTAAATCTAATGTGCGTCTCTCTCCGTGTCCAGCTGTGCGAAATGACAGAACAAAGAAGAAGAAGGAGGAGAGGAGGCTGGAGGGGGCGGAGAGCTACGTCCTGTCAGCGGACACAGAGGAGATGATCGAGCGGGTTCGCCGGGCCCATCAGGACACGTTTCCCTCGCTCTGCCAGCTGGGAAAATACACCACGGTACAGAGACACACATGGAGTGGAGGATCCACTCCAGCCACTGTTTTATCTGCAGAATAAAGTTTGCCCATTTTTTCGGACATGCATCCATTTTGTTGCGTATGACAGTCAGAATATACACTTTATAAAATGTATTTAATTTTTCACAAGGTTTGGGTATTTTATGGAACAATAAATTATTACTTTAGTATTCGTTTTCCATGAAAATCTTGTAATGTCCTGGAAACTCACTTCCTGCTTTGCAAAGTTAGATGAAAACATCCAGTTGCATTCATGTGCTTAGCACAGTACATTCATTTAAGAAAAAACAAATCATTGCATTGTTTTTCTTTATTAATTCAGGAAAACAAGTTTAATAAATATATTCTTCTTGTGAAATTCAGAAAAAATCTTCAATTTTTCTGAATTCATGAGATAATTATAATTATTTCATGAATCCAGAAAAAAAGGGGCAAGATTTTTAACCATGAAAACTTTCTTAATAAGTCCGAGATAATTATCTCATTAATTCAGAAAAACAAGCATCTTCGTCTTTTTTCTAATTTATCTATATTGAAACAGACGTTTTGCACAAACCTCACATCACAAACAAAAGGAATTATCCACAACAGCAACAGAAAATAACACTGAAATATAAAATACATAAAATTAGTATAAAATAAATAAAATACAAATAGAAACAAAACTAAAATAAAATAAATAAACATTTAAAATGTGGCCAAAAATAATTAAAACTGTACAAAAAGGCATGTAAATGATAAAAATATTTAAAAACAAGGTAGAAGATAATTAATTAATAAATATGCGTAAGATAAAACACGAAGAAGTGTTTCATGTTTTGTCCTCAGTGGATTTCAGATGAACAGCTCTTTGTCGTTTCCCCTGCAGAGCAACAGTGCGGAGCACCGTGTCTCTCTGGACGTCAGTCTGTGGGACAAATTCAGCGAACTCTCCACCAAATGCATCATCAAGACGGTGGAGTTCGCCAAGCAGCTGCCCGGCTTCACCACATTAACCATCGCTGATCAGATCACCCTGCTCAAAGCTGCCTGCCTCGACATCCTGGTGAGTTTGGTCACCGGTAAACACACAAGAGAGAACAGACGAGTCAACCAGCTGATCCTCTCACAAACCTCTGCACATAACACCACACCACACATCACCTTACGGGCTGTGATCTGCACACCGTGCCTTCTCAGGTGGAGAAATACTAGCTTGTTAGAGGAGCACCTCTAAAGCTGGCCTGATCAGTCTGCATCAGTGGTTCTCAACTGGAGGATCACGGCCCAAAAGTGGACTGCAGATTCTGACCGGATATTATGCGAAAATTTAAAAAGGCAGTTTTAGAATGTTAAAATGATCTAAAACTATGAATATTTTAAATGTACATAACGTTACTAGGAAATCCTAAAAAAAAATCACCACTCGCTTGTGAAATTTGCTAAGAAAAAAGGTATTTATTCAGCATTTCAGTGCTTATTGTTTAGACAAGTCTGCTCTTTCCAAAAAAAATTCAACTTCATCAGGCAAAATAGCAATCTTTAAATATATTCTGAATATATATATAAATATATTCTGAAAAAAAGAAAAAAGGGCATTTCATTTCACTTCCAGATGGTTTCTATCTCCTGTTATTGAGGAAAGAGTGTACTGATGCTGTTCTCCAGTGATCCATCTGTCTTCACACTGGAGCTGGGATCCACAGTTTGGAAATCACCGATCGGGGCATTCTGATGTGTCAGATGTGAGACATCTTATGTTATAATGTCTGTGCCTTCTCTCTCCCAGATTCTGCGGATCTGCACTCGCTACACCCCTGACCAGGACACCATGACCTTCTCCGACGGCCTCACTCTGAACCGGACCCAGATGCACAACGCCGGGTTCGGCCCGCTCACAGACCTCGTCTTTTCCTTTGCCAACCAGCTGCTCCCGCTGGAGATGGACGACGCCGAGACGGGCTTGCTCAGCGCCATCTGTCTGCTGTGTGGAGGTACTGCACTCGCATTCTCAGGGGCTGCAGCAGAGCAAGCAGGGAAAAAAAAAACATGCAAAGGGAAGCCAAACAGGAACCAGAGTCCCCCAAATAGTCTGCCTGAATATGTAGACCTGAATTTATATGGACTGTCAACGTTGCATGAAACTTTTAAGCTTATAAAGCTTAAGCTAATAAAACAGCAAAACAGATGAAAGAAATTCTAAGGTAGATATTCCCAACACATTTTATAATTTACTTTATTGATTAGTTAAGTTCACAACAGACACAAACTGTAGGAAATGGTTTTACAAGTGATGTAATCCGTGAAGAAAGACGATGGTGAAGAATTATCAAGAAGTGATGTGTCACAATACCTCTGAGTTACTGATAGCAGAAGATGTTTGTGACAGCTGTGATGTACTGATGCGCTGTGCTAAAACACACACACACACACACACACACACACACATCAGTGAGGAAACTGAACTGAACTTACTTGTACAGGTTACTAATGTGCAGCACAGCTGGTTGCACTGACTATGTGTGATAATGAAGGTGCTCATGTGTGTGTGTGTGTGTGTGTGTGTGTGTGTGTAGACCGTCAGGATCTGGAGCAGTCAGAAAAGGTGGATGTTCTTCAGGAGCCGCTGCTGGAGGCCTTGAAGGTTCGTTTTTCCCCTCACTGAGTTTTGTTCATTCTAAAATCATAGCAGGTGACTTGATGCGAGGGAATTCATTTTTGTTCAACTCAGATATATAGCTGAACTCTTCAGGAGCCCATATATAAGTATAGAACACAGATATTAAAAGCTAATAATTGTGTGTACAGATCTATGTGAGGAGGAGGAGGCCAGATAAACCCAGCATGTTCCCTAAGATGCTCATGAAGATTACTGACCTCAGGAGCATCAGTGTGAAAGGTGAGACACACACACACACACACACACACACACACACACACATAGACAGGATCCAATTATCCGAATGTGAATGCATAACTTGACACAAAAATATAAAAAGTCTATTTTACAGCATGATTAGCCAAGGACGTAATAAACACATCAGACTTTATGACAATATGGATTTAAGGTAATAAAGGCTTTGGTTTACTCTTTTGAAACATGAACAAATTCACTTGACCTCTTCCAAAATCATAGTCTGTTTAAAATTAGGTGACAAGTAAGTACCCCTAAAATTTGGGAGGAAAAAGCAAGAAAATTACCATGAAATTGCCACAAAATTACTGAAAATATTACAAAAAATACAGGAAAAAAACAACAAACAGAAAATTAGCTAAATAATTTGTAAAAATAGAAGAAAATGACCAGAAAATGAGAAATTATAGAAGAAATTATAGAGACCTCTTAGATATTTAAAATTAAATTACAAGAAAATTATTGCAAAATTACAAAAAACAAAACAAAACAACAAAAACTATAAACTTACAAAACAAACGTTGCTTTAAAAAGTAAGAGTGAAGAACAAATTGAACTTTGTTGAGAAAGAGAAAGAACACCATTCAGACTAAAAGATCTTTTTCTCCTATCTCTCAACCACATGAGACTTTACTTTTAAGAACTTTTTTGGAGTTTTTTGCATGACAAAAAAAACATACTGTAATCATGTAAACATACTGTTTTTTTATAATAAACTTGACATTGGAATGCTTAAAATGTTTTTTTTTTTTTTTCATTTACCCAACCACATCAGATGTTTCCTTTTTTGAGAGGTTTTCTTTTGGTGCCCATCCTGAAGAGCACTTGACTGATCTAATTCTGTCCAATGAAACTTGCCCATGTCTTTTAATGTGTAAAGTAAAAATTTCACTGCAAATGACTTAGCACACTGCACTGGCAGTGTCAGATGTCAGCAGTTAATACCAAACGAGTCAAATTTTAACTTTCTAATTTCATCTGTATTTTGATGTGTCACTTCCTTCCTGTCTCCCCCTATCTGTAAAAACCAAGCCGTTAGTGCAGTACACCATATATAGAGGAAAGGTCTGAAGACATTTTCAGCACAAAGGTTGCTGGGCTCAATTGTAAAGTTGCATGTTACAGCTGTAACTGACACTAAGTGAACTTTATTCAGTTCACCTAGTTAGAAAATGTATCAAAGCAGAATTTACATGGCAAAAGCAAATATTTAAAAACTAGACAAAGAACTAGACATGAGAAAAACAGGAGAACAAAAAACTGACAGTTAGCAGTTCGGTTGATGACACAGCTGCTGACTCAGTGCCAGTGTGACTGCTCTATGAGTGCCTCCATAGTGCCACTCCTGTGCAGAAGAGACTGCTTTCCTCTTTGGTTCCATACTTTGTCTTTCTGTGTGCAGGAGCGGAGCGAGTGATCACATTGAAAATGGAGATACCAGGCTCCATGCCTCCTCTCATCCAGGAGATGCTGGAGAACTCTGAGGGACTGGAGGGACATGGCGCAGGAGGAGGGAGGGAAGGAAGAGGAGGAGGACGAGGAGCGAGAGCGGGAGGACAGGGTGAAGCAGAACCTGGCAGCTGGCACCCAAGTCCGTCGCCCAAATCAGTCCCCTCTCCCAGCCCCAGCCCTGTCCCCTGCTCCCCATCACCGTCCCCCTCGCCCTCTTCCTCCCTCTCCACCTGACAGCCCACACTGTCTGCACTCAGCACCTCTGCTCCACACAGTGCCACCCCGGGGCAACACTGTGGTACAGCAGCCAAGAAGCCCAGAGAGACAGATCACATAAATTAAAGAAAATCAAAAAAACAGTGATTGAGAATCAACATTTTCAGACATGCTGGATTGCCGAATGACATAAAAAAACAAGACTAAATCCGGAAAAGAGGTTTGCCTGGATTTTTAAATGACAGATAATCTGGAAAAGGAACAGAACGAAGGAAAGCAGAGGTTCAGACCTCCCTGGTTAGCAGAACAAGAGGCTAATGCTTCTACTGGTTGACTTCACCGGCAACATGTTGTGTCTCCTGAAAGTGAGCCTGACTTCATGCTTGCCAAAACAAGTATAATGCAATAGCTGTGAGATTGAATGAAAGCAGGTGTGAGCTTGAACTGTGCCACGCAGACTCATTTACAGTTTGATACGCCTGGATGACCGCCTCACACGCTGTCTAGGAGTGACAAAAACAGTCCAGATAAGAAGAATAACTGTGTATTAAATGCTTGTAGGGAGATGGTAAAGAGTTGATTTTCTATTGCTCTGAATGTATAGTGATCTGAACCAGGGTGGCAGATGAAATTTGGTTTTGAAAATTTTGCCTGCAGCTGGTAACTTTGTCTCATGTCTAGATGAACACTTTGCCAGATTACTTTTGGAGATTCTTTTCATTAAAAATGGCTGGTAACAGAGTGAAAGTAGCTAGTGCTTTTTTTTTTTTTTTTTTTTTTAAATCTCTCAGCCCCTGTAGCCAAGAGGATGTTTGTTCACTGGACTGAAACTGCTGTAAATCCAGGGCTGAAATGCAACACCGGAGTCAAACTGTAGCTTGAACTGAAATCCAAATCCACACTTTTCTCCTTATTGGACAGAACCTCACTGGCCCCGCCTCCGGTGTTGACCATCAAGGCTAGACTGCCCAGTCAGATGTGGACCATGAGCCTAAGCAAAGGCAGCCCGATCCTAGATTAGACACAGACAGATGGACGATCTAGAGATTTTCAAGTGGACAGATTGTAAAAGATGAGGGTATGATGGACATCATGACGCCAGCATTCCTCTATCATTGTTCATTTCCTCTCTACTGAACAGTCATGTACAGTGTATTGAAGCTGTGTGCAAATAATGTTGTGTATAATGGGGGGAAAAACTCATTTGTCAGAGGTATACTGAAGAGCAAAGTTATTTTGCCAAAAGTAAATGTGTATATATTTCACTTTTGCAGCTGACCCTGCCAGGTTTCACCAGCACCATCAATCCCCACACAGCTCTTGTGCTTTTCCTTTCTGCTTCCACAAAATGTTATGAAATGTGAATATTAACTGGAGACACTTTGTACACACAGAAAAATAAAGGTGCCCGATGGAACCAAAAATTGCTGGAAAACCTTTTCTGGCTCCACAAGTAACCTTTCAGATCATGGAAGCAATTTTCCTAAATGGTTCAAAAGTTAAAATGGCTCAAAGCGGTAAAGACAGTTCATTGAGGAACCAGTGATTGTTCTTAAAAGGGAGTATGAAAATGGAAATAGAGGTTGATTCTCATTTCTTGAAGGGGAAAAAAGTTGTAGACCAAAAATAGTTCCTCATTGTGGTTCCTCAAGAGAACTACTTCTGATTCCACAAAGACCCTTTCAGACCACGGTTGTTTAAAGAACCATTTCTTTCGATCATTCTTGAAAGAATACCCAGAGGTGTTTTAAATGGTGTGTTCAGACCAAACGCAAAGTGAATTTTTGCCGGACATATTCGAACATATGCGAATACAGCCACACATTCAAAATTCAGATCATATGAATGACACAAGTCAATGTAAATTCATGTCATTTCACATCTTTGCACTGACTTTGTGTGTAATCGTGTCGTGTGAAAAACTCACTCTTGCATTTGGTCTGAACACACAGAACGTTCTTTGAGGTGGAATGGCGAAATGGTTCTGCAAAGATCTTTAACCAAATAAAAAAAAGTTTTTTGAAAAAGTGCTTGATGGGTTCAAATGGTTTGAAGGTATTTAAAAAAAAAAAAAAAAAAAAAAGGTTTTCAAGAACCATTTTAGAATCAATTGTCTGCGGGTAGTTTCAGTTCACACACAGAAAATTAGATTGTCTTTATTCCTTTGCATCATCTCTATAAAAAACGCATATTTTCTTAGATCTCAGATGAAACCACAATGACTGAAATGACCTTTCGTTTTTTTACAAACTGTGAAACAGATTTTACAATATGACCTCTACCTTTTGGTGGACACTTCCACATCCAAAGCAAAGTGTGGTACCAGGAGCGCAAACATCAAACCCCACACAGCACCAGCTTTGGAGGTATTGTGCCTCCGAGCTGCACAGAACCAGGCTCTAATGGATGGGAGGCAAAATTCCCTCAGGCATCTCAAGTGATGACAGTTGTCACCAAGACAGGTTTAGAAATCCACAGGTAATGTTTTAATCTTTAAATTCTGCACAGCTTACTGCCATGATCTGTCCACATAGTGCCACTGCCTTCCTGCAATATCACTGCTGTCAGGTAAAAATCTGGGAACGCCAATTTCAGTGTTGTCCTTAGTATGTGTTGAGGTAAGGCTCACGGAACCTATTAAAACTCACAGGATAACATCAAAAAGACAGGGTGGGGCTCAGCAAACAAATAACTTCTTCAGTGCTGAAATTAAAGCGTTCCTGAATTCTTTTTTTTTTTTTTTTTTTTGCATATTTGTCACACTTAAATGTTTCAGATCATCAAACAAATTTTGATATTAGACAAAGATAACCCGAGTAAATATAAAATACAGCTTTTAAATGATGATTTCATTTATTAAGGGAAAAAGGCTATCAAAACCTACCTGGCCCTATCTGAAAAAGTAATTGCCCCCCTTGTTAAATCATGAATTAACTGTGATTGACCACATTTTTTTGGAAAGCTGAGTTCAATTTCACAAGCCACATCCAGGCCTGATTACTGCCAGACCTGTTGAATCAAGAAATCACTTAAATAGAACCTGTCTGACAAAGTGAAGTAGGATAAAAGATCTCAAAAAGCAACACATCATGCTGTGATCTAAAGAAATTCAAATTCTATCGGTCTGGAAAGGGCTGATAAGGCGTTTTGACTCCAGTGAACCACAGTGAGAGCCATTATCCACAAATGGAGAAAACTTGGAACAGTGGTGAACCTTCCCAGGAGTGGCCGGCCTACCAAAAATACTCCAAGAGTGCATCGACGACTCATCCAAGAGGTCACAAAAGAAGCCAGAACAACATCTAAAGAACTGCAGGCCTCACTTGCCTCAGTGAAGGTCAGTGTCCATGATTCAACAATAAGAACCAGACTGGCCAAAAATGGCATCCATGGGAGAGTTACAAAAGACAAAAACCACTGCTGACCAAAAAGAACACAAAGGCTCATCTCACATTTGCCAAAAAAAACATCTTGATGATCCCCAAGACTTTTGGGAAAATATTCTGTGGACTGACGAGACAAAGGCTGAACTTTTTGGAAGGTGTGCATCCTGTTACATCTGGCATAAAACTAACACAGCATTTCATGAAAATAGCATCATACCAACAGTCAAACATGGTGGTGGTAGTGTGATGGTTTGGGGCTGCTTTGCTGCTTCAGGACCTGGATGACTTGCCATAATTGATGGAACCAAGAATTCTGCTCTCTACCAGAAAATCCTGAAGGACAATGATTGAAAACACACCAGCAAGTCCACCTCTGAATGGCTTTAAAAAAAAAACAAAATGAAGGTTTTGGAGTGACCTAATCAAAGTCCAGACTTAAATCCAATTGAGATACGGTGGCATGACCTTAAACAGGCCTTTCATGCTCGAAAACCCTCCAATTTGGCTGAATTAAAACATTTCTGTAAAGAAGAGTCGGCCAAAATTCCTCCACAGCGATGTAAAAGACTTATTGCCAGTTGTCGCAAACGCTTGATTGCAGTTGTTGCCACCAAGGGTGACCCAACCAGTTATTAGGGTTAGGGGGGCAATTACTTTTTCACATAGGTTTGGATAGCGTTTTTCCCTTAAAAAATGAAATCATCATTTAAAAACTGTATTTTATATTTACTCTGATTATCTTTGTCTAATATCAAATTGTGTTTGATGATCTGAAACATTTAAGTGTGACAAATGTGCAAAAAAATAAGAAATCAGGAACGGGGCAAATACTTTTTCACAGCACTGTATGTAAACATATCACAGGCTCGGGCAGTATGGGAGAGAATGCAAAAGTATTTTTTATTATTTTGGTTCTTCTTATTATCTTACCATACACTTAACTTACTTATTTAGTTATTTCACCAGAAACAAGTGTCAACCTTTTGAATTTTTGAATTTAGCTTCATTGTAGACTCCTTTTTTTTTTTCTTCTTTTTTTTAAGTTTTGCTGAACAAGTGAAATTCCATTTTAATTTGGTGGCCCCTTCATTAAGTGCGTATTCCCTCAAGTGAAGCTACACTTTGCTACACCTAAAATTGCCCTGTATTTCATTATTTATGTGTGTGTGTGTGTGTGTGTGTGTGTGTGTGATGATGATGATGATTTGTGGACATGCTCTTATTGGTCTCTCAACAACATGGATGGTGCATATTTCTGAGAAAGCAGAAGTCACAGCAAACAGCACACGCACTGGTGCAAGTCTCTATTGGTTTCACACCCATCTTAACAGGAATCAGCATTCATTCCATTTCACCACTTAACCACTGAAACATACTGTAGCTCATGTGCTCCATTGTGTTTCAACACTGAACAACTGATGGTGGCTCATTTGAAGCCAGAAGGATTGGCCAGATCATAAAGAATCAATTTCAGAAAGGTACTCCTAAAACAAACTTCTTGATTTTCTTTTCTTCATTTTGTTTGGAAAAAAAGAAAAAAAAAAAGAAAAAAAAAAGTTTAGAATCACTGTATCGGATTGTTATATGATACAAAAGGGGACACTGAGTTGTGAAATACTACAATGCAGAAATATGCTCTTTACACACACACACACACACACACACACACACACACACACACACACACACACACACAGACACACACACACACACACACACACACACACACACACACACACGCACACACACACACACACACACACACACATATACACACACATACACACTTTTTAGAATGTTCAATTTCCAAAACGTATTTGTGAAAAAATTTCAATGGCAAATTTGCCATTAAAATGATCAGCTTTATAAACACCTGTTCAACATTGAAAATACAGTAAATTAACATTTCTGAGTGCTTTGAGTTACAAGTATAAAATGAACTGCAATTTGGCAAGTCTTTTTCGCCCTGACGTGACATTACCACCAGACCACAGCCTCACCAAGTCCTGACTGACTCAGTCAGTCAGTCAGTCAGGACTACCCCTGACTCAGTCAGTCAGGACTCACCCTCCCAGTGACACTAGGTGGATCAATTGGCCTAACCTTGCAGAGGTCAAAGGTCATGCCAGAGACACCCTTCCCACCTCATTACCCAGTTAATCAAACAGCACAACAGAATGCAGGTGACATGTGTAATGCCACTGGCATAGAAACAGCGGACACCCCTACCACCTTTTCACAAGACCTGGGTTGCTCCAGCAAGCACCACCCTCAAAAAGGAACCCGGCATGTCCAAGCAATAGAACCTTTTGAACAGACAGCATAGACCATGACTCTGCCATGCATAAGTCCTTGATACTCAACTCACTGAAAATGACACTGCCACGCTGTGTGTGATGTGTGTACAGACCACAGTGGGAGGGTCTCTTCCCACCTGCCTATAGGCTTATTCGAGATGCATAAGGCCATTGGGCAAGGCACCTCTGTGTCTGGTATTAGAGTAGAACCTCTTGGTCAACACTAAGCAGCATGCAGCTGGGGTGTACCAGAAAACCAAAAGGGCCCTCAACTCACTCACTCTCTTGGCTGAGGTCTAGGCAAGCAGCCAAGCTGTCCTGTGAGACAGTGCCTTCAGAGAGGAGCGCCATATAGGCCTGTATGGCTCTAAACCAGGGCCTCAAGCACAAATGGCAGTTCTCAGTGGCAGTGTCGTCTCCTGACTGCCTGAAGGAAACATTTCACAAGGCGGGGCAAAGACCAGTCTGTCGCCAAAATCCTCATGGCAGGAAGAAATGGCTGCTTAATAGTGGCAGGGAGGGGGGCAAGGAGAAGCTGAGCGGTAGCCTGCTATACTTGTACATTACTCCCTGAAATGCAAAACACAGGAATTTCCTATGTTTGGGGGCCATTTCCATATGAAAGTACCCAAGTTTTAGGTCGATGGTGGTGAACCAGTCACCTGGCTGAACCAGTACCAGTAACCTCTTTATGTTTAACAAGTGGAAAGTTTTGTGAGCAAGGGTTCAAATCTCCCTAACCCTAACCCGTTTACTTTTGGACCAAGAAATACACCAAGAAGTCTGTCGTCACTGGGAACAACAGATACAACCTGTTTCTATAACAGGTCCTAGATCTCTTATGAGAGGAAATCTATGTCCCTCCAGGATAGATTTGCCTTCTTGCTGCTGTTAAATGGAGGAAGGACACATCAAACTGGAGAGTATAACTGAGTGTCTTGTCCATCCATTCTGTCATCACACAACTGCTTTGCCGCCAAACATGCCATAAAGGGGAGTTTGGCTCAATGGGGCCCGTTATTGATGCTTTGCCCTGTCATGATAGAACAACAGCTAGTGGCTCATTTAAAAGAAGAAGAAAAAAAAAACATTACTGTGTGGATGAGTTGTGAAATGTTATAAATTCATCTCATCATTTCCTTCACTTGCTTACGTATGCAGTTACTGGAAGAGCATTGAGGAGCTTCTGCACTGCAGCTCGCTTTTCCATTTCCCAGACACTGGATATTTCCCAGCTTCTCCTTCACTGAGCATGATGTTGAATTTTCTACCTCTTGGGGTCTTTGGTGAGTCAGTTTCTTTAAAAGGGTCAACATGCTACACTCTGTATTCTTTCAAATGATTTTAATGCAACAGCTTTCGCATCCTTGACTTGTTTTAGATGATTTAAGCTGATCTACAAAGCTAAACAGCAGCAATTAGGTTTTGCATTTTTTTATTGTGAAGGGTAATAACACAAATTCATGCATGAAAATGTATTTTTCCACAAATCAAAATCTCATGAATTATCAGGAATTGACACAAGCTCAAGGTTGCTCTTTCATATCCCTCATGACATATTAATCAAGGCATTAACTAAGGTATGAATATCATCATAAATTATGATTTAGTAAGCATGACCACAATGTATTCTTTTGCCAAAAAATTGGACCACTGAACCAAATCCAACCCACTACAACACAGATCACATCATAAAATCCTAATTACTTAAGCATCAGTTATTCATGAGTTCATCATGTTGCCCTTCAAATAAAGTGGTAAACCAACTGACCATTATTATCTATCATGTTATCAGGTATTTGCAACAATTACAAACTCAAATCTATCTGATGAATTTCAACAAAGTTTATTAATTTATAACACTCTTTACAAGAGCCTCCATTCACTGAAAAAGAAGCAACGTTTAATAGCTATAGTTGCTGGCTGACATGCTGGTCAAAAAAAAAATACATCTTGCTCCATAGGTTGAAACAGGACATCCTGTCTTTGGTGATAACAACCAAAAAAAAAAAAAATAAATAAATAAAATTTATATATAACTTGTTGCAAATACCTGATAACGTGATGGACAACAAGGAACAAATGATTCACCACTTTATTTGCAGGACTGATGGTGGACTGGTGATGTGCTCTGTGTTGTATTTGGATCAGTGGTCCAAATTTTTGGCATATGATCATGCTTACTAAAACCTTATTTTATGATGATATACTTACCTGAGTTAACACTTTAATTAATGCACAATGTCATGAATGAAAAACTGATAATTCCTGGTGATTCATGAGGTTTAAATGCATGAAACTATGCTCTTTTCAGATTTATGTTATTTCATGTACCCAAATGTTCTGAGGAGGCACAGCACACTGGAAGAATTTGCTGTATCTTGATGAGGTGAAAGTTTTCATGAATCATGCTGTCTCATAGGCAAAGGGAAGTAGAAAAGAAGCAAATTAAGCAGCAGCAGCAATCTCTCATGTACTTGGTTAGTTCAGTCAAAAAAATGTTTTTGTCACCTTTTTTTTCTTAAATGTGCTAACTTGAACTCAAAAGAATGGATTCATCCTCCACATTTGTTTAATGGTGGAAAAGAGTTAAACATTTGTTAAATTAAATATTTGTCTTTTCTTAAATGTGTGATCACTAATGATATTCAGCAATGGACAGTTTGAACCTGAATATATTGCTTTGTCACATCAGAACACTGTAGGGCCATAAATAAAAAACACACTATATACTTTGGTGTTATAAATACAAATACACCCAGTGCAATAAGACTATGTAAGGAATAGTCCAATAATCAATCCACTACATGAAAGACTATATCATATTCAGTCATTTTTCAAAACAATCTTGAGTCACTAAATAAGTTAAAATGGCCAAAGTTTAACTAGCCTTAAGGGCATTTATATCATACAGTATGCAGACGATAATGTAAACTATCTTTCTAAATAAATAAGTCACTTTGCCATTGTTTTATTTGATATTTCAAAGTTGTCTAATTTCATACTGCAGTTAATTTTATGCTTCTAATTTTTAGACCGACTAGCCTAACCATTAAACTTTCAATTGTTTCAAGAATTTTCTCTGTTGAAACAAGGCAAAAAATACAGCAGATAAGCCCACTAAAATCAAGAACTTGACACTTGAAAGTTGATTTAAAAAAATTCTGGAAACTGTTTGATTCAAATTGGAAACAATTTAAGTTGTCTTATCATGCTGGCAGATATTATCCAATTATTATTATGGGAAGAGGAAATTTCCTGGTCCCAATAATACATGGAATTACTTATTAATGGAAATGGATATGGGTATTGTAAAATTGTAGAAAATATAATATGCTAAGCAATCAGCTAAGTCTCCTTATACTTAACACATCTGCCATGAAACATTGTATCTATATGTTTTCTCTCCTATAGTCTCTTTTTTCCTGACCTCATCTTCACCAGCAGGTCAGTAACTTCTTCAATTAACATACAACATTTGAAAGATCTTGTGGTTTTACATTAAGGAAAGGTGCAAAATCTTTTGAATTGTGTCATCTGTGCCTTACAGATGGTGCAAGGATCAAATTAGTTGGCTCGACTCTGTGCTCTGGAAGAGTTGAGGTTTTCTACAACAACAGCTGGGGAACAGTCTGTGATGATTACTGGGACATCACGGACGCTGAGGTGGTTTGTAGGGAGCTGGGCTGTGGAACGGCAAAGAGGGTCCTTGACAGTGATTACTTGGATGAAGGCGAGGGCATGATCTGGCTGGATGATGTGAGCTGTTTAGGAAATGAAAGTTCCCTAACTGATTGCCCACACAATGGATTTGGGATAGACAACTGTGATCATGATGAAGACGCTGGTGTCACCTGTGCAAGTGAGAAGTATTTTTGAACATTTACCTCAAATAAATGTCAGTGTGCTGTACCCTTTTCTCTTTTGACTTTTAAGGTATTGTTATCAAACTCTTGATCGTTTGAAGGAGATACATGACAATTATAACACCCCACCACAGTAGCTTTTATATTTAAGATATTAAAGTAAGCACTCTGTGATCTCTCTGTCTTTGGAACCAAAAAGAGAATTTGGATCAAGTGTCAGCAGATAAGGTGATGCTGGTGTGTGTTGGAATAAAATTTGTAAAAACTGAGTTGCATTAAGCTAATCTTAATACTCAACAAATACTCAAAAAAATGTCAATTAATTAATTAATCTGTGTTTGCTATGGATTCTTATCTTCTGGCGGGGTTGGAATGTTGGAATTAAAGATCTCTGAGCATGATCAGCTGAAGACAAGTAATAACAAGGTTTTTCGCCACAGGGCCGACGGTACAACACCATCAATGCAGGGCTCTTTCTGTGAATCTATCTGCAAACAACACAGCCCTCTTACAAGGAGAGGACCTGATCCTCACCTGTAAAGTTTCCACCCAGTTCTGCACTCCATTCCTTATCAGCTTATATAAGGATGGAGCGTCCATACCCAGTCGGGAAACCCATGGATGTCAAGAGACCAGTATGACACTAACACTGTCCAGAGTCACACCCACTGATGAGGGACAGTATACCTGCCACCTCGAGACCCAGAAATCCACCACTCATAGCAACACAATCAACATCAGCATTGGTGAGCAAACACTTGTTATAATGCTTTACCTTGGCATAGTTGACATAATCTGGCACAATGGAGCAGAATGGCCATGACTCCCCCAGTCAAATCTTGATAAGGTGCTGGAGGCACAATTTAGTCATGAGGAAAGGCAGTCTGGACTTGAGCTTACATTTACTTGTAAAAAATGATCAAGACAAATTGTACATGTTGAATCACAGAAACTGAATGAGTAGACCTGGCCTTTTTGGGACTTTGTTTCACAACAAATCACAGTATTTCTGGGTGGTTCACTTTGCCATGGCAACAGATGATGTCACCACACTAGAAGAATTTGTTTGAATAACTTAATTGAAATTTACATCATGACATCATGACTTGGCCTTTCAGTGGATGAACAACAATTGGGGAAGTTAAAGTTAATGCACAAAATAAATTTAAATCATCCGCATGCTGCTAAAGTTATTACAAAATTATGGGAAGCTAACAGGCTAACATTAATATAATATAGTTAGCTGTGTTGTTGTCAACAAGGTTACTGAATAATGTCTGGCAAAGCCACTAACAACCTACCAGGTAGGACTCAATTCCTCCCAAAACCACAAGGTACCACAAAGGTACTTTCACAATTTGCTTCCATTAGCTTTGCATCAGTTCTACAGACGTAAACAAACCCTTCTGCCAATGCCATGACAGTAATTTGCCCTGAACCAAAGGCCCACACTGGTTCTGCACATTCTGTTTCTATGGTTAGAATATTGTGGTAGTTTTGAAGCAACAGTTTTGGCAACAGTTTTTTGGTCAGACACAGATTCCTGGGCATCGCAGAGATACAGCCTTGATGAATTACAAATTGTTCCAAATTTTCATGTTAATAATTTGCTGCTTTCTCAGTAAGCCTCCCACAGCCAAGGATCTATGTGAATGTTGTCGGTGAGATTAAACTGGGCGACACAATTAGCATCACCTGTTCAATCTCAACTCGGCATTCGGAAGGAACGTTCACTTTGAAGAGGACCTCGGGCTCATCAGGAATGAGCCAGAACTTAACTAGCAACCCTGCCACCTTCAACATCTCGAACTTGGACGTCAGTGACTGGGGACTTTACCATTGTCATTATGAGACAAGAGTTCTGAGTCGAACGTTTATCGCTCCTAAAAGTGACTCTGTCACAGTCTCTGTTGCAGGTGAGAAATTTTACCTTTTGTAATTGTTTCACATCACATTGGCTTGTCTTCTTCTACCAAACCAGCTACCAAACTCCATTCCATCCACAGAGGCCCGCTCTGTCTTTAAGAGGAGGCAAAAAAAAAAAAAAAAATGCCTCCATGCTTTTTCCTTCCTCTATGCACTTTATGCACTTTATCCATTCACTCTCTGCTCTTCCTTGTAGCTCCTCTGTCCTTTGGACCAGAACCAGAGCTTTCTGGCAATTGATGTTGTTGTTCACTCCTGAATTAATCTTTGCTTGTTGATCCAAAAAAAAATCTAATACGTGGGTCACTTTGGATAAAAGTGTCTGCCAAATGTGAGTTGTAACTGATGGCGACCAGATGTCCTTTTTTTGTCCAGGATTGGCCCGGTTGCAGTCTTGATGTCTCATATCTGTAAAACACTAAAATATCCCGGTTTTCAACATTGACTATGAAATTCACTACCTCCTGTTCTTTTGCCACTGACATCTTCCTATTGAAAGAAAACTTTCCTGGGTGTTTGGGTGTGCTTGTTGTTAACTCCTGAGAGTCCCAATGTGCTGTGGGGCTATTGAGTCCTGAAGTTCAGTGGCAGCTGCAGCCTCGCCCACTGAGCTGGCTCTGTTTTGAACCAGCTTCCCTCATTAAATCATCTAATCCTGTTCAGTGAATGAGAACGAATGTGCAGCTGATTTTCACTTCCTCAATGACTGAACATTGTTCTGTAGTTTGAATCTGTTCAGTTCATCTTTTAATATTGCGAAAAAGAATACTCTGAGATGATGAGGCTGCCCAGTATGATTTGTACAAACTTTTTGTACAGAGAGTATTGTTCTTTGTGTGTTGTTTTTCCTAGCATAGAAGTGGACAGAAAACTGTCCCAATCCTTACTGACATTAAATTCAAGAAGTGCATGCTGTTGTTAATGTATGTAATTTTGTGCCTTTACACAGTGAAACTGCATCAGCCCCGCATCTTCCTGATGTCTTCTGATGCAGGGCGAGCCAGGGTTGCTGAGCGTTCAGAGATCACCAGGGGTCACAGCTTCATCATCACCTGCTCTATTTCTCCCCAGTATCCTGGAGGCGTCTTCCATCTCACCTTCTCCGGCTCCAACATTGACACTAAGCCAGCAGTCAACCACTCAGCCTCCTTTCTGTTCCCTGTGGCAGAGTATAAACACCAGGGAATCTACAGCTGTGTGTACCAAGTCGAAATCGCTGCACTCAACTTCAGCTCTCCCAGCTCAATGCCGGTGACTGTCATCGTTCAGTGTACGAGGGCAGAATTCTCTGCAGTATTCTCATTAAAATCTGATACATCAATTTAAAATTTCAGCTTGTAACCAATGGAATGGAGGGGTAATGAGGTATGAAGAAGCTTCAGAAGGTAGGCTTGTGACCAAAAGGTTGCTGGTTCAAATGCCTGGACTGATTGCAAAAGTCAGGGTAAGGGGGGCAATGACCACTGCTCTCCACTGACCTGACAACTGCTTGCACAGTCCCTTCGCATTTGAGGAGCGCACATTTTAAGTTGCCGTGTCACTGCAATAACTGCACAGGTGGTCCACAGAGGGGATCATTGCTGCTTGCTCCACAATATGGCCATTTCCTGTAGAATGCCTGTGGAGAAACAAAGATGTTGATGATGAGGATAATGATATGAAGCAAGAGGAAGGAAGATGAGGACAGGTGTTAGTAAATCACTCGCTTAATTGATAACAGTTGTGGCCCCTATTTATTTTTTTTTTTTTTATGCATACGGCTGGTTTGCGCTTGCCTTAGTGTAAATCAGAGGTTTTGTATCAACCTTACAGTAACTCTACAGGAATGCCATCATACCCTATTCCCCTCCCCAAATCCACCATTTAGTTTTAAACAAAAATCTTACTCCTAATCTAAACCTAACCATAACCAAACCCAAACCATAACCATCTCAAAGGAAGTTACCCAGATCAGGCCCAAACCAACAAAGCCCTAGTAAGTCCAAAACCTTGTCTCAACCTTTAACCGTAACCTTTTAGGTAAACACAACTACCAAAAACCAAAACAAAAGGTTGCAGGAGCCGTAAGTATGGAAGTTTGGATGTGACCGGGGTGGACTGGCCATCGGGCACACCGGGCATTTGCCCAGTGCTGTGTGGGTCGACAGTCCCCCAACACTTTTTTTATTATTATTTAAATAGCTGACCGGCCCATACAACCAATAGATCAGCGGCCCGACTGACACTGGGCTGGCCCAATCACATTGCTAAACAACCCCTTATGCGTAGTTTGGTTCCGCCTGCTGATTTTGGCAAATAAAGTGATTGCAAGAGTTTGTTTTCTAACCACACGCTAACTCTGCGGCCCATTGGTTATTTTTCTTCACTGACTGGCTCAATCATATCACAAGCCTTTGGCTCGGTGCGCCGGTGTGCAGTGCAACGTGGGTCGAACGTTATCTCTTATCGTTATCTCAGGATCTACTGAGATGGAGAGAAAACGCAAAGGTGGCGCAGAGAAACTGCGAGAAAAAAAAGAAACCTGCTCTTCAAGCAAATGCTGCCAAATGTGCGAAAATTACAGACATGTTTGCCATGGCAGGGCCATCATCATCATCATTGTGTGGCCGCTGTCATGGCAATGACAGCGGTCATTGTGTTACTGTAGCTGAGATATTTTTAACCTGGAAGATAATTATGCACTCATTTTTGCTTTGAAACAGGCCATGTGTCAGGGTGTGGGTGTTATACCGAAAGCTGCAACAGCTTAGTTGTCTGCACAATTCACCATTAGGTTTCCTTTACATGTCGCACTTGTCATACTTAGATGTCAAACCCTAGGTGGGGAATTTTTATTTTGAAGACAAGAAAACAAAATATGATTTAGAATAGTTCTGACCCCACAGTTTCATTAAACTCATAAATAAATAATAAGATAAATTAACAAATGGATAGCCTAGTCTATGAAATTACGAGCGATATAGAGTTATAATCATTAAGGCATTCGTGAGGTCAGCTATGTTTCCTCTCTGTGCCTGAACATCTGCTGTCACCATTACAACAGACAGCTTGACATGAAGCAGGTGTCTACATTGATCAAATTATAAAATTCAACTGATACAATGTTGACTCTCTGTTACAGTCCAAATAAAATGCGCCTGAAACTTTAAAACAAAATTTTACAAAAAAAATACAGACAAAGACCTGACAACATGTTCTTAAAGTACTCATCCTATTTGCTGCCGTATGTGAGTGTAATACATCCACCGAGTTTGGTCTATTAAGTCCTTTCCTATTGCAAGAGCCGGGGAGGTGGAGTGGCTTGGTGGGGGGGCTTCATTAGGGGTGTCATGCTCCAAAATGAACAAAGTAGCTAAAGACAGGGAAACAGCGACAAAAGGTGAAAAACGTTTTTGATGAACACACAACAGCCCACATTTGTAGTAGTTTCTCTTTTCCACCTCTTGGTTTCCTAAATTGTGGAACTATTTTCTGCCATAGCACACACACAGCCACTGTGTCACCAGCAGTAGACCTCTGATTCCATATTCAATCTACAGGGCGATACCGAGGCCAAAAAACGTGTGCTCAAAGTGAAACGAGATGGATAGACTTTAAAGAGGAAGAGAGCGTAGCACGCAGCAAGATTACCACAATTTGCTCTGCAGCAATCTGTGTGTACCAAAGGGCGTACTTTTCCCTGCCTGATGGCAGTATGTTTATAACATGTTCGGCTTTTCCTGGTTGCCCCCGACTGGTTGACACTGCACGCCAAAAGTAACAGGATGGAAAGCTTTATACCCAAGCAATTTTGCCAGATTTGGCAATTTTCCCCCATGGGAACGACAGGAAATATGGTTGTATCAGCAACTTTTCTTGTATTAACTGTTTTAAGTGTTGATGAATATCCAAAGTCCTTTGTTAAGGTTGTGGTGTTGTGGTGATGACTGTACAGTGACTCACCACCAAAAGAAACTTTTTAAAAACTTTCAGAATCCGCTAGCCTAGCAGCAGCTAGCCCCACCGAGTGGAAAAGTCACACCACATCACTGCATATTAGGCACACAATCAAGCTACAGAGACAAGCTGCAGAGTTTTACAAAGGCATGCAGTGTTTTTACCTGTATTTACCTCACTAGCGGCGCCAGGATTTTGTGAATGGGTGGGCCTACAGAAAAACGGGTGGGCCAATTAAAAAAAAAAAAAAAGGAAAAAACACAGCACCGCACTGCCACCTGCATTCCAGCAGCCGTGTCTGCACCTGAGTGGCTACTGTGTCGCTGTCCTCACCTCAGTGCTGAACTGGACAAACACCTATAACTCAGCAGACTTCATTTCTCTCTCTTATTGACTGCATTATTTAAACAATAAGCCCCGAGAAGCCGTGGGTTACAGTGATTTTACAACGGCTGAGGGGCGTTCTTATCTAAGGCAGGACGCCCAGCAGAGTTGTAAAATCACTGTAACTCACGGCTTCGAGGGGCTTATTGCTTTTATGAGGGAGGCCACTGGACACAGTGGGTTACCCGGCTGCTCATATAGGCTATGAATCCCCGCAGGCTTTCTATGTTTTTTTCGGCAGCATCTTTGTGATTTTTTTTGTGCATTCATTGAAAGACAAGGTGACATATTTTAGGCCATTTTCGTCGTGGTGAATGCTGAAGGAGTCGGGCTTTAATTAGCAGTTGCCCTCGTTCGCCCTGCATCCCATATGAAGCTGCACGTCAAACCAGACTTTACAGACAAGCCCCCAAGGTGTGTCTGAACTTCGTGCCTGAAAGTGCTTAATCTTCTGGCAGTCTGCATCGGTTATGGCTTGGTGATGGGAAGATTTGTCACATCCTTCTCGGCGGAGTTTCTTTACCACACCGGCGAAAACCTTGTTGCTGGTGGTGAATTCAGTGTCTTTTAACAGACACCAAGCACCTCCACCAACCACTCATCCAGGCTCAGGCCACCCAGCAAATCAAAATTCACTACAAAGTCTGACATTTTGTTGACAAAGGTCTTGAAACAAATGTGACCTAACGAGGAAGTTGAGCGCAGAGCAGTTGGTTGCTAGGCAACGCTATGTCCGTTTACACTGGCGCAGGGATATTTTGTGCTGCGGTCTGCCAGTGGGTTACACTGATTTTACAACGGCATGGAACGCAGCTTAGCCAATCACATTTAAGGATGGGAAGCACCTGTTTTATAAACAACGGATAAAACGCACACACAGCATAAAAAGGCCCAAGTTATTTTGGTTATAGCTTATTCAGAATAATAAATCTATCATAGGCTATGAAGTGCAGCAGGTAAACTGGCACTCGCACTCGTAACATTTAAATCAAGTGGTGGAATGGCCGCAGGAGTTTCCTCCTGCTCAACACGGAGTCGTTTGGTGAAAAAGCCAAGTAATCCGCTCTGTTTCGCCATAATAAACTCCGTCTCCGTCTCTCTTTTTTCTCTTACCTGTACACATTTCTTTCTTCCTGATTCTGGGTGGGACCGTTTGCGAGCAAACTCACTCATTCATTTCATTGGGTCACATGCTGATGACGCAGCCTGGGGGTGGGCACTCATGTATGATAGAAAGCTGCTGATTGCCTGAGAAGCTAGCGTCACATGAGCTCTGCAAAGGCTGGAAATAGGATGAACAATTTATAATTCCGAAAACATTTTCTTCTGATTGGGTGGGCCTGGCTCAAAATGGGTGGGCCCAGGCCCACCCGGGCCCATTGCTGATGTCGCCTATGGTTTACCTGCAGTCATGACTGGGCTTGTTGCAGCTCGTTTGGGCTTGCAGCGTTGTTGTCTGTTGAATCTGTCATAAAATCACTGCTGATCATGTATCTTACATTGACGTGCTGCCATCTTTAGCACTTCAAAATTTCCCATTGTAAACTTTCCCATTGTAAAGACATGGTGCACTGAAACAATGTGACATCTTTTTAATATCTCTAACAATCACTGGTGAAACCAAAACTAATGTATGCTATTGTGTAACCTTCAAAACAAATTTTCAGCTTTGAATCGCCAATCAGCATCAGGTTTTCCGATCTATCTACTCTCATTCATTTTCAGCAGTGCACTCCCGGTGAAGCACTCATTCTTATGATAGGCAAAGTTGATGGGCCAAACTTGGTGGATGTATTGTAATCACACTGAGCAGCAAATACAAGAATCCAAACTATCGCTTAAAAAGGTTATATTGACAAAAATGTGATTGAACATCTGTATGTGTTTTTTTTCTCCCAGTGCCCTCATTGCTGCTGTGTTTAGTAGCAGCCAGCAGCCTGGTGCTGTTCCTGGTCATCTTGGCGGTCGTCTGTGTGGTCTACAGAAGAAGACGAGGAGCCATGCAGCTTGAAGCTCACATCCAAACTCCAAGTGTGTACACACCATAACATCCAGTACATTACATGGAAAGACAAGTTCCTGCTGTTTTTCCTCATCTTCTTTCGGCTTAAATTTGAGTGGACCTGTGATTTTCAGAAAATGAATTTCATATGCTTATGACATGAAGTTACACCGTTTTTGTTTCAGTGACTGTCAGATTCAGGAACCACTATGTAGACAGTGATGATGAGGAGGAAGAAGAGGAGGAGCAGGACTACAAGAACATTAAGCCAGAAGACACCATGGAGACACAGTGGGAGCCAGCAGCGGCAAAGGAGAATGAGGAAGGGGTGGCGTATTATGATTCTCAAGAAGCTATCTATGTAGCTGTAGAGGACGCCTGGGCGGAAGAGGAAGGCAATTATTCTGTTATTGTGGAGGAGGTAGTCGAAAACATTTGTGATGATGATGCTGGTGATGACAACGATAGGGATGAGCCTTTTGCTGAAGCCAGTGTGGACATTTATGATCCACACGAGAACATTTATCAAAATGTTTAGCCTGCGGGCTGCCACTGATAAAGGTTCTTGAACTGTTTTCTTATTGTGAGAGGTTCTCAGTGGCTCATGAAACTGTCTGCTCTATACATTTGAAGAACTTGGACTTAGAGGGGAAACTCAGAGCTTGCACATATAGGAGGTCAGGGTTCCAGATGATGCATTTGGACATGAATGAATGTATAAATGAAAAATCAACTTAAGTTGGACTGAACTAAAATGGAGGTGTTTGTTGAACAGTGGCCAAAATGAAGCATTAATACAGAATTTGTAAAAACACACACCCTCTGCTTCTATACTCAAGGCTATAAAACATGCAAGCTCTGAACATTTTTAACCAACTTTTTTTAAAACATTGCTTTTAACTAACTGCCATATTTCCTTCATTTTAATTCCCTTCCCATCATATTTTATTGCTCTCATGTTTTCCTTTGTTTTATTCCTGTCGCTCACATATTTTATGGTTCTTAGCGTACCTGTTGATGCTATTTTCTAACTTTTTATTGAGACAAAAAACAACCCTTTGTACAGCATCTTATTATGACCTGTAGTTACGTTTTTTTAAGTTAAGTGACCTTAATGACACGCTAGCCGGTGTGCAGGCTGGCTAGCTCGCTCGTTCAGAAAACGCTCCTGCTGGTTGAAACAAATGATTTATGTGGTCTTTTGGGTTGGAGGACCTGTAGCTTTTATTGTTTAATTTCCATTTGATTGCTCTGTTTTAGCGTTGTTGTAATTTGCCTGTTTTTATGTATTCTCATTTCTTCATTTTATTGTAAAGAACATTGTGCTACTGTATGAAAGTTGCTATATAAATAAAGTTCATTATTATTATTACTATTACTCCTCCTCCTCCTACTACTACTACTCCTACTACGTAAAGGAATAACTCAACCACTTTGATAAAATTATCTTCACAAAATTGATTAAAGCAAAAATTCTGCATTTTTTTCCAAATACACAAAATAGCACCATTAAAGGCATTGTCCTTATCAAAGGTAAAAGTTTTGCATTTGCTGTTTTTATCATTCATTTCTAGGATTCTTTTATTTTTATTTTTTAATCTTCAGTGTCTTAACCACTGTGTGTGGGAAGCCACTCAGGCCTAAAGAGTATACACTTGCACATACAAGCATTCTCTCATGCATATACATACATGCATACATACAGGCATGCAAATAAATACATGCATGCATATCTATGGCTAAGCGTATACATCCATTTGTAAACTTATACTTACATTAACACAAATGCATACATATAATATGGTATATAAACCATATGCATGCCAGTATGCAGTGGTGGTCTTTACTTTTAAGCATAGCTTTGAAGTCAGATGTTGATTTTTTTCCCTTTTCTAAAATGTTTTTGCAAAATTCTAAGTACGTATGTGTATGTGTTTCAGTATGTATGTATCTAGAAGTATAGCATGTATAGCAGTATAGCATGTATCATCTTCTTCCACCCAGATCCAGATCAGTGATGAAATCATGTTCCCACCACCGGACAGGGTTAGGCCTTACAGTTGCTAATTCATAATAATAAATAAGGCTATGACAGACACACAATATACAAAATTACCCAACTTAATACCACATAATAATATCCAAACACACACACATCATAGGGTACATGTACGGCACTAGCATGCAGCCAGAAATTGGACTAGGAACAGAATGGCTGGTTATCAACTTGTACATATTCCTTTATTTCAACGAGAAAAATACTAAAATGCTTGAGGGGGCTCAACTGGGTCTACGCAGATTTTGGACGGGGCTATAGCGCCCCCTAGCCCTGGTGTAGCACCCTGCCTGCTGCTGGGTATTTCCATGTGTCCATGCAATCATCCACCAGACCACCAAACCAGAGACAAAAGAGGAATCAAAGCTGTGGAAACACAATGGTTCTCTGCATCAGGAAAAGCAAGGTGTTGATGTCTGCAGGCAAGGTGATGCTGTGTATGTGCATGGTTTTGCGGTATGCAAGTAGTGAGATATCTATATTGTGACTGGGATTGCTTGTACTTGTGAAACAGTGTGTTGTGAGAGAAACAGGATTGATTATATCAGTCAGGTTGTAAATGTGGGTGTAAAGGTGTCTTGTCTTTTTTCAGTTAATTTCCTTTTATACAAAGTAATTTTCTATCATGGGAGACAAAAGGTAATCTTGACTTTGTTGACGACTTGGAAGAGAGTCACACCATCACCAGATCAGACTACACTGATCTCCTGAGGCAGCAACAGGGGACAACTTTATGGATGGAGGGGTCTTGTCCCCCCTGAAACCCCCACAATTTCCACCTATTCCTACAAGTAACTTTGTAATGAAATCATTTTGGCACCGACTAACTTTTAACCCTTCAAAAAAAAAAAAAAAAAAAAAAAAAAAACCTGCAGTAAGGTTGAGTTGTGAAATGTTATAAATTCCTCTTCCTACTTGTTTCATTTCACATACACAGACCGTTTCTGTGAGAGCACTGAGGAGCTTCTGCACTGCAGCTCACTTATCCATTTCCCAGACTCTGGATGTTTCCAGAGTCTCCTTCACCGAGCACGATGTTGAATTTTCTACCTCTTGGGGTCTTTGGTGAGTCAGTTTCTTTAAAAGGGTCAACATGCTGCACTCTGTATTCTTTCAAATGATTTCCCTGCAACAGCTGTGGAACATTTTGCATCTTTGACTTGTTTTAGATTATTTATTATGCTGACTAACAAAGGTAAACAGCAGCAGTTAATTTTTGTGTGTTTCAGGTAGGGCTGCAATCTGTTAGTCGACTGGTCGATTTATTGGTCGATATATTCTTGGTCGACCAATATCTGATTGGTTGATTATTTGCCGTGTTAATTTTATCAGGAGTAAAGCACTAAGGGCCCTATCTTGTGCCACCCGCTACCCGCTGCTACTACCTGCGGATTTAGGAGCTTCTGCTATCCCTAAACGGTATCTTGCTCCCACACTACCCACTATCCATTATGCCGACTCCTTTATTTGCGCCTGGAGGTGTGTCCATGGGCATGTTTCATGCGCTTTCCCTAAAATTGCTATGTTGAGCACACACTTTAGGGAAAGTAAGGATAGCAGGTGTTTGGGCTGTTACGAGAGCCTCGCCACGCACACGATCGGACTGATACCGGGACGCCGCCGGAATGGACTGAGTAGATTACTCATACAGAGTGTTTAGAGGAAAGACTGTTTTAATTGGACACTTACACCAGCACGTTTTATTGTTTTATCATAAGCCAGCAGCTGTGCTATATTTTTATTTTTAATATTTTATTTGCCCAGTCTACCTTGTCAATAAATTAGTTTACACATAGTTCCACCTCTGCCTCTTGTGTGTGTGTGGTGTGACCCGGGGATTTTACTCAATCTGTACAACCTTGTGACACGTCCACTTGGACACATGTGGCTCCACCTCCCGAATTAACTCGCCTATAGTATAATATATAATATGTATATAAAGCCAACTTGCTTTAGCCTCAGTTGAACCCCTGAGAAAATCTACCTCTCTCTCACCATCACAGGTTTAGGATTTAGGATTTAGGATAGCGCATCCTGCCCTTAAAGGCAATGGCACCTGGCACACTGATTGGTGTAATTGGCCTAACGCCCAAAACACGCCTATGCATAATATAGCGGGTAGCGCAGGTGTTTTACGGATAACGGGAGGTGCACAAGATAGCACCTTTTGCGGGGGAACACCTCTTACGCGGTGCAAGATAGGGCCCTAAGTGCTAATGGGGTGTTTTAAGAACACCCTGTTTCACAGGTAACAGTCTGTCTTCAGAACACCCCCCTTGTTTTCACAATTTTGGATTAGCTCAACCCACTGGAGACAGATAGGACAGCCTGTATGTTCTGAATTGAAGAAAAAATTAGGCCTGGTTTTCTGAATATTTGCTTAATTAAGAAGGTTTAATGAACATTTAGTCCTCTACCATGTCAAAGACGTCGTCAGTGTGGCAGCATTTTACAAAGATAGATGCAAAAAAAAGTTTGCATATCACAGCTCAATGACCAACATGGCATATCACCTGAAAACGGTAAGCTAACACGTCTGCGTTGCGTTGCTTCGTCAGTTTTGACGGCAGCTTGACATAGTACTATTTTCGGAAATCATAGGCTATGATATTGCGTAGGTGCACGTAATGCAACGCTGTCAGAGCCGACTGACTCCAGTGTGTCATTCAGTGCAAAATTAGGTCAAAAACGATTTAATATTCTGCAAATACTAGTTGTTTATGTTTATTTATAATTCATTTTGGAGGACAAGGCTACCAGGTAGGCTACTGCCCAGTTAATTAATCTAAATATAGTAGCTTTTTTTTTTTTTAATTTGTGTTCCCGCCGACCCCCGATTAGTCGACTTTTGGTCAAAATTTCAGGACTTTAGACGACCAAGATTTTCTTTGGTTGACTACAGCCCTAGTTTCAGGGTGATCAGGTGATTGACATGGGTTATGCAACTATGCTGTGGTATTTGATGATACAAAAAAAAAAAACACAAAAAAAACAAATGGTCATTTTCTAAATATGCAATATTGTCTCACTGGTAAGGGGAAGTAGAAAAGAAGCAATTTACCAAACAGCAATAACTAGTATGGAGCAAGAATGCAAACCTCAGCTTGGCATGAAAATGACAAGACATTTATTTTTTGTTCCTCCCATCTATCATGTTATTAATAGCCACAATAATACTTTTACAAAGCGTGATGCAACCTTGAGAGGAAAGTTCGGCAATCTGAAAAGCTCTGCAGTCCATTCTTATTTGTCAAAGTGCAATGCCCTCCTTGCTCATACTCTGAAATCCTCTCTGAATTCTAAGAGTTTTTATCAAGCTTAGTCCTTAGTACAGATAAAGTAATTATAGTAATTATTGTAGGTGATTTAAATATTCATGTAGACATCAATAATGTTTGCCTCGGTATTGCATTTATCTCATTATTACATTCAGTTGGCCTCTCCAGAGTGTAAATAAACCGACTTACTGTAATAACCACACCCTCAACCTTGTTTTGGCATATGGCATCAAAACTGAACATTCAATAGGCTTTCCACAGAATCCACTTTTGTTCGACCATTGCTTAAAGGGTTTTATTTTAACTGCTGATATCCCTAGCATGATGTATTTGTGGTTTTGAGGACCTGTGGTCTGCTAAATATAGTTTCACAGCTCCTCTCTCTTGCCTTTATCCCTGAGCTCTGGCAGCATGGTTCATTTAGCCAATCAGAAGGGAGAATCAGCCCCTCTCCACTGATTGGATGACTGTTTTCTGAGTGACATATGGTCGGACCAATCAACCGACGTCACTGCGCAATGCATTCTGGGACGTAAACAATAGCGCGCCGCCATATTGAGCGAGAGAAAAACGGAGCTAACGAGATACAATAACTATTTGAAAACTTGTCGAAAGCAAGTTATCATCTTATGTAAGATTGTCATGGCTACCGCCGAGTGTGATATTATACAACCGTAAGTATGACTCCGATCCCAAACCACAGAAGAAGCCGGTATTGTATTGCTATGGTGATGGCGGCGCACATGGACGCAGCGGCCCCTCCAGGGATCAGCGTTAAAGCGGTAAAGCATGCTGCAAGAAATGAGGCACTCTGTTTTGATGTGGACATACTACGCCAGCACGGGATGAACAGCACTGAACACTCTGGGCATCAGTACCACCCTCTGCAACTGGATACTGGACTTCCTCACAAACAGACCCCAGTCAGTTCGGATTGGCAGTCTCTCCTCCTCCACTCTAGTGCTCAACACCGGAGCGCCCCAGGGCTGTGTGCTCAGCCCCCTCCTGTTCACGCTGTACACCCACGACTGCAACCCCCGACATGGAGAGAACTCTATTGTGAAGTTCGCGGATGACACCACCATCATCGGCCGGATCTCCAACAATGATGAGTTTTCATATTGGGAGGAAATCAACCATCTTGCAGAATGGTGCACAGAAAACAACCTACTGCTCAACATCAGCAAAACCAAAGAGCTGGTAGTTGATTTTAGAAAAAAGGAGGCAAAGACACACAACCCTGTCTACATCAATGGAGCTGAGGTGGAGCAAGTGAGCAGTTTCAAGTTCCTGGGAATCAACATAACAGAGAACCTGACATGGACTTCACATATCTCTGCCCTGGTTAAAAAAGCTCAGAAACAGCTGTATTTCTTAAGGAAACTTAAGAAAGCAAAATTCCCACGCCAAGTTCTTGTTAACTTCTACAAAGGAGCGATTGAAAGCATCCTGACTGGAAACATCACAAACTGGCATGGGATGTGCACGGCCCAGGACAGGAAGACTCTGCAACGAGTGATTAAAACTGCCCAAAACATCATTGGTACCCATCTACCAAGCCTCAGTGATATCGGGGAGGTGAGGTGCCTGCGCAGAGCCAAACAGATCCTAAAAGACAACACCCACCCCAGCCACAGCCTGTTCACCCTGCTGCCGTCAGGCAAAAGATACAGAAGTATCTGCTGCCGTACGACCAGATGACTACTGTGAGACTACTAAAGGCACCTTCTGTACTCCTCCATGTTTAATAATTTTATTTTTTTATACAATCAATTAATCAATCAAGAGGGAACCGCATTCATTCATTCATTCATTCATCTTCTAAACCGCTTATCCTCACTAGGGTCGCAGGGGGGTGCTGGAGCCTATCCCAGCGCTCATAGGGCAAAGGCAAGGAAACACCCTGGACAGGCCGCCAGTCCATCGCAGAGCGGGAACCACATTTTAATTTCATTATACAACCTGTTGTATAATGACCAATAAACTTCCTTGTATCCTTGGATTTTACCTGTGTCTACACCAGTCACCAGGGAGAGGAGGAAGCGCAAGCGGTGCAAACTTAAACAAAGGAGGGGGAAGAGAGCCGGGATCCATGCTAGGCTAAAGACTAACGGCTAACCCCTCCAGACCAGCAGAACCGTCGTTCTTGCTCTCTAATGTTCGCTCCCTCGACAACAAGCTGGACGAGCTACGCTTGCTAAGAGACACCCGCAGAGACTGGAGAGACTGCTGTGTGCTTGCTTTTACGGAGACATGGCTCCATGGAAACATCCCATCCCTGCCGTAGTAGATCACTGAACATTGTCAGAGACCCCTCTCCCCCGCTCCACAAATACTCCACAAATTTGAACTGCTGCCATCAGACTAAAACCCTGCGGGACACGTGAAACCGGGACCCTGAGCGTCATGTTATATGACCGGACGATCCGAACCACCTCAAATCCGTTTATTACAAGATGTTTCAGAATGGTAAGGTATTTTTGTTAAATATGTTGTAAATATGTTGTGAACTTGTTGCCCTGGGAGTGGAGAACTGGAAGTTTTTCTTCAAAAAAAAAAAAAAAAAAACCCCAAAAAACTGATCAACATGTTCAGGAGACAAAACACTGCGTTCTGAACGGACAATGTCACCTGCAGTGCTAAATACACGCTCAGAAAGCACGCTGGTACCGGGAATGCAGAGATATGCTTTAGCAAGTTTTGCCAGAAGAGGGAGCTCAGTCTGTGAACTTTTCCACCAGTCGAACACATTACCTCCCAGGATCAAAGATGCAGTGTCTCTATACTTAGCAACTTTGACACGGGCCAGCTCTCTGGAAGTCTTGGCAGTCTTGCTAGGGTCCATAGTGCAGAAGGAGTCACCAAATTGATCTTTAAGTGCCTTTGACTTCTTGGAAGCGGACTCTAAAATGACAGAATACAAGACTTAATTATTTCACAAGACAAAATATCTCTTGCGCACTCCAAACACTTGTTAGCTGATAATTAATTAATTCACTCGTTTAACACTGAATCAATAACATTTTCCACAAAAATGAAAAGTACTGTGTACATACACCTTGTTCAGTGGCTTGAGACTGGGACGCAGGCACCAATTCAGGTTGATCATCAGAAGTTGGGTCACCAGATGAGTGAGGAGGGGCATCAGCCTGTGCCACTGTGTCATTCTGTAGATTATCAAAACAAAAACACACACAAAAAGCATGTCAACACTAAGAGAAGTTATGAATATATTATTCATGAACAGTGTTTGCATTTCTGGTCCATTAACTACAAATGAGATAAAAATATTATCTTACCTTGTGGTCCCACAGCTCTGCAGCCTCATGTATGACATGCTGGAAAGTGTCAGCTCTCTTCTCCTCACTTACAAATGGCAGCTTCTTGAACCTTGCATCTAGAGCAGATACTGTATACAAGGATACAAGGAAGTTTATTTGTCATTATACAACAGGTTGTATAATGAAATTAAAATGTGGTTCCCTCTTGACTGATTAATTGATTTTATAAAAAATAAAATTATTAAACATGGAGGAGTGCAGATGGTGCATTAAGTAGTCTCACAGCCTGAGGGAAGAAGCTGCTCTGTAGTCTGGTTGTACGGCAGTGGATACTTCTGTATCTTTTTCCTGACAGCAGCAGGGTGTACAGGCTGTGGCTGGGGTGGGTGTTGTCTTTTAGGATCTTTTTGGTTCTGTGCAGGCACCTCACCTCCCCGATATCACTGATGCTTGGTAGATGGGTACCAATGATGTTTTGGGCAGTTTTAACCACTCGTTGCAGAGTCTTCCTGTCCTGGGCCGTGCACATCCCATACCAGTTTGTGATGTTTCCAGTCAGGATGCTTTCAATCGCTCCTTTGTAGAAGTTGACAAGAACTTGGCGTGGGAATTTGCTTTCTTATGTTTCCTTAAGAAATACAGCCGTTTCTGAGCTGTACTAACCAGGGCAGAGATATGTGAAGTCCATGACAGGTTCTCTGTTATGTTGATTCCCAGGAACTTGAAACTGCTCACTTGCTCCACCTCAGCTCCATTGATGTAGACAGGGTTGTGTATCTTTGCCTCCTTTTTTCTAAAATCAACTATCATGCATGCAGGACATCCTGCACATCCACATATCGCTGGTCAAGCTCCTTGGCCATAGTCTGCTTCATTTCTATTACTAAAGTGGAGTCTTCCTCAGAGATGCTGAATTGCTCCAACAATTTAGCTTTAAGTGGTGCAATCATGGATAAAGTGGGTCGGAGTATCTTAACCAAGTCTTCAGCTGCAGTAATGTCACCTTCATTGAGCATGTGCAAGTCATCTGCACCTTCCCTCAGTTTTCTCTCTCCAGCAGTGAAGCACACACTGCAGCTTGTTGCTCCAGAAAACACTCTAACATATCAAATGAACTGTTCCAGCATGTGCTCACGTCTTGCTTTAGCTTGTGTTCTGGAGGTTCAAGCAACTTCTGCTTTTCTTTCAACACCGAGGTTGCTACTGTGCTGCGGTGGAAAAACGATACAGCACGTCTTACTCTGCCTAGAAGACGAGCTGCACCAGCACTTTTCAGTGCTTTCTGTGTGGCCAAGTTAATAGTATGTCCGAAGCATTTGATGTGTGGTGAAAGACTCGCCTTAACTCCGGCTACACACATTTTGCTGGCGTTATGTGTTACAAGCGCAGGTTTTTGTCGTGTATATTCCACTCCTCACAGGCCTCTTTCAAAACTGTCCCAAGATTTGCTCCTGTGTGCATCGTTCAAAATGCATCTCTGAAGAACATGGTTCTTCATTTTCCAGTTGGTGTCAATATGATGACAGGTCACAGTTACATATGCTTGTGTTGTGCATGAGGTCCATCCATCGGCAGTGATGGCGACTCACTCTGCATTCATTGACTCGCGTTTAACCTCGTCTTTGACTTGACTGTAGAGCCTCGGTATGCAAGTTTCACTGAAATGCTGTCTCAATGGGATGTTATATTTCGGCTCCAGAGTTTGCACTAACTCACGAAAACCGCCATTCTCGACAACACTGTAAGGCCTCATATCTTTGCAAATGAAATATGAAATGGCAGATGTGATACTCATTGCTCTTTTAGAGCTGTGGTTGAGTTTTTGCGGAAAAAAGCTGGTCAAAGCTGGTGAGCCGGCATTAGTTACGCCAACATTAGCGCTAGCATGGGGGTTAATGCCGTGTTTATTCTTTAGATGCCCGACCAGGTTCGTCGTGTTCCCTGAGTATCTTAGCTCAAAATGGCATTGCTTGCATACGGCATGTGTTTTGTCCGTTGACCCGTCTTTGCTCTGAAATCCGAAATATTTCCACTACTGATTTATGGCCAAGAGGGGAGTGGATGTCCTCGTCTTTTTCTTGGCTACTAGCCATGCCTCGTTCGCGCGCTGCAGCCCTTGGCTAGCATTGTTAGAAAAGGACTTTTGCGGACGTGCGCACGAACGGAAATGGTGACACAGACGTGCCGGGGGAATTTCAAAATAAATACCTATTTTAAGGATGACGATATACATCGATGTTTGCGCTTTGCATCGATGCTTTTACATCGTTAATCATTGAATCGATGTATCGATTTAGATCAATGTATTGTTACACCCCTAATTATATACAGAACCATATCTAACCTTTCCCTTCTCTAAGATCCTCGAGAAAGCAGTCACTGAGCAGTTGTGTGACTTTCTTCATAACAATAGTCTATTTGAAGATTTTCAATCAGGATTTAAAGTGCATCACAGCACAGAGACAGCACTGGTGAAAGTTACTAATGACCTCCTTATTGCTTCGGACAAAAGACTTCTCCCTGTACTTGTCCTGTTAGATCTTAGTGCTGCATTCGACACCACTGACCATTTGATCTTATTACAGAGACTGGAACATTTAATTGGCACTAAAGGAACCACACATTAACTCATTTAGTTCCTACTTATCAGATTGATTTCAATTTGTACATGTTAACAATGTATCCTCCATGTGTGCAGAACTGCAACATGGCATTCCACAAGGTTCTGTGCCTGGACCTTTACTGTTCATCTTGTACATGCTTCCTTTAGGCAACATTATTAGGAAATGCTCCATACACTTTCATCGCTATGCAGATGATACCTAATTATATTTATCAGTGAAGCAAGATGAAATCATCAGATAGCCGAACTTCAAACATATCTTCAGGCTATAAAAACCTGGATGACCTCCGATTTTCTGTTATTAAATTCAGACTGAAACTGAAATTCTTGCAATAGGCCATGAACACCCTAGAAACACATTATCTAATGGTATAGTTACCTTAACTATCTTTGGTCAGAATATGTCCTTTAACTCCCACACAAAACAAACTTCAAACACTGTTTTTTTTCACCCACATAACATTGCAAAAATCAGGTACTTCCTTTCTCATAAAGATGCAGAGATACAAGTCCATGCATTTGTTACTTCTAGGCTGGATTACTGAAACTCCTTACTCTCAGGGTGCCCCAACAAGTCTCTAAAGACTCTTCCGCTGATTCAGAGTGCTGCTGCATATGTATTGACTGGAACTAAGAGGAGAGGTCATATTACTCCCACATTAGCTTCTCTGCACTGACTCTGTAAAAACCAGACTAGAATTTAAAATCCCTTAATGGTCAGGCACAGTGCTGTAAACTAGCGGTCGCCACTCGCCAAATGCGCCTAAAATATTCCCTTGGCGAGTTAATTTTGGAGGTCTACCTGCCACGGGGCAGGTAAATATTTGCACCAAGTCATGCAATAAATTATGCAAGAGGTGGCCTTAACTTCATACTGTAGCTAACATTAGCGCATGACCAGTGATGTTTGTGTGTCGCACTTCAGTAGCTCCCCGTAGCCCGTCGGCTAGCGCTAGTGATCTGTTTGTTGTGTGTCACACTTAAATCGCTCCCCCGAAGTTGCATCACATGTTGTGAGGTTAGCCCAGGGTTAGCCTAGCCAGTTCAGAAGGACGACACGCAACGCACTGTCAGAGGCAGGCGGCCTAACTTCATGGATGGACCTGACGACTAGAGATGCCCTGTTTTAGGTTACCTAGGCATATTAAGGGACGTCTGAGAGGAAATATGACTGCCTTTTTGGTTGCAAATGCCATTTTGTTCACAAAAAAAAAGATTTATTTTTTTAAGATTTATTTATTTATAAAGGTTATTTTGTTCTATTAATATTTACAGTTACAGTTAGTAATATTTACAGAGTTAATGTAAATAAAAATAATTGTTCACAACAACAAAATATTAAAATGTATTTTAAATCTTATTCCTCTTCTCTAAACATGTATTTCAATATAATACTGTTATCTCAATTAAAAGTACTAAAACAGATGCATATGGAACAACAAAAGGCAATTTGTTATTTTGTCTGGTAAAAAAATTGCTTGGCCGGTAGATTTTTTTATCTACTTGTCCCCTTGGCCAGTGTGCCAAAAAGTTAGTTTGCACCCCTGGTCAGGCACCATCTTATCTTAATGAGCTTAAAGTGCCCCCTAGAGCACTGCACTCCCAAAATGCAGGCTTACTTGTGGTTCCTGGAGTAAAACAGAATGGGAGGCAGAGCCTTCAGCTATCACCAGTGTTGGGAAGTTTACTTTTGAAATGCAGTAGGCTACAGATTACTTGTTATCCTATTAAAAATGTAAGTAATGTAACTATTTGAATTACTTTATCAAAGTAAAATAACCTGTTACATTTGATCACAGTTTGATTACTTTTCCAAAACATGTTTTAAACTTTTAAACCTCCTAACAGTACTCAACACTGACAGTCAAACATTTAAGTACAGCTTGAATTAAGATTGAAATATTTTGATTTCAAAACACAAGTTCAAGCAAGAGATCCAATCCAAAGAAGGAATGGAATGAATGGAGCCTGTCTAGACATAGAGGCCACTCCTTGTAAGCCATCCTGCCCTTCAAGGTGTGACACTCAAATTTGTCCTAACGGCCTCGCTGACCCATATTGTCTGGCTTTACTGTACGGCAAAAAGATTCAATGTAACAGAGAGAATGTAATATTCTACATATTCTACATTTAAGCTTTTCACTAAAAATAATTTATTCAGATGTAACCTCTTAGTAATCACCAACATTTTGATTAGTATTTATAATTTAATTTCAAATACTAATCACAGTTAGTTAATTGAACTGAACTGAATTGAATAAATTCAAACTTAGTCCAATGAAGACATATAATGTTGAAGAATGCAACCATAATTCTTAACGTAAATAACTGATAATTTAATCAGCCTACAGTATGACAGTATAACTATACCCTACAAACTATCTCTCTACACAAAGAAGCCACTTTGCCATTGTCATATTATTTCTAAGTAACTAAGTTATTATTTCGAAGTTGTCCAGTTCCATTCTTCTAATAATTTTACCCTTCTAATTTTTAAACTCAGCACCCATTGGACTTTCATGGAGTAGACCTCCATGCGAAATGTGTAAATGTTCATTACGCCTTCACGTGTGCGCACTGCGCACCAGTCAGCTAAACTTCCACTACACCAGCTGCGCTCCGCTTGCGGCAGCAGACATCCATGTCAAATGTGTAAATGTTCATTACACCTTCATGCAGCGCATTTTAAAGGCGAGGACAGGCGCTCAGCCTGCATTGAAAGTAGGCATGGTATCAGATGGCGAGCTTTGAGCACACTTCGCCGAAGCCTTTTGGCACGAAACTGTCACTGCACCAAACTGAATCTGTTGACACCTCCCCCTGCTGCAACACCACTCCCATCTCAGCGTACCTCGGTTTGCGAAACCAGCAAACTGTGCGCCCCTCGGGTTGCGCTGGCCAAAACTAGTTCTGCGCAGGGTTCGCCTCAGCGCGGCACCCTGCGCTGCACTGGGAAACTAGAGCCCTAAGTTTTCAAAACTCATTTATACATGAAATGACCACATATGGAACTTTTTGTAGCGTGAAAATCTGCTGATGTGTTTTGTACATACTTGTTCAAGGAAGACAATACAATATGTTAACAAGGCAAATAATAGATGCATTTAAAAACAAACTCTCCTTATACTTAACACATCTGCCATGAAACATTGTATCTATATGTTTTCTCTCCTATAGTCTCTTTTTCCCTGACCTCATCTTCACCAGCAGGTCAGTACCTTCTTCAATTAACATACAACATTTGAAAAATCTTGTGGTTTTACATTCAGGAAAGGTGCAAAATCTTTTGAATTGTGTCATCTGTGCCTTACAGATGGTGCAAGGATCAAATTAGTTGGCTCGACTCTGTGCTCTGGAAGAGTTGAGGTTTTCTACAACAACAGCTGGGGAACAGTCTGTGATGATGACTGGGGCATCATGGACGCTCAGGTGGTTTGTAGGGAGCTGGGCTGTGGAACTGCAATAGAGGCCACTTCAAACGCAAACTTTGGTGCAGGAAACAATGACATCTGGCTCGATGATGTGAGCTGTTCAGGAGATGAAAGTTCCCTAACTGATTGCCAACACAGTGGATTTGGGATACATAACTGTAATCATGGTGAAGACGCTGGTGTCAACTGTACAGGTGAGACAAATTTTTGAATGTTTACCTGAAATAAATGTGAATGTGCTGTGCCCTTCTCTCCTTTGACTTTTAAGGTATTGTTATCAAACTCTTGATCGTTTGAAAGAGATACACAACAATTATAACATCCTGCCACAGTAGATTTTAATATTTAAGATATTAAAGTGAGCACTCTGTGATCTCTCTGTCTCTGGAACCAAAAACAGAATTTGGATCAAGTGTCAGCAGATAAGGTGATGCTGGTGTGTGTTGGAATAAAATTTGTAAAAATTGAGTTGCATTAAGCTAATCTTTATCTATTATAACAAACACTATATAAAAATGTATCCTTAAATTAATTAATCTGTGTTTGCTATGGATTCTTATCTTGTGCCGGGGTTGGAATGTTGGAATTAAAGATCTCTGAGCATGATCAGCTGAAGACAAGCAATAACAAGGTTTTTCGCCACAGGGCCAACGGTACAACACCACCAATGCAGGGCTCTTTCTGTGAATCTATCTGCAAGCGACACAGCCCTCTTACAAGGAGAGGACCTGGTCCTCACCTGTAAAGTTTCCACCCAGTTCTGCACTCCATTCCTTATCAGCTTGTATAAGAATGGAGCTTCCATACCCAGTCAGGAGACCCATGGATGTCAAGAGACCAGTATGACACTGACACTGCCCAGAGTCACACCCACTGATGAGGGACAGTTTTCCTGCCACCTCGAGACCCAGAACTCCACCACTCACAGCAACACAGTCAACATCAGCATTGGTGAGCAAACACTTGTTATAATGCTTTACCTTGACATAGGTGACATAACCTGGCACAATGGAGCAGAATGGCCATGACTCGCCCAGTCAAATCTTGCTAAGGTGCTGGACAGGGGCGAAAATCCCATTTCATTATGGTGGGGACAGTTGGGGCAAAATTGCAGAGAGAAATTCCTGGGGGGGACATGGAAAAATTGCTGTCTGGCACTGCTGTACCACCCTCTTTCTCTCTTACGCTCCTTTGAAACTTGCCATACAGTGTTGAGCCCCCAGCATGTTCATATGTTTTAAATAATGCTACTAAAAGCAATAATCCTCTAACCAAATTTCTTTGCTCACTGTTCTGTTTCCACTACAGTCCATCAAAGTAGCTTTACAAGAACTAGAAACTCACAATAAGCTCTAAAACTAGAGGAAATACCTTGAAAAACTCATTTATACATGAAATGGCCACATATGGATCTTTTTGTAGAGTGAAAATCTGCTGATGGGTTTTTACTTGTTCAAGGGAGACAATACAATATGGTAACTATGAACCAAATAATAGATGCACTTAAATTCTCCTTATACTTAACACATCTGCCATGAAACATTGTATCTACATGTTTTCTCTCCTATACGGCCCTATCTTGTGCTAGAGTCCCTAAACCCGTTATTTGGGAATTTAGCATTGCGCAAGAGGCGTTCCCCTGCAAAAGTTGCTATCTTGCGCACCTCCCGTTATCCGTAAAACACTTGTGCTACCCGCTATATTATGCATAGGCGTGTTTTGGGCGTTACGCCAGTTAAACCAATCAGTGTGCCAGGTGCCATTGCCTTTAAGGGCAGGCTGTGCTATCCTAAATCCTAAATCCTAAACCCGCGATGGAGAGAGGGGGGTAGATTTTCTCAGGGGTTCAACTGAGGCTAAAGCAAGGTGGCTTTATATATATACATATTATATATTATATTATAGGCGGGTTAATTTGGGAGGTGGAGCCACATGTGTCCAAGTGGACGTGTCACCCTGACCACCCGCTATCCGCTATCCCTAAAGTTTGGGCTGTTATGAGAGCGCACCCAGGCGGCTTCAATGCACGCCCCGACGGAGCCTCACCACGGTCGGACTGATACCGTGACGTCGCCGGAATGGACTGAGTATATTACTCATATACCGTATTTCACCAATTAATCGCCCGGGCGTATAATATGCAAAATCAACTTGGACCCCGGGCGTTTAAAAGAACCAGGTGGCAGTTCGCTGCAGGCCTTTATTTATTTTTGCACAGACCTGCACCAGGCCATTATTGTGATGACAGTTACCGCCCAACATATTTATTGTCGGGCAATTTAAGATTACGGTACACCCTTTTTTTCTAACGTTATCGAGTGCTCTTATTTTGACAGAAAACAAAAGTGCCGCACTGTTATTGTGCGGCTAACTGTTTACTTCTGCAAAAATAAGGTGAATAGCCTTATTTTGGGTTACCTCATTATGATGCAAATAATCGCCCCGGCGGTTATTCGGCTGGGCGTTTAATATGCAAAATGGGTGCAGACCCCAGGCGTTTAAAAGAACCAGGCGGCTATTTGCGGCCGGGCGATTAATTGGTGAAATACGGTAGACTGTTTAGAGGAAAGACTGTTTTAATTGGACACTTACGTCAGCACGTTTTATTGTTTTATCATAAGCCTGCAGCTGTGCTATATTTTTATTTTTAATATTTTATTTGCCCAGTCTACCTTGTCAATAAATTAGTTTACACATAGTTCCACCTCTGCCTCTTGTGTGTGTGTGGTGTGACCCGGGGGTCTTAAAGGCAATGGCACCTGGCACACTGATTGGTTTAACTGGCGTAACGCCCAAAACACGCCTATGCATAATACAGCAGGTAGCACAAGTGTTTTCCGGATAACGGGAGGTGCACAAGATAGCAAGATAGCGCCTCTTGCGCAATAAATCCGGCAAAATCCGGCGCAAGATAGGGCCCATAGTCTCTTTTTTCCTGACCACATCTTCACCAGCAGGTCAGTAACCTCTTCAATTAACATACAACATTTGAAAGATCTTGTGGTTTTACATTCAGGAAAGGTGCAAAAACCTTTTGAATTGTGTCATCTGTGCCTTACAGATTCTGCAAGGCTCAAATTAGTTGGCTCGACTCAGTGCTCTGGAAGAGTTGAGGTTTTCTACAACAACAGCTGGGGAACAGTCTGTGATGATCAGTGGGACATCATGGACGCTCAGGTGGTTTGTAGGGAGCTACAAGGCTGTGGAACTGCAATAGAGGCCACTTCAAGCGCAAACTTTGGTGCAGGAAACAATAACATCTGGCTCGATGATGTGAGCTGTTCAGGAAATGAAAGTTCCCTAACTGACTGCCCACACAGAGGATTTGGGATACATAACTGTGATCATGGTGAAGACGCTGGTGTCAACTGTACAGGTGAGACAAATTTTTGAATGTTTACCTCAAATAAATGTGAATGTGCTGTACCCTTCTCTCCTTTGACTTTTAAGGTATCGTTATCAAACTCTTGATCATTTGAAGGAGATGCACTACAGTTAGCTACAGTAGCTTGTAATGTTACAGATATTAAAAAAAAAAAAAAAAAAAACCTTTAAATGTGAATTGAAAAACCTCATGGAAAATGTTCAAAAAACTGTAGCTATTGCTGCTAGAACGAAGATGATCCTCGGCTTTAACAAATCACAACAAAAAGGATATGAAAATATCCATGTGTCCAAATATGTCAATTTAGTATGTTCCAAATCAAAGTGCTTTTTCTAAAGCACTGCTGGATTAACCTGCCGGACGACCATGCACAATCACCTGTGTGAGGTATTTGCCACGCTGTGCATGTGTAATAGATCCTTCAAGTTCGACCCATCAGATCTTCCTGTTGCAAGAATGAGAGCTATACAAACCAGAAAACAACAGTGACCCTCAGCCAAATTTTGTTGACGGATGGGCAAAAACACAAGTAAACACAATTAAAGCTGCAAGCAGCGTCAGACGGGCCCTCGCACCCATGCCCGTCGGGGACGGTGTCCATTTATCACTCATTTGTCAGCTGGGGTCACAGACACACACACACACAAACACACTCACTCACTCACTCAATCACTCGCGCGCGCACACCCACACACACGCGCGCACACACACACACACACAGTGTCCTAGTGTGTGCTTGAAATGAGTAGCGGCAGCTGTGTGAAGAGCAGACCAAAATGCAGGCAGACAGAGAAGTCCTCATTCAATCCAATGGAGAAATGGAGCACAATCACCCCTGTTTGAGCTTTTACCTTGCAAACATAGTGAGTGACAGACTTTGTTTGAAGTTTAAATGTGGCACAAGACCTTGATCTATAAATCTCCTATTGACAAGTTTTTGCCATCTTGTACTGTTTTGGAGTTTTCACAGTTTGAGTTTGAGAGTTGTTTCTGCTGCCTCACAATGGATGTGTATTGGGGAATGTGCAGGCAGCTAGAGTGTGTCACATGACCAAGAGTGGAGAGCAGAGCAGGCCAGAGTCAAAACTGGTATACAAGTCTTCACAGCGGCCACAAACTTGTTCAAATCTACACAAAATATCATATTTTTGTAGGAATTTCCGTCCTCTTTCCATCGGCATAGGTTTGAAAGCAGTCAGACTTTTACTTTGGACTGCAGGGGCCTAATTAGTGCCAAGTGTCTGCCTCTGTACTCCAAACTCCATGAGAAAAAATGAGGTTTTGGTTTTGACCACTCCGACTTTGAGGATTTATATACTAGAATCAAGTAATGACGAAGTCCTGAGTAACTCTTGTTACACACTGTGTCCTCTGACATGTGTTAAATTTTCAAGCCGATTCCATTTACGCCCTGGGAGGAGATCGATTTCCTGCAAAGTGAAAATTTGGGTGAGAATGTGACTTTCAAACGCAAATTGCGGACTTCCTGTTGATTTTAAGTGGGGGGGTTGGTTGGTTTGGTCTTTCTATCACATTCCTGTGGGCCGCAGCGGCTGCATTTGTGGCCTAGGTGGCTAGGTGGCGCTAGCGAGCTCATTTTTGCAGTTAGGGGGTCCGTTTTTTGATTTTAGCGAATTTTTCGCCAGACCTGATGTACGTGCCGAATTTGGTGAGTTTTTGAGCATGTTTAATTAAGCGTCAAAGAGACGTAATAATAATGAAGAAGAAGAAAAAGAAAAAGAAACACTACAGATACAATAGGGCCCTCTTCCAGAGAAGCGAGGGCCCTAATTATTATTGTAATTATATTAAACGTATTATACTGTAATTAAAATAATTGAAGTTTTTGACTCCAAGTTGCACCCACTAATACACTGATACACACTCAGTCTACAAATGAGCGTGCAGGTCTTGACAGTGCATCCCATGTCTCAGCAAGGACAATCAGGATGAACTAAACCCCAGTAACAATGCATCAAATGTTGCCTCTTAAAAGTTCAGCAGAAGAGGCTCAGCCATTGCAAGGTCCAGCACTTCAACCATGCCGTCTGCATATATGAAAGCAGAAATGGATATGGGTGCCGTTTTAGTCAGCTATAAAAGCAGAAACATGAAAACAATCAGGAAGTAGAAAGAGTAGCTGCAGTTTGAGGTAGACGAACACTGACGGGTCTAATGGCATGAAGGCATGTCAGCACCCGATTCTTTTGTTGAAAGCCCAAGAACAAACCGGAGAAAATCTTCAGTTCTCAGATGAAATATTTATTATGGTCACATATAAAGTAAGGCAGCGCTGGGCTCAGGGTGACACAGCTGTCGCAAGATCTCAGTCAGAAAGAGCCCCGATATTAGGAAATGATACACATTTATCTTCTTGGGCTGTGCCTGCCCCGTACAGAGGTTGGACCTACACACAACCGAGTACACTCCTGAAATCGGTTAGGGTTAGGGATGAAATTTTTTTGGCTCTAGCACTTAACTTTTTTGTTCCATAACCCTCAGGATCTTGTAAGAAGTTTAAAATGACTGTCTTACTGCGTCCAACCTCAGCAGCAATGGCACACTGCGAGAGGCCTTGTTGTTGGGCCTTGCTTATGCAGCTCAACAATCCGACCGCGTTCAAGGAGAGAAGGCTTTTTGCCTTTGCCATCAGGAGGTCATGACAGTGTGGATACCTGACAGAAAATGACAGTGAATCCACATTTTTGCGAAGATTTGGGCTTTTAAAGGCTGTGGTCTTAAACTTTTGATCAGCTGATGAACCGCCTATTTCAGTTTAATGGTTGTTTGCAATAAATTGCTTACTCATTTTTTTAATGTTTTTTTTGTCTCACTCCCATTTCTTCTTTTTGCATTTTGAAGCTCTACTTAGAACCTTCTTAAGATCCAACAGTGCAAAATGGAAATTCTTGCCATTTCTCAACTGGTCTTAAAATTTTGATCAGGAGTGTATAATTGGCCAGTTACCTGGACATGGACAGGCCAACCACTGTCCATGCCTTGTTTCTAGAATGTGTTATGCTAATGTGTGAATGCTGACTGGACGTGTATTTAATGTCCATAAATCTAACAGTATCACTTTTGAGTCTACCTGGCCCATCTAATTGCATCCAGTAAGGTATTATTTTTACCTTATTGGATGCAAACTTGCATGGAAGGTATTGATCTTTGTATGTTTTTCCCCAATACAGATGTGGGCAGAGCACCATCCTCATCCTCACTGATTTTCAAATACAGGAAGGAAGTGCATCTTGCTGTTAATATATTCAATTTTGGTTTCCGTTTTCTTTTATTCTGTCTTTTTTTCTTCACCCAGTGAAATTGAATCAGCCACGCATCGTCCTGACGTCTCCTGATGGAGGGCTAGCCAGGTTTGCTGAGCGTTCAGAGATCACCAGGGGTCACAGCTTCATCATCACCTGCTCTATTTCTCCCCAGTATCCTGGAGGCGTCTTCCATCTCACCTTCTCTGGCTCCAACATTGACACTAAGCCAGCAGTCAACCACTCAGCCTCCTTTCTGTTCCCTGTGGCAGAGTTTAGACACCAGGGAAACTACAGCTGTGTGTACCAAGTCGACGTCGTCTCACACAACTTGAGCTCCCCCAGCTCAATGCCGGTGACTGTCATCATTCAGTGTACGAGGGCAGAGTTTCAGCTACAGTATTCTCATTAAAATCTGATACATCAATTTAAAATTTCAGCCTGTAACTACTGGAATGGAGGGGTAATGAGGTATGAAGAAGCTTCAGAAGGTAGGCCTGTGACCAAAAGGTTGCTAGCCACTGCATGGTCCAGAGAGGGGATCACTGCTGCTTGCTCCACAATATGGCCATTTGCTGTAGAATGCCTGTGGAGAAACAAAGATATTGATGGCAAGGATAATGATATGAAGCAAGAGGTGGAGGAAAAGGAAGATGAGGACAGGTGTTAGTAAATCACTCGCTTAATTGAAAACAGTTGTGCCCCCTATGTTTTTTTTTTGTTTGTTTGTTTTTTTTTTTTTTTTTATGCATACGGCTGGTTTGCGCTTGCCTTAGTGTAAATCAGAGGGTTTGTATCAACCTAACAGTAACTCTACAGGAATGCCATCATACCCTATTCCCCTCCCCAAATCCACCATTTAGTTTTAAACAAAAATCTTACTCCTAATCTAAACCTAACCATAACCAAACCCAAACCATAACCATCTCAAAGGAAGTTACCCAGATCAGGCCCAAACCAACAAAACCCTAGTAAGTCCAAAACCTTGTCTCAACTTTTAACTGTAACCTTTTAGGGTACACTTCAGCCCCCTCCTAACTAGCAACCCCATAGTAACTAGCATTGCTCTATGTAACTTGGACATAAGAACACCTCTTATGGTAATACCCAATATAGACAAAGATGAAGGGGGTAATTACATACAGCAGGACCAAGTCTGACAGTTCCTACTATCCAGCACCGGGCAGCAGGTTTGGCCATAAAGTTTCTTTTTGACTTCACCAAAAGTGTGTCTTCAGAAAGAGGATTCCTAAAACCTAAGCAGACATTATAACCTCTGAGTTTTGAAAAATGTTTCTTCAGAGGCAGAAAAAAACTGGGCTTGTGTGGCTGCTGTCATGGCAATGACAGCGGTCACAACTTACTAACTGTGTCCCAATTCAGGGTCTGCATCCTTCGAAGTCCGGGTCCTCCGAAGTCAACCGAAGCATCCTCCCCCGTCAACTAACGGCAACGAAATGGGACGGTCTAGCCTTCGGAGTATTTCCTGGTTGCGTAACCGTCGGCTTTGGATGAATTGGGACAGGCCTTCGCGCAGTGTTGTGATGTAACTGGCCTTCAAATGCGGACTTCGAAGGATGCAGACCCTGAATTGGGACACAGCTACTGTAGCTGAGATATTTTTGACCAGGAAGATAATGCTACTATCGCTTAAAAAGGTTATATGGACAAAAATGTGATTGGACATCTGTATGTGTTTTCTCTCCCAGCGCCCTCGTTGCTGCTGTGTTTAGTAGCAGCCAGCAGCCTGGTGCTGTTCCTGGTCACGTTGGTGGTCGTCTGTGTGGTCTACAGGAGAAGACGAGGAGCCAGGCAGCTTGAAGCTCACATCCAAACTCCAAGTGTGTACACGCCATAACATCCAGTACATTACATGGAAAGACAAGTCGTTGCTCTTTTTGTCTCATCTTTTTCCTGCTTTCATTTCAGAAGATGACTTTCACATTCTTATGATGTTAAGGGTGCTTTCAGACCTGTGGCCCGTTTCCTTTGTTCCGATTCAGGGGCTAAATCGATACAGTTGTTTCGTTTTTCGTTTGGGGCGTTTGTGTTCACAGGGCAACCGTCTGTAGCGGTTCAAAGCTGTAAACAAATGCCATGCGCGAAAAAACTGTTCTCTCATTGGTCAGAAATTACCCCGAAAGAAGAAGTTTCCTCTTCCGTTCTTACCCCGGAAAAAACAAAAACCATGGAGCATCTTCAGCGTGTGTGGCTAGTTTGTTTCTCTGTGTTTCTGTGGTTAATGTACCCAGTGGTGGTTCTGCCCATGTTGCCGCCCTAGGCGAAATTACTGCCTTGCGCCCTTTCGTGTTACTACTCCTGCCTACTTTTTATATGGACAAAATCTTGTTTGAATAAAAAGCCACCGGCCACGGCACCGGTCGTCATCAGGCGGGCCGGCCGTGGCACCGGCCGGTACCGCGCCCACCTGATCAGGTCTGCCGGATCTGACAGGTGAGCGGCGCTGATGATTTTTTTTTTTTTTGCTCTTTTTTTGCTCTTGAGCCGCCCCCCACATGACATGCCTAAAACCGCTACTGAATGTACGGGTGTTCTGTAACGGAGGAAAACATCCCGTTCTACCGGGAATCAAGACTGCGCAGGGAAAATAATATCATACTGCATCTACTGAGAAGAAGACGGGCCGCGACAAGGAATCGCCGACGAAGATGGGCTCTGACACTGGTTAAACCACAGTTATGAGTGAGTTGTGTCAGTGAATTGTGTCGGTTGCTGTGTCGATTATGTTCTCACTGCAAACGAACCGCTCCAGGGTTCGAATGGAATCGAGCCGAGACCACCTCTTCTAGGCGATCTCGGCCCGCTTGTTTTGTCCCGCATCCGAGCGCGATTCCTGTGTTCACATATGTCCAAACGAACCGATCTTTAGGGGGAAACGCTCCCTGTTTCGGAACAACTGCTCTAAACGGGACAGGTCTGAAAGCACCCTAAGTTAGTACATTTTTGTTTCAGTGACTGTCAGATTCAGGAACCACCATGTAGACAGTGATCATGATGAGGAGGAGGAAGAGGAGGAGCAGGTCTACAAGAACATTAAGCCAGAAGACACCATGGAGACACAGTGGGAGCCAGCAGGGGCAAAGGAGAACGAGGAGGGGGTGGCGTATTATGATTCTCAAGAAGCTATCTATGTAGCTGTAGAGGACGCCTGGGCAGAAGAGGAAGGCAATGATTCTGTTATTGTGGAGGAGGTAGTCGAAAACATTTGTGATGATGATGCTGGTGATGACAACGATAGGGATGAGAACATTTATCAAAATGTTTAGCCTGCGGGCTGCCACTGATAAAGGTTCTTGAACTGTTTTCTTATTGTGAGAGGTTCTCAGGCTCATGAAAGTGTCTGCTCTATACATTTGAAGAACTTGGACTTTGAGGGGAAACTCAGAGCTTGCACATATAGCAGGTCAGGGGTCCAGATGATGCATTTGGACATGAATGAATGTATAAATGAAAAATCATCTTAAGTTGGACTGAACTAAAATGGAGGTGTTTGTTGAACAGTGGCCAAAGTGAAGCATTAATACAGAATTTGTAAAATCACACCCTCTGCTTCTATACCCAAGGCTATAAAACATGCAAGCTCTCTGAACATTTTTAACCAACTTTTTATTAAACATTGCTTTTAACTGCCATAGTTCCTTCATTTTAATTCCCTTCCCATCATATTTTATTGCTCTCATGTTTTCCTTTCTCTTCCTGTCTCTCACATATTTTATGGTTCTTAGCATACCTGTTGATGCTATTTTCTAACTTTTTATTGAGACAAAAAACAACCCTTTGTACAGCATTTTATTATGACCTGTAGTTACGTTTTTAAGTTAAGTGACCTTAATGACACGTTAGCCGGTGTGCAGGCTGGCTAGCTCGCTTGTTCAGAAAACGCTTCTGCTGGTTGAAACAAATTATTTATGTGGTCTTTTGGGTTGGAGGACCTGTAACTTTTATTGTTTAATTTCCATTTGATGGCTCTGTTTTAGCGTTGTTGTAATTTGCCTGTTTTTATGTATTCTCATTTCTTCATTTTATTGTAAAGAACATTGAGCTACTGTATGAAAGTTGCTATATTGATAAAGTTCATTATTATTACTATTATTACTACTAGTAGTACTACTATGTAAAGGAATAACTCAGCCACTCATGATAAAATTATCCTCACAAAATTGATTAAAGCAAAAATTCTGCATTTTTTTCCAAATACACAAAGTAGCACCATTAAATGCATCGTCCTTATCAAAGGTAATTTGCTGTTTTTATCATTCATTTCTAGGATTCTTTTATTTTTATTTTTTAATCTTCAGTGTATTAATCACTGTGTGTGGGAAGCCACTCAGGCCTAAAGAGAATACACTTGCACATACAAGCATTCTCTCATGCATATACATACATGCATGCATACAAGCATGCAAATAAATACATGCATGCTTATCTATGGCTAAACATATACATCCATTCGTAAACATATACTTACATTAACACAAATGCATACATATAATATGGTATATAAACCATATGCATGCCAGTGTGCAGTGGTGGACGGTAACAAAGACATTTTTTTTTTTTTTAAACTTATTGAAGGATAAATTCCCGCACACTGGCCAACTTCCAGAACAAAGAGTTTATTGCGACATAGGGAAAGTACGATGCAGTCAAGCAAAAAACACAAAACATTTTTTATATAAAAAGTTGTGACTGAATACATCAGGTCCTAATAAAGGTAATGGCTAATGATTACAGTCAGAAAAATTACAACAGATGCAATACATAGTTTAAATATAGAGAAAAAGAGAAGCAAAAAAGAGGAACTTATAATAAGAATGCACGAGTCCTCTAATAAATGTAAATTTATCAAGCAGAATAAACCTACATCTGTAAGTAAACCCAAACCAGTAGGTCACATAAGTAAATGATTAATAGACCTGGTGATGTGAGTACATACATATGTGGCTGGAAAAAATCTTCTATAGGGCTGGGGACCCCTCAAGTAGGCATCAAAATAAATAGGGTATAGATAAGTTGTAGCCTATTAGTGGATGAGTGTGAGGGATCACAGAAAGCAGCTCAAAAGTAGTTCATCATTAAGGCCTTTAGGTGCCAATGTTTGAAGGGTGTAGATCCAGAACGTTTCGCGCTGTTTCAGTAATTTATCATGGTCACCCCCCCTAGGTGGTAAGGTGACCTGTTCGATGCCGCAAAAACGTAATGAGGAGACGTCATGGTGGGCATCATTGAAATGTATAGCTATTGGATAGTGTTGTAAAGGGGTGGAAAGTTTCCGGTAAATTTCCCAGAAAGTTTCCGAAGATTCCCATGGGAATTTTCACTCTAGAATATTGGACATTTTCAGAAGATTTTTGCTGTCACTTTTTTTTTTCAATTTTACCGAAAATTCCCAGGAAAATTCGGCTTGGGAATTTTGGGAATTTTCGTTTTTCTTGTCATCAATTTGAATGAGTTTTTTAAAAAGTTGCCATGGAAATTTAAGCTTGGGAATTTTGGAAATTTTCGTTTTTGTTTTTGTTAACTTAAGGTGAATGGGGCAAAAATAAACAATAATCAATAAAATGAATGTCAACATCAATATCACCATTTTGGAAATGGAAACCCTAATCTCCTGAACTCAGGACTCACCTCTAACCCAAAGGCCACAATGCCAGCATACTGTAAAATCATCATCCCCATACCCAAGTGTGTGAAATAAAACTTAAATATAAACAGTCAACTTTGCATTTTGGTGGAAACAAATATGTTAAATGATTCCATGCAAATTCACCTGTGCACCATGATTCACATATGCAAATAATTTCGAGCACATTTGATCATCATCAATCAGTAGCCTATACTCCACTAGGCTACAGCACTTCCACTGAGACAGACGATCATCACATCAGCATCACGATTCAATTTCCTGCATTTCTATGCATTTGAATGGGTAGTTTGAACCACTTCATATGCACACCTTAACAATAGTAATGCACACAGTCCTATGCCTGAATTAACACAGTTTGACTCAGCTAGGGAAAATTCCAGAAAATTCCCTGGAAATTCATTAAAATGTAACATGTTTGCATGCATATCTGCTTATAACAAACCAAAATGTTTATTATGTATACATGTATATGATCGGGTGAATGCAGTGAATATAAATTCCCACAAATTCCCACAAAATTCCCGTTTATTCCTGTTAATTCCCGTTAATTTCCAAAAATTCCCATGGAAATTTTCCAACTTTGAAAATTCCAGGAATTTTGCAACACTACTATTGGATAATTCCGATCATTCCTGCGGATACTGCTTTTATGCTCACTGATTCTTTGTTTAAGTTTTCTTGTAGTTTTCCCGATGTATGCCAGCCCACACGGACAGCGTATCATATATATTACGTGTGTGGATGCACACATGATAACGCTATTTATAGAAAATTTCTTGCCTGTGTGGGGATGGGAAAAGTGGTCGATTTCACGGGTGTTATTGCACTGCGCGCAGTTACCGCAACGATAATTGCCATTTGGAAGAGGTTGGAAGCGCGTCTGGATGGCTCGACTGGATCTCACCTTCGCATCAAAGTTGGCACGAACCAAATGATCCCTTAAGTTTTTTCCTTTTTTCCCAACGAACAGAGGAGGATCTTTAAAAACTGGAGCCAATTCAGGATCGGACTTGAGGATATGCCAGTGTTTTCTAAAAACAGATTTTATGGCGGTGGAGTGAACTGAATGTTGCATGATACACGTAACAGAAAACTTTGTTTTTTGACGCTCTTTTTGAGTAAATCAGAGCGTGTCTTTTTTAGGGCCAGCTCATATGCCTCATTGATCCACCTGGGTGGGTACCCACACTGTGCAAATCTTTTTTTCATTTCTACTGATTTTTCTTTAAAGTCCTCCGTAGAATGGCAGATCCTCCTAAGACGAAAAAACTGACTAATTGGGAGACCTTTTTTCAAAGAAGTAGGGTGAAAACTTGTGGCTAACTCCACTACATTTCAAAGACAAATATTGTACTTCTGACTCCAATACATTTCTATATCGTTGTTGTTCCTCTTTACTTTTAAGCATAGCTTTGAAGTCAGATGTTGATTTTTTTCCTTTTTCTAAAATGTATTTTGCCAAATTCTAAGTATGTATGTATATATGGTTCAGTATGTATGTATCTGGAAGGCACCATACTTTAACTGGAAGTTGGTACTACAGCATGGTGATAACATATGTCAATGATTACTACTCGTGAGGGTGCAGACAGCATGCAAATATGAAGAATGTGCATGTACTTCTAATTCAATCTTGGTCAAATTTTAACTCTAGTTCAGTCTGCTAGTTGTAGCCTGTGGGAGGGTGGGCATGAGGTTAGAGAGAGCCTTGCAATTTAGTGTCTCTAGATGTTTACATTAAATATTACTTTCAATTTATGCTGCTGAAGACCAGGAAACTTGCCTCTCTCCAGCACAGAAGAAGTGCATTTATTTCATCTGCATAATCAGACAGCTGTGCATTGTTAATAATGTTTCAGATGAAATGGCTATCACAACATTGGAAATGAAATCAATAATTAATAACGGAATTAATAATATCCATATCCAAGTGCAGCCACAACAAGAAGTGTGATACATTTAGCCCATGCCTGTTGACTGTGCACAAACTAAAATGAACTGCATGGCTATCATCACAGTCTTTGTGTTTTTATTTCTATTGCAAACAAAAATAACTTATAGGCCTGTGATATGCATGTGCCCTGCTTTGCATTGGTTATAATATTATGGATTAAATGTCTATCATAGTATCAACAGCAACAAGAAACAAGAAATGAAAGGAACAATATCCACAACAAGAAGTGCATTTCCCCCACACCTGTCAGCTGTGCACATACAATATAAAACATGCTGGCTGTCCTCACAATCTAAGCCATCATTTTATTCCAAAACTAGGCCAACTGGCCGACAACAGGGCCGGCTCTAACCATGTTGGTGCCCTAGGCGAAATTACTCCCTGGCGCCCCCCATCCTGCCACTCCCCCCCACTACTGGGTGACAACCAGGAGCGCCGGATTTGCTGGGTGGGGTGGGGTGGGGCGTTATTGCAACACTTGCGGTATAAAAAATAAAAAGACGTTTGGCTCATTCCCGTTAACCCAGACACACATGCCCCAAATCCATCACCAAGATTAAGTTGTCTTAAAAAATTAATGCTTTGGACTTGTTTTTTCAATGTATATCATGAATTAACGCGCAGTGAGGTCCGTGGCTGGGTAGGCAGGATCAGCCAGAGCTTAAATCGCATAGTACATCATGTATACAAAAATATATATGAAGTAGAACTCAATATTAAAACCACTGCAAAGTCAATCAAATTGCTGCTGTCAAAAATGTAGTTATTGACATCAACGGATTATAGTGTGCACACAGTTGTCTGCCCGGCTCTTCCCAAAGGTGCTCAGGGCGATCTGAGAGCGGATGTGGGCTGTGGAGGTTTGGTGCTTCAGCAAAGCCCTGGGCAGGTTGTGCCTCTCTCAACCAGACGCTGCTGCGACCCGCCACGAAAAGGAGGCGGGTCGCAAAGCACAGCAACCTGCTAGCTTGACTACATCCACACAACCCGGCCTTTCTTTTTGTACCATTCCGTTTGAGGTACATCTATCTGTTCCATTTGAAAAGTCCTCACAATTTTTGTCCCTTCCTTCGGATTAAATCCTTGAAGTCAGGCGTTCTTAAATATCAAGTTAGAAAGTCTTTTCATGGGAAATCTGCTAGCCAAAAGCACTGTGCGCCGGTGACAACAGCATCGCAAGACCTTGTGGGGGATTCAGGGCCTGTCGGGATTCCCGAAATTCTTCATGAAGTTCAATTTTGTTTGGCAATATTTTGTCTTCTTAGTCACATGTTTGCAGATGCACACGGTCAGTTCAAACAGGCAACACAACACACAGCAATGAAACAGTTGTATTGGCTGATGTAGAGTACACTGTATTTATTTGAATTGTATGACGTCCTCTTTGATTGGATTAAAAATGTAAATATTTTTCTTCTCTTGTTTTATGTTTATTTCCTAATGAGCCACGGAGGGGCCATTGAGAGAAAAATAAAACACACCATGCTACGTTTTATTATGTTGTGCACTAGAAATGTTTGAGTGCGCACCAGATGTATTTGACTCGCTTTTTGAATAAATGAATTTTGTACACCTGTAGTCCTCCTTACAACCTGGTGGCAGGGTGAGGGCTTCCTGCTGCTGCTGGGGGCTGTGGGTCAGAGCCAGACGGCTGAGAGTCACCTGGAGCTCACGGGAAGCTGCGGAGTCCGTGCGAACAGGGAGTGCCTGCTGCCGGCTCTATCTTTCTCTGTGTGGCCTTTCTCATAGATATCTATAATAAAGGCCTTTATTATAGATATCTATGGCCTTTCTCTGCATTTTACCTAATGTGTGAGTTACCGTAAGTGTTGCAATATAGGGGCATTTGCAGAGAATGGAGCCGTTTTTACCGTAAGTGTTGCTATATAAGGACCTCTGCTTGTGCCAGTGGTGGCGACGATTTTTTCAGATTCCACTATTCTCTCCTATTGGGCGGCCGAGTTACACAAAATTTCAACTTGGGCGCGGCGTGCACGTGCACCATGTTAAAGCCCGACTCCTCTGACCCTGAGATGCGCCCCCAACACGTCATGTGACTCGGCAGTGCAAGTGACAAACATGTCTTTGTTTCTTTCTTTCTTTCTTTGTTTATTTTATGTTATTTTCAAGACAGAACACAAAGGGAGGGCGCCAATGGGCAATCGGAAATTATTATTATCGTTATTACTATTACTATTTTTTTTTTCCGAGGGTGACTGGCGCTTGCGGCGCCCCTCCAGCAGATGGCGCCCTAGGCGACCGCCTATACCGCCTATGCCAAGAGCCTGGCCAACAGTGTGCATGTATCATCTTCTTCCACCCAGATCCAGATCAGTGATGGAATCATGTTCCCACCACCAGACAGGGTTAGGCCTTACAGTTGCTAATTCATAATAATAAATGAGGCTATGACAGACACACAATATACAAAATTACTAAACTTAATACCACATAATAATATCCAAACAAACACACACACATCATAGGGTACATGTAGCCTACGGCACTAGCATGCAGCCAGAAATTGGACGAGGAACAGAATGGCTGGTTATCAGCTTGTACATATTCCTTTATTTCAAAGAGAAAAATACTAAAATGCTTGAGGGGGCTCAACTGGGGCTACGCAGATTTAGGACGGGGCTATAGCGCCCCCTAGCCCTGGTGTAGCACCATGCCTCCTGCTGGGTATTTCCATGTGTCCATGCAATCATCCACAACAAGCTCTGGATTCATCACTTCCAACCAGAGACAAAAGAGGAATCAAAGCTGTGGAAACACAATGGTTCTCTGCATCAGGAAAAGCAAGGTGTTGATGTCTGCAGGCAAGGTGATGCTGTGTATGTGCATGGTTTTGCGGTATGCAAGTAGTGAGATATCTATATTGTGACTGGGATTGCTTGTACTTGTGAAACAGTGTGTTGTGAGAGAAACAGGATTGATTATATCAGTCAGGTTGTAAATGTGGGTGTAAAGGTGTCTTGTCTTTTTTCAGTTAATTTCCTTTTATACAAAGTAATTTTCTATCATGGGAGACAAAAGATAATCTTGACTTGGTTGACTACTTGGAAGAGAGTCACACCATCACCAGATCAGACTACACTGATCTCCTGAGGCAGCAACAGGGGAAAATCAAGAAGATTTGGTGTGGAAAGTTAACAAAAGCAGTGCTCTTCCGGCATCCTCATCAAGAAAATGAACAATCTGCAAAATAATCTTCTTTTAAATAGATCATTTTTATTAACACCTGTTTGAGGGAGAAAATACAATACACTAACATTTCTGATTGCTCTCTGAGTTGAGTGTAATCCAATCTACAAGTTATAGGAATTACAAGATTTTATTATGAGTGTGTTTCTGTGTGTGTGTGTGTGTGTGTGTGTGTGTGTGTGTGTGTGTGTGTGTGTGTGTGTGTGTGTGTGTGTGTGTTATATGACCTGCAAATAACTTTGTAATGAAATCATTTTGGGCAGCAACTAACTTGTAACTCTTTAAAAAAAAAAAATACTGTGTGGATGAGTTGTGAAATGTTATGAATTCATCTGGTCACTTCCTTCACGTGCTTACATACAGAGTTACTGGAAGAGCGTTGAGGAGCTCCTGCACTGCAGCTCACTTATCCATTTCCCAGACTCTGGATGTTTCCCAGCATCTCCTTCACTGAGCATGATGTTGAATTTTCTACCTCTTGGGGTCTTTGGTGAGTTAGTTTCTTTAAAAGGGTCAACATGCTGCACTCTGTATTCTTTCAAATGATTTTAATGCAACAGCTGTGGAACATTTTGCATCTTTGACTTGTTTTAGATGATTTAGGCTGATCTACAAAGCTAAACAGCAGCAATTAGGTTTTGCATTTTTTATTGTCAAGGGTAATAATACGAATTCATGCATGAAAATGTATTGTTCCACACATCAATATCTCATGAATTATCAGGAATTAACACAAGCTCAAGGTTTCTCCTTCATATCTGTCATGACATATTAATCAAGGCATTAACTAAGGTATGAATATCATTATGATTTAGTAAACATAACCACGATGTATTCTTTGCAAAAAAAAAAAAAAAAAAAAACAGACCACTGAACCAAATCCAACCTACTACAACACAGAGCACATCATGAAATCCTAATTAATTAAGCATCAGTTATTCATGAGTTCATCATGTTGCCCTTCAAATAAAGTGGTAAACCAACTGACCATTATTATCTATTGTGTTATCAGGTATTTGCAACAATTGCCAACTCAAATCTATCTGATGAATTTCAACAAAGTTTATTAATTGATAACACTACAAGAGCCTCCAGTCACTGAATAAGACTTAATGAAAATCAAGTGTTGTACTGTTTTTCTTTCCCCAACTTAAGCTGTTTTAAATGCAAGCAAGGTTTAATAGTTATAGTTGCTGGCTGACATATGCTGGACAAAACTACATCTTGCTCCATTGGTTGAAACAGGACATCCTGTCTTTGGTGATAACCACCAAAAAAAAAAAAAAAAAAAAAAAAAAAAAATCAATAAAGTTCATCACAGGATGTGTTTACATCCTGTGATGAAAATACCTGATAACACAATAGACAGTAAGGATCAAATGGTTCACCACTTTATTTGCAGGGCTGATGGTGGACTGGTAATGTGCTCTGTGTTGTATTTGGATCAGTGGTCCAAATTTTTGGCATATGCTCATGTTTACTAAAACCTTATTTTATGATGATATACTTACCTGAGTTAACACTTTAATTAATGCACAACATCATGAATGAAAAACGTGAAGTTGTGATAATTCCTGGTGATTCATGAGATATTAAATGCATGAAACTATGCACTTTTCAGATTCATGTTATTTCATGTACCCAAACATTCTGAGGAGGCACAGCACACTGGAAGAATTTCTTGTAACTTAATGAGGTGCAAGTTTTCATGCATCATGGTGTCTCACAGGCATAGAAAAGAAGCAAATTAAGCAGCAGCAGCAAACTCTTATGTACTTGGTTAGTTCAGTCAAACAAATATGTTTTTTTTCTCCTTTCTTTTCTTAAATGTGCTAACTTGAACTCAAAAGAATGGATTCATCCTCCACATTTGTTTAATATTGGAAAAAGAGTTAAACATTTGTTAAATATAATAAAATGTCCATATCATACTAACAGATTTATCTGTATCAATATACTCAGATATGATGTAACACATAAGTATCATATTTAAGTAAGTTAAAAAAAAAAAAAAAAAAAAAGTAATTAATCAAATATTTATTTTTTCTTAAATGTGTGATCACTAATGATATTTAGCTTCAGCAATGGACATTATGAACCTGAATACATTGCTTTGTAACATCAGAACACTGTAGGGCCATAAATAAAAAACACACTATATAATTTGGTGTCATAAATACAAATACACCCAGTGCAATAAGACTATTTAAGAAATAGTACAATAATCAGTCCACTACATGAAAGATTATATCATATTCAGTCATTCTTCAAAACAATCTTGAGTCACTAAATAAGTTAAAACTTAGACATAAATGGCCAAAGCATGCAAACATCATTCCTAGAGTGAATAACAGACAGTTTAACTAGCCTTAAAGGCATTTATGTCATACAGTATGCAGACGATAATGTAAACTATCTTTCTAAATAAATAAGTCACTTTGCCATTGTTTTATTTGATATTTCAAAGATGTCTAATTTCATACTGCAGTTTTTATGCTTCTAATTTTTAGACCGACTAGCCTAACCATTAAACTTTCAATTGTTTCAAGAATTTTCTGTGTTGAAACGAGGCAAAAATAAAGCAGGTAAGTCCACTAATATCAAGAACATGGAATTACTTATTATGGATATGGGTATTGTAAAATTGTAGAAAATATAATATGCTAAGCAATCAGCTAAGTCTCCTTATACTTAACACATCTGCCATGAAACATTGTATCTATATGTTTTCTCTCCTATAGTCTCTTTTTTCCTGACCTCATCTTCACCAGCAGGTCAGTAACTTCTTCAATTAACATACAACATTTGAAAAATCTTGTGGTTTTACATTCAGGAAAGGTGCAAAATCTTTTGAATTGTGTCATCTGTGCCTTACAGATGGCGCAAGGATCAAATTAGTTGGCTCGACTCTGTGCTCTGGAAGAGTTGAGATTTTCTACAACAACAGCTGGGGAACAGTCTGTGATGATGACTGGGGCATCATAGACGCTAAGGTGGTTTGTAGGGAGCTGGGCTGTGGAACTGCAATAGAGGCCACTTCAAGAGCATACTTTGGTGCAGGAAACAATGACATCTGGCTCGATGATGTGAGCTGTTCAGGAAATGAAAGTTCCCTAACTGATTGCCCACACAGTGGATTTGGGATACATAACTGTAATCATGGTGAAGATGCTGGTGTCAACTGTACAGGTGAGACAAATTTTTGAATGTTTACCTCAAATAAATGTGAATGTGCTGAACCCTTCTCTCCTTTGACTTTTAAGGTATCGTTATCAAACTCTTGATCGTTTGAAGGAGATACACGTCAATTATAACATACTGCCACAGTAGGTTTTAATATTTAAGATATTAAAGTGAGCACTCTGTGATCTCTCTGTCTCTGGAACCAAAAAGAGAATTTGGATCAAGTGTCAGCGGATAAGGCGATGCGGATGTGTGTTGGAATAAAATTTGTAAAAATTGAGTTGCATTAAGCTAATCTTTAGCTATTATAAGAAATACTATATAAAAATGTGTCTTTAAAATAATTAATCTGTGTTTGCTATGGATTCTTATCTTCTGGCGGGGTTGGAATGTTGGAATTAAAGATCTCTGAGCATGATCAGCTGAAGACAAGTAATAACAAGGTTTTTCGCCACAGGGCCGACGGTACAACACCATCAATGCAGGGCTCTTTCTGTGAATCTATCTGCAAGCGACACAGCCCTCTTACAAGGAGAGGACCTTGTCTTCACCTGTAAAGTTTCCACACAGTTCTGCACTCCATTCCTTATCAGCTTATATAAGAATGGAGCTTCCATACCCAGTCAGGAGACCCATGGATGTCAAGAGACCAGTATGACACTAACACTGTCCAGAGTCACACCCACTGATGAGGGACAGTATACCTGCCACCTCGAGACCCAGAAGTCCACCACTCACAGCAACACAGTCAACATCAGCATTGGTGAGCAAACACTTGTTATAATGCTTTACCTTGACATAGTTGACATAACCTGGCACAATGGAGCAGAATGGCCATGACTCGCCCAGTCAAATCTTGCTAAGGTGCTGGACAGGGGCGAAAATCCCATTTCATTATTGGGGGGGACAATAAACAGCAAAATTGCAGAGAGAAATTCCTGGAGGGGGACATGAAAAAATTGCTGTCTGGCATTACTGTACCACCCTCTTTCTCTCTTACGTTCCTTTGAAACTTGCCATACAGTGTTGAGCGCTCAGCATGTTCATATGTTTTAAATAATGCTACTAAAAGCAATAATCCTCTAACCAAATTTCTTTGCTCACTGTTCTATTTCCACTACAGTCCATCAAAGTAGCTTTACAAGAACTAGAAACTCAAAATAAGCTCTAAAACTAGAGGAAATGCCTTGAATAATCCAACTACATCAAACTGTTCTTCAAAAAACATATTTATTGTAGTGTCAACAGAAAACAAAGCAAGATATGGCATCAAATAGTGACATGGGGGGGGGGGGGGGGGGGGGGGGGGGGGGGGGGGATTCAGGGGGGGACCGCATTCATGGAGGGAAGGCTTTTTTGCCTTTGCCATCAGGAGGTCATGACAGTGTGGATACCTGACAGAAAATGACACTGACTCTGTTAAGGGGGTTCAACTGAGGCTAAAGCAAGGTGGCTTTATATATACACTACTCACAAAAAGTTAGGCATATTTGGCTTTCGGGTGAAATTTACGGAAAATGTAAAAAGTTCACGCTACAGTGATATTATATCATGAAAGTAGGGCATTTAAGTAGAAGCATGCACTGGTGATTTCCTCATCTCAAACAATTTCTTGAAACAAAAGCCAACAACAGTGGTGGGTATACCACAACAAAAAATGTCAATGTCTCAATAACTTGTCATGTGCCCTTGAGCATCAATTACAGCTTGACAACAACGTCTCATGCTGTTCACAAGTCGACTTATTGTCTGCTGAGGCATGGCATCCCACTCTTCTTGAAGGGCGGCCCTCAGGACATTGAGGTTCTGGGGTACAGAGCTCCGAGCCTCTACACAGCGACTCAGCTGATCCCATAGGTTTTCTATGGGATTCAGGTCTGGAGAAAGTGCAGGCCACTCCATTTGAGGTACCCCAGTCTCCAGCAGCCGTTCCCTAATGATACGACCTCGATGAGCTGGAGCATTGTCGTCCATGAAGATGAAATTAGGCCTGTGTTGTTCATGCAGGGGCACAATGACTGGATTAATGATGTTATTCAGGTAGTATGGGCTTGTCACTGTACCATTAGGGCAGTTCTGTACTGACTAGACACACCTGCCCACACAGTAACACCACCACCACCAAAGGCTCGTCTGGTGACAACAGTGGCTGATGCATAGGGCTCTCCTTGACGTCTCCAACATCGTTGGCAGCCATCATTTCTGCTCAACATGAATCGGCTTTCATCAGAGAACAGCACTGAGGCCCACTGGTCCCTCGTCCAGCGTAAATGCTCCCTGGCCCATGCAAGACGATGACACCTGTGCCTGGTGGTGTGGTCAGGTACCCTTGCAGGTCATCTAGCACTCAGACCATGCTGATGTAAATGGTTTCGAATGGTCTGACATGACACTTGGGTGCCTCTCACCTCCCTTAAATGTGCCTGGAGTTGAGTGGCATTCATCATCCGGTTCCACAGGGCACTGTTCACAATGAAGCGGTCATCAGTGTGGGATGTGGCCAAAGGATGTCCACTTCTATGCCTTGCTGTGACTCTTCCAGTCTCTCTGTATCTCTGTTGCAACCTGCTGATGACACTCTGTGACACTCTAAGCTCAGTGGCCACTTCCGTCTGAGAACATCACAATGGCAAGGTGCTGCTGATCAATTGTTAGGTGTCGTCTTGGTCTCATGATGTTAAAATGTGAACAGCATAATGAGGAGGACTGTTTAAATACCAATTCTAATTGAACCAGGAAATTTATTGGTCGATTCATGGATCAAACACCTGTTGTGAATTTTGCCGTTAAACTCCTTGGGCTCTAGTTTCGCAGACCAGGCGAGGCGGGGGCGTAGCGCAGATGCGCTTCGCCAACTGGGTGTGGCCAGGCGGATTTTCCAAGTTTGGCACGCCGTTCTCGTGGCGCAAGTCCTCCGCCGTCCCTCCTACCGGCGGAGGGGAGGAGAGAAGGCATGGAGTGGGTTTGACACAGCCGATTCACATGTAACCAATCAAATGAGCCCCTGTCCTTGCCTTTAAAATGCGCTGCGCGAAGGCGTAATGAAAGTTTACACAGCTGACATGGAGGTCTATTGCCGCAGGCGGAGTGGAGCTCAGGAGACCAGCGCGGAGCGGAGACCGGCGAGCAGTGCGGACACGTCACCAAAACCTCACAGGCGGGCTTCCGGACTGTCAGGCACATGAACGATGCAATAAATACAGAAAAAAACATTATTCAATGCTACGATCACAATCAGCACATACATATATCTCCATATCAACTGTCCCGTCACAGCTGATGTCAGATCAAAGGAGATCGGCACCATTTGTGCTGATTGTGAGGTTTTGGTGATGTGCGCCAGCCAGCCAAACTTCCACTGCGCCAGCTCCGCTCCGCCTTGCGCTGAAAGTAGACGTGGTTTCAGATGGTGAGCTTTTGGCGCACCTCAGCGAAGCCTTTTGGCACGAAACTGTCACTGCGCCAAGCCGAATCTGTCGGCACCTCCCCCCGCTGCGCCACCACTCCCATCTCGGCGAACCTCCGCCTGCGAAACTTGGAAACAGTCCGCCTCGGCCGTTTCGCCGGTCGAAACTAGCTCTGCGCGGGGTTCGCCTCACTGCGCCACCCCGCGCTGCGCCGGGAAACTAGAGCCCCTTGTCAGAGAACAGCAACTTGTGCAAAAAGTACTGAAACATTGAACAGTTGGACATGTGCATTCAAAAGTTCAAAAGTACAGAAGGTCACATTAAGTTCACCTGTAAAGGTTATAATGCATTTTAGGTTCATCCTGAAATTTCACCCGAAAGCCGAATATCCCTAACTTTTTGTGAGTAGTGTATATACAAATTATATATTATATTATAGGCGAGTTAATTCGGGAGGTGGAGCCACATGTGTCCAAGTGGACGTGTCACAAGGTTGTACTGATTGAGTAAAATCCCCGGGTCACACCACACACACACAAGAGGCAGAGGTGGAACTATATGTAAACTAATTTATTGACAAGGTAGATTGGGCTAATAAAATATGAAGAATAAAAATATAGCACAGCTGCTGGCTTATGATAAAACAATTAAAACACACTGGGTAAGTGTCCAAGTTAAAACAGTCTTTCCTCTAAACAGTCTATATGAGTAATATACTCAGTCCATTCCAACAGTGTCCCGGTATCAGTCCGACCGCATGCGTGGCGTTGCTCCGCCTGGGCGTGCTCTTGTTAAAGCCCAGACTTTAGGAAAAGCGGATAGTGGGTGGTTAGGACCACCTGCTATCCGCTTTCCCTAAAGTGTGTGCTCAAGATAGCAATTTTAGGGAAAGCGCATAAAACACACCCACGGGCACACCTCCAGGCGCAAATAACGGAGTCGGCATAATGTATAACGGGTAGCGTGGGCGCAAGATACCGTTTAGGGATAGCGGAAGTTCCTAAATGCGCAATTCATGGGGAGCAGGTAGTGGCAACGGGTAGCAGGTGGCACAAGAGTCTCTTTTTCCCTGACCTCATCTTCACCAGCAGGTCAGTACCTTCTTCAATTAACATACAACATTTGAAAGATCTTGTGGTTTGACATTCAGGAAAGGTGCAAAATCTTTTGAATTGTGTCACCTGTGCCTTACAGATTATGCAAGGATCAAATTAGTTGGCTCAACTCTGTGCTCTGGAAGAGTTGAGGTTTTCTACAACAACAGCTGGGGAACAGTCTGTGATGATGACTGGGACATCACGGACGCTGAGGTGGTTTGTAGGGAGCTACAAGGCTGTGGAACTGCAATAGAGGCCACTTCAAGTGCAAACTTTGGTGCAGGAAACAATAACATCTGGCTCGATGATGTGAGCTGTTCAGGAAATGAAAGTTCCCTAACTGACTGCCCACACAGTGGATTTGGGATACATAACTGTAATCATAATGAAGATGCTGGTGTCATCTGTGCAGGTGAGACCCTTCTCTTCTTTGACTTTTAAGGTATCGTTATCAAACTCTTGATCGTTTGAAGGAGATGCACTACAGTTAGCTACAGTAGCTTGTAATGTTACAGATATTAAAAGAAAAAAAAAAAAACTTTAAATGTGAATTGAAAAACCTAATGGAAAATGTTCAAAAACTGTAGCTATTGCTGCTAGAACGAAGATGATCCTCGGGTTTAACAAATCACAACAAAAAGGATATGAAAATGTCCATGTGTCCAAATATGTCAATTTAGTATGTTCCAAATCAAAGTGCACTGCTGGATTAACCTGCCGGACGACCATGCACAATCACCTGTGTGAGGTATTTGCCACGCTGTGCAAGTGTAATAGATCCTTCAAGTTCGACCCATCAGATCTTCCTGTTGCAAGAATGAGAGCTATACAAACCAGAAAACAACAGTGACCCTAAGCCAAATTTTGTTGACGGATGGGCAAAAACACAAGTAAACACAATTAAAGCTGCAAGCAGCGTCGGACAGGCCCTCGCACCCATGCCCCTCGGGGACGGTGTCCATTTATCACTCATTTGTCAACTGGGGTTACAGACACACACACACACACACACACACACACACACACACACACACACACACACACTCACTCACTCACTCACTCACTCACTCACTCACTCACTCACTCACTCACTCACTCACTCACTCACTCACTCACTCACTCACTCACTCACTCACTCACTCACTCACTCTCACTCACTCACTCACTCACTCGCGCGCGCGCGCACACACACACACACACACACACACACACACACAATGTCCTATTGTGTGCTTGAAATGAGTAGCGGCAGCTGTGTGAAGAGCAGACCAAAATGCAGGCAGACAGAGAAGTCCTCATTCAATCCAATGGAGAAATGGAGCAAAACCACCCCTGTTTGAGCTTTTACCTTGCAAACATAGTTTGAGTGACAGACTTTGTTTGAAGTTTAAATGTGGCACAAGACCTTGATCTATAAATCTCGTATTGACAAGTTTTTGCCGTCTTGTACTGTTTTGGAGTTTTCACAGTTTTAGTTTGAGAGTTGTTTCTGCTGCCTCACACTCTTTACAATGGATGTGTATTGGGGGATGTGCAGGCAGCTAGAGTGTGTCACATGACCTAGAGTGGAGAGCAGAGCAGAGTCAAAACTGGTATACAAGTCTTCACAGCGGCCACAAACTTGTTCAAATCTACACAAAATATCATATTTTTGTAGGAATTTTCGTCCTCTTTCCATCGGCATAGGTTTGAAAGCAGTCAGACTTTTACTTTGGACTGCAGGGGCCTTTTGACCACTACGACTTTGAGGGCTTATATACTAGAATCAAGTAATGACGAAGTCCTGAGTAACTCTTGTTACACACTGTGTCCTCTGACATGTATTAAATTTTCAAGCCGATTCCATTTACGCCCTGGGAGGAGATGGATTTCCTGCAAAGTGAAAATTTGGGGCGAAAATGTGACTTTCAAACGCAAATTGCGGACTTCCTGTTGATTTTAAGTGGGGGGGGTTGGTTGGTTTGGTCTTTCTATCACAGTCCTGTGGGCTGCAGCGGCTGCATTTGTGGCCTAGGTGGCTAGGTGGCGCTAGTGAGCTCATTTTTACAGTTAGGGGGGGTCCGTTTTTTGATTTTAGCAAATTTTTCGCCAGACCTGATGTATGTTCTGTATTTGGTGAGTTTTTGAGCATGTTTAATTAAGCTTCAAAGAGACATAATAATAATGAAGAAGAAGAAAAAGAAAAAGAAACGCTACAGATACGATAGGGCCCTCTTCCAGAGAGGCGAGGGCCCTAATTATTATTGTAATTATATTAAACGTATTATACTGTAATTAAAATAATTGAAGTTTTTGCCCCCAAGTTGCACCCACTAATACACTGATACACACTCTCAGTCTACAAATGAGCGTGCAGGTCTTGACAGTGCATCCCATGTTTCAGCAAGGACAATCAAGATGAACTAAACCCCAGTGACAATGCATCAAATGTTGCCTCTTAAAAGTTCAGCAGAAGAGGCTCAGCCATTGCAAGGTCCAGCACTTCAACCATGCCCTCTGCATATATGAAAGCAGAGATGGATATGGGTGCCGTTTTAGTCAGCTATAAAAGCAGAAACATGAAAACAATCAGGAAGTAGAAAGAGTAGCTGCAGTTTGAGGTAGACGAACACTGATGGGTCTAATGGCATGAAGGCATGTTAGCACCCGATTCTTTTGCTGAAAGCCCAAGAACAAACCGGAGAAAATCTTCAGTTCTCAGATGAAATATTTATTATGGTCACATATAAAGTAAGGCAGCACTGGGCTCAGGGTGACAGAGCTCTCACAGGATCTCAGTCAGAAAGAGTCCCAATATTAGGAAATGATACACATTTATCTTCTTGGGCTGGGCCTGCCCCGTACAGAGGTTGGACCTACACACAACCGAGAGGCCTTGCTTATGCAGCTCAATAATCCGACCGCATTCATGGAGGGAAGGCTTTTTTGCCTTTGCCATCAGGAGGTCATGACAGTGTGGATACCTGACAGAAAATGACACTGACTCTGTTAAGTTATGTGATCTCATCAAATATTTGGGATGTACTATTATTATTTGTTTTTGTTTTATGTATACTCCCATTTATGTGATTTACCACCTGTTCATCTTATGCAATCGTATTGGTGTAATGTCATCACATGACTGTCGTAAACTGTATGTAGTACACCTTTACGCCCTTTTTATATATACAAGGAAGTAAAACAGGTGGAGGTGTGTGCACGTTTTTTCGCATGTTCTACCATGGCTGCTGATGTGTTGCCGGGGCTGTGAAGAAAATAAATAATAAGTAAGCTACTTATTTGGTGTGATCCTTCCTCAATATGTCTGACGAAGATGCAAACGCAACAGACTCTTAACGAAGATTTGGGCTTTTAAAGGCTGTGGTCTTAAACTTTTGATCAGCTGATGAACAGCCTATTTCAGTTTAATGGTTGTTTGCAATAACTTGCTTCCTCATTTTTTTTTTTTTTTTTTTTTGTCTCACTCCGATTACTTCTTTTTGCATTTTGAAGCACTACTTAGAACCTTCTTAAGATCCAACAGTGCAAAATGTAAATTCTTGCCATTTCTCAACTGGTCTTAAAATTTTGATCAGGAGTGTATAATTGGCCAGTTACCTGGACATGGACAGGCCAACCACTGTCCATGCCTTGTTTCTAGAATGTGTTATGCTAGTGTGTGAATGCTGACTGGGCATGTATCTAATGTCCATAAATCTAACAGTATCACTTTTGAGTCTACCTGGCCCATCTAATTGCATCCAGTAAGGTATTATTTTTACCTTATTGGATGCAAACTTGCATGGAAAGTACTGATCTTTGTATGTTTTTCCCCAATACAGATGTGGGCAGAGCACCATCCTCACCCTCACTGATTTTCAAATACAGGAAGGAAGTGCATCTTGCTGTTAATATATTCAATTTTTGTTTCCGTTTTCTTTTATTCTGTCTTTTTTTCTACACCCAGTGAAATTGAATCAGCCACGCATCTTCCTGACGTCTCCTGATGGAGGGCTAGCCAGGTTTGCTGAGCGTTCAGACATCACCAGGGGTCACAGCTTCATCATCACCTGCTCTATTTCTCCCCAGTATCCTGGAGGCGTCTTCCACCTCACCTTCTCTGGCTCCAACATTGACACTAAGCCAGCAGTCAACCACTCAGCCTCCTTTCTGTTCCCTGTGGCAGAATATAAACACCAGGGAATCTACAGCTGTGTGTACCAAGTCGAAGTCGCATCACACAACTTGAGCTCTCCCAGCTCAATGCCGGTGACTGTCATCATTAAGTGTACGAGGGCAGAGTTTCAACTGCAGTATTCTCATTAAAATCTGATACATTAATTTAAAATTTCAGCCTGTAACTAATGGAATGGAGGGGTAATGAGGTATGAAGTAGCTTCAAAAGGTAGGCCTGTGACCAAAAGGTTGTTAGCCACTGCATGGTCCAGAGAGGGGATCACTGCTGCTTGCTCCACAGTATGGCCATTTGCTGTAGAATGCCTGTGGAGAAACAAAGATGTTGATGACGAGGATAATGATATGAAGCAAGAGGTGGAGGAAAAGGAAGATGAGGACAGGTGTTAGTAAATCACTCGCTTAATTGAAAACAGTTGTGCCCCCTATGTTGTGCCCCCCTAACTTGGACATAGGAACACCTCTTATGGTAATACTCAATATAGACAAAGATGAAGGGGGTAATTACATACAGCGGGACCAAGTCTGACAGTTCCTACCACCCAGCACCAGGCAGCAGGTTTGGCCGTAAAGTTTCTTTTTGACTTCACCAAAAGTGTGTCTTCAGAAAGAGGATCCCTAAAACCTAAGCAGACATTATAACCTCTGAGCTTTGAAAAATGTTTCTTCCGAGGCAGAAAAAAACTGGGCTTGTGTGGCTGCTGTCATGGCAATAACAGCGATCACATGTTACTGTAGCTGAGATATTTTTGACCAGGAAGATAATATGCACTAATTTTTCTCCGAAACAGGCCATGTGTCAGGGTGTGGGTGTTAAACCGAAAGCTGCAACAGCTTAGTGGTCTGGGAGTATTCACCATTAGGTTTCCTTTACATGTCGCACTTGTCATACTTAGATGTCAAACCTTGGTGGGGAATTTTTATTTTGAAGAAAAGAAAACAAAATATGGTTTAGAATAGTTCTGACCCCACAGTTTCATCAAACTCGATAAAAAATAATAAGATACATTAACAAATGGATAGTCTAGTCTATGAAATTATAAGTGACATAGTTATAATCATTAACTCTTTGATGCATGAATTATGAAAGCCTGAGTAAAGATTTTTTTCTTATGTGTTTTTACTCCTCTTAGGGCATGGCCACTTTTGTGAGTCTCCATACTTCTTTAAGGATGCAGGACTGGTATTACCATGTCATGATACTAATATTAATATGTTTTCAGCAACAAGAACTGACAGTCTCTGCATAAACCTCAATGGGGGGGTGCAGCAGAGAGCAGCTGACAGCTGACATGCAATTCCACCATAGAAACCATTGCATTTAGTAGAAGATGACTTTTAAACAGCTGTCCACTGTAGTGACCGCTATGCACCAAAGGGTTAAGGCAGCTATGTTTCCTCTCTGTGCCCGAACATCAGCTGTCACCATTACAACAGACAGCTTGATATGAAGCAGGTGTCTACATTGATCAAATTCTAAAATTCAACTGATAAAATGTTGACTCTCTGTTACAGTCCAAATAAAATGTATCTGAAACAGAAATTTAAAACATCATTTTACAAAAAAAATACAAAGACCTGACAACATGTTCTTAAAGTACTCATCCTATTTGCTGCCCCATGTGAGTGTAATACATCCACCGAGTTTGGTCCATTGAGTCCTTTCCTACTGCAAGAGCTGGGAGTGGCTTGGTGGGGGGGGGCTTCATTAGGGGTGTCATGCTCCAAAATGAACAAAGTAGCTAAAGACAGGGAAACAGCGACAAAAGGTGAAAAACGTTTTTGATGAACACACAACAGCCCACATTTGTAGTAGTTTCTCTTTTCAAATTCTAGGTTTCCTAAATGGTGGAACTATTTTCTGCCATAGCACTAACAGCCACTGTGTCACCAGCAGTAGACCTCTGATTCCATATTCAATCTACAGGGCGATACCGAGGCCAAAAAACTTTTGCTCAAAGTGAAACGAGATGGATAGACTTTAAAGAGGAAGAGAGCGTAGCACGCAGCAAGATTACCACAATTTGCTCTGCAGCAATCTGTGGGTACCAAAGGGCATACTTTTCCCCGCCTGATGGCAGTATGTTTGTAACGTGTTCGGCTTTTCCTGGTTGCCCCTGACTGGTTGACACTGCACGCCGAAAGAAACGGGATGGAAAGCTTTATACCTAAGCAATATTTCCAGATTTGGCAATTTTCCCCCATGGGGACTACAGGAAATATGGTTGTATCAGCAACTTTTCTTGTATTAGTTGTTTTAGGTGTTGATGAATATCCAAAGTCCTTAGTTAAGGTTGTGGTGCTGTGGTGATGACTGTAAAGAAACTTTTTTTAAAACTTTCAGAATCCGCTAGCCTAGCAGCAGCTAGCCCCACCTAGTGGAAAAGGCACGCCACATCACTGTATATTAGGCACACAATCAAGCTACAGAGACAAGCTACAGAGTTTTACAAAGGCATGCAGTGTTTTTACCTGTGTTTACCTGCAGTCATCACTGGGCTTGTTGCAGCTCGTTTGGGCTTGCAGCGTTGTTGTCTGTTGAATCTGTCATAAAATCACTGCTGATCGTGTATCTTACATTGACGTGCTGCCATCTTTAGCACTTCAAAATTTCCCATTGTAAACTTTCTCATTGTAAAGACATGGTGCACTGAAAAAATGTGACATCTTTTTAATATGTCTAACAATCACTGGTGAGACCAATACTAATGTATGCTGTTGTGTAACCTTCAAAACAAATTTTCAGCTTTAAATCGCCAGTCAGCATCAGGTTTTCCGATCTATCTACTCTCATTCATTTTCAGCAGTACACTCCCGGTGAAGCACTCATTCTTATGATAGGCAAAGTTAATGGGCCAAACTTGGTGGATGTATTGCAATCACACTGAGCAGCAAACACAACCATATAGGTAAGAATCCAAACTATCGCTTAAAAAGGTTATATGGACAAAAATGTGATTGGACATCTGTATGTGTTTTCTCTCTCAGTGCCCTCGTTGCTGCTGTGTTTAGTAGCAGCCCGCAGCCTGGTGCTGTTCCTGGTCACGTTGGCGGTCGTCTGTGTGGTCTACAGAAGAAGACGAGGAGCCATGCAGCTTGAAGCTCACATCCAAACTCCAAGTGTGTACACACCATAACATCCAGTACATTACATGGAAAGACAAGTCGTTGCTCTTTTTGTCTCATCTTTTTCCTGCTTTCATTTCAGAAGATGATTTTCACATTCTTGTGATGTTAAGTTACAACATTTTTGTTTCAGTGACTGTCAGATTCAGGAACCACCATGTAGACAGTGATCATGATGATGAGGAGGAAGAGGAGGAGCAGGTCTACAAGAACATTAAGCCAGAAGACACCATGGAGACACAGTAGGAGCCAGCAGGGGCAAAGGAGAACGAGGAGGGGGTGGCGTATTATGATTCTCAAGAAGCTATCTATGTAGCTGTAGAGGACGCCTGGGCGGAAGAGGAAGGCAATGATTCTGTTATTGTGGAGGAGGTAGTCGAAAACATTTGTGATGATGATGCTGGTGATGACAACAATAGGGATGAGAAAATTTATCAAAATGTTTAGCCTGCCACTGATAAAGGTTCTTGAACTGTTTTCTTATTGTGAGAGGTTCTCAGTGGCTCATGAAACTGTCTGCTCTATACATTTGAAGAACTTGGACTTTGAGGGGAAACTCAGAGCTTGTGTCCTTTTCTGTCCATTTCTATTTCAGTTTGTAGCGTGTTTATTTTAGCATATAGCTGAGCAGGGGTCCAGATGATGCATTTGGACATTAGACCTACAAGCTATGTAAACTGTCTGATGGCTTCATCATTTGTTCACGCTGGATGGATGAATGAATGTCTAAATTAAAAATCAGCTTAAGTTGGACTGAACTAATATGGAGGTGTTTGTTGAACAGTGGCAATGTGCCAAAGTGAAGCGTTGATACAGAATTTGTAAAAACACACACCCTCTACCCAAGGCTATAAAACATGCAAGCTATTTTATTGCTCTTATGTTTTCCTTTGTTTTATTCCTGTCTTTTACATATTTTATGGTTCTTAGCGTACCTGTTGATGCTATTTTCTAACTTTTTATTGAGACAAAAAACAACCCTTTGTAAAGCATCTTATTATGACCTGTAGTTACGTTTTTAAGTTAAGTGACCTTAATGACACGCTAGCCGGTGTGCAGGCTGGCGAGCTCGCTCGTTCAGAAAACGCTCCGGCTGGTTGAAACAAATGATTTATGTGGTCTTTTGGGTTGGAGGACCTGTAGCTTTTATTGTTTAATTTCCATTTGATGGCTCTGTTTTAGCATTGTTGTAATTTGCCTGTTTTTATGTATTCTCATTTCTTCATTTTATTGTAAAGAACATTGTGCTACTGTATGAAAGTTGCTATATAAATAAAGTTCATTATTATTATTACTATTACTACTACTACCACTACTACTACTACTACTACTACTACTACTACTACTACTACTACTACGTAAAGGAATAATTCAACCACTCTGATGAAATTATCTTCACAAAATTGATTAAAGCAAAAATTCTGCATTTTTCCCCAAATACACAAAGTAGCACCATTAAATGCATCATCCTTATCAAAGGTAATAGTTTTGCATTTGCTGTTTTTATCATTCATTTCTAGGATTCTTTTAATTTTATTTTTTAATCTTCAGTGTCTTAACCACTGTGTGTGGGAAGCCACTCAGGCCGAAAGAGAATACACTTGCACATACAAGCATTCTCTCATGCATATACATACATGCATGCATATCTATGGCTAAACGTATACATCCATTCGTAAACATATACTTACATTAACACAAATGCATACATAATATGGTATATAAACCATATGCATGCCAGTATGCAATGGTGGACAGTAACAAAGACTTTTTTTTTTTAACTTATGACTTCTACTCCACTACATTTCAAAGACAAATGTTGTACTTCTGACTCCAATACATTTCTATATCGTTGTTGTTCCTCTTTACTTTTAAGCATAGCTTTGAAGCCAGATGTTGTTTTTTTTACCCTTTTCTAAAATGCATTTTGCCAAATTCTAAGTATTTATGTATATGTGGTTCAGTAGGTCTGTATCTGGAAGGCACCATCCTTTAACTGGAAGTTGGTACTACAGCAGGGGTCGGCAATCTTTTTGACATGGAGTGCCAGTTTGAAATTCTCTTGTCAATGAGTGTGCCATAATCAACAGCAGGCTAAAACAAAGTTAAATTATGGTATGACACAAAATACAAAAGCATTTCCAACACACCTGCACACACATGCATCTTTTTGCTGATCTCTGACATTTTCTGCCATTTCATCAACATGTCGCAGAACACTTCTTGCTGACATGGGAATGTCCATATTTCTTGACTTGTTTTGATTGTTTCTTTGTTTGGCAAGTTTTCAAAAAGCATATTTGAGCAACTGGGAAAAGCCTCCTTAATATATTCTCCATTGGTGAACGGCTTTCCATGCTTAGCAAAGCAATGAGCAATGCGATAACTAGCTTCAGCGACATAATTTTTAGCAGTGGCGAGGTCTTTGAGGGGGCTGGCCTGGCTTGATTCCCATACCTGGACACAGCACGTTTAATCGACTTTATCTGCTTGGTCTGTGAAAGCCGTCTGGTGCTTTGCCTCAAAATGTCACTTAACACTTGACGTTCAGCACACAACATTCTCAAAACAAAGTGCACACCGCACCGTTCTTCTGAGACACAAAACCAAACTCCTCTGTCCAAAGAGGGCTGGAATGCCCTAACTTCAGCTTTTTTAGCCGGCAGCGCTGCCATCAGCAAGCTAACGTTATGGTTACCACACCTGAAGCATCGGTCTCTGTGGTAAATGTGGGCGGGGCAGCGGGGCAGCAGGACAGCGGCTGCACCTGCAAAATGCAGTGTGTGGGCGGGAGTTTGCGCTGTCACTCAAACTCAGGCTGTCACTCATGAGCTGGTACCATCCTTGACGGGTGATTTTAAGTGATAGGCCTACTGAGAGGGCCTTTGCCAGTGTGCCAATGATTATGCTGCGGCGTTCCAACGGTGGCACGCGTCCCTGAGGTTGCTGACCCCTGTACTACAGCGTGATAACATTATATGTCAATGATTACTACTCGTGAGGGTGCAGACAGCATGCAAATATGAAGAATGGAATTCAATCTTGTTCAAACTTTAATTCTAGTTCAGTCTGCTAGTTGTAGCCTGTGGGAGGGTGGGCATGAGGTTAGAGAGAGCCTTGTAATTTAGTGTCTCTAGATGTTTACATTAAATATTACTTTCAATTTATGCTACCAGGAAACTTCATCTGCATAATCAGACAGCTGTGCATTGTTAATAATGTTTCAGATGAAATGGCTATCACAACATCAGAAATGAAATCAATAATTCATAATGGAATTATTAGTTACCTTGCATGGCAAATGACGAACTGGCGGAGAATGGAGGTCTGAACCAGGGTAACATAGCCTACCTACTGTAGCAGGGTGGAGATAATTGGAGATGTAGACCAGGTGCGTGAAGGGACAGGTGAGGGAGATGAAACCAATGAGCCCGCCACGCCCAGCCTGCAAATCAAGGGCAGGGGAAAACGGAGGGAAAACACACACACACAAATACAGGAGGGAGGCGGCACCTAACAGTTAATAACATTGGAAATGAAATGAAATCAATAATTAATGATGGAATTAATAATATCCATATCCAAGTGCAGCCACAACAAGAAGTGTGATACATTTAGCCCATGCCTGTTGACTGTGCACTAACTAAAATGAACTGCATAGCTATCATCACAGTCTTTGTGATTTTATTTCTATTGCAAACAAAAAGAACTTATAGGCCTGTGATATGCATGTGCCCTGCTGTGCATTGGTTATAATGTTATGGATTAAATGTCTATCATACTATCAACAGCAACAAGAAACAAGAAATGAAAGGAACAATATCCACAACAAGAAGTGCATTTCCCCCACGCCTGTCAGCTGTGCACATACGATATAAAACATGCTGGCTGTCCTCACAATCTAAGCCATCATTTTATTCCAAAACTAGGCCAACTGGCCAACAGTGTGCATGCATCATCTTCTTCCACCCAGAGCCAGATCAGTGATGGAATCATGTTCCCACCACGGGACAGGGTTAGGCCTTACAGTTGCTAATTCATAATAATAAATGAGGCTCTGACAGACACACAATATACAAAATTACCCGACTTAATACCACATAATAATATCCAAACACACACACAACATAGGGTACATGTACGGCACTAGCATGCAGCCAGAAATTGGACTAGGAACAGAATGGCTGGCTATCAACTTGTACATATTCCTTTATTTCAACGAGAAAAATACTAAAATGCTTGAGGGGGCTCAACTGGGGCTACGCAGATTTAGGACGGGGCTATAGCGCCCCCTAGCCCTGGTGTAGCACCATGCCTGCTGCTGGGTATTTCCATGTGTCCATGCAATCATCCACAACAAGCTCTGGATTCATCACTTCCAACCAGAGACAAAAGAGGAATCAAAGCTGTGGAAACGCAATGGTTCTCTGCATCAGGAAAAGCAAGGTGTTGATGTCTGCAGGCAAGGTGATGCTGTGTATGTGTATGGTTTTGCGGTATGCAAGTAGTGAGATATCTATATTGTGACTGGGATTGCTTGTACTTGTGAAACAGTGTGTTGTGAGAGAAACAGGATTGATTATATCAGTCAGGTTGTAAATGTGGGTGTAAAGGTGTCTTGTCTTTTTTCAGTTAATTTCCTTTTATACAAAGTAATTTTCTATCATGGGAGACAAAAGGTAATCTTGACTTGGTTGACTACTTGGAAGAGAGTCACACCATCACCAGGTCAGACTACACTGATCTCCTGAGACAGCAACAGGGGAAAATCAAGAAGATTTGGTGTGGAAAGTTAACAAAAGCAGTGCTCTTCCGGCATCCTCATCAAGAAAATGAACAATCTGCAAAATAATCTTCTTTTAAATAGATCATTTTTATTAACACCTGTTTGAGGGAGAAAATACAATACACTAACATTTCTGATTGCTCTCTGAGTTGAGTGTAATCCAATCTACAAGTTATAGGAATTACAAGATTTTATTATGAGTGTGTTTGTGTGTGTGTGTGTGTGTGTGTGTGTGTGTGTGTGTGTGTGTGTGTGTGTGTGTGTGTGTGTGTGTGTGTGTGTGTGTGTGTTATATGACCTGCAAATAACTTTGTAATGAAATCATTTTGGGCAGCAACTAACTTGTAACTCTTAAAAAAAAAAAAATACTGTGTGGATGAGTTGTGAAATGTTATGAATTCATCTGGTCACTTCCTTCACGTGCTTACATACACAGTTACTGGAAGAGCGTTGAGGAGCTCCTGCACTGCAGCTCACTTATCCATTTCCGAGACTCTGGATGTTTCCCAGCATCTCCTTCACTGAGCATGATGTTGAATTTTCTACCTCTTGGGGTCTTTGGTAAGTCAGTTTCTTTAAAAGGGTCAACATGCTGCACTCTGTATTCTTTCAAATGATTTTAATGCAACAGCTGTGGAACATTTTGCATCTTTGACTTGTTTTAGATGATTTAGGCTGATCTACAAAGCTAAACAGCAGCAATTAGGTTTTGCATTTTTTATTGTGAAGGGTAATAACACGAATTCATGCATGAAAATGTATTGTTCCACACATCAGTATCTCATGAATTATCAGGAATTAACACAAGCTAAAAGTTTCTCCTTCATATCCCTCATGACATATTAATCAAGGCATTAACTAAGGTATGAATATCATTATGATTTAGTAAGCATAACCATGATGTATTCTTTGCAAAAAAACAGACCACTGAACCAAATCCAACCCACTATAACAGAGAGCACATCATGAAATCCTAATTAATTAAGCATCAGTTATTCATGAGTTCATCATGTTGCCCTTCAAATAAAGTGGTAAACCAAATGATCATTATTATCCATCATGTTATCAGGTATTTGCAACAATTACAAACTCAAATCTATCTGATGAATTTCAACAAAGTTTATTAATTTATAACACTCTTTAAAAGATCCTCCAATCTGTGAAGAAGACTTGATGAAAATCAAGAAGTGTTGTACTGTTTTTCTTTCCCCCAACATAAGCCGTTTTAAACGCAAGCAAAGTTTAATAGTTATAGTTGCTGGCGGATATATGCTGGACAAAAAACTACATCTTGCTCCATAGGTTGAAAGAGGACATCCTGTTTTGGTGATAACCACCAAAAAAAAAAAAATATATCAATAAAGTTCATCACAGGATGTGTATACATCCTGTGATGAAAATACCTGATAACATGATAGACAGCAAGGATCAAATGGTTCACCACTTTATTTGCAGGGCTGATGGTGGACTGGTAATGTGCTCTGTGTTGTATTTGGATCAGTGGTCCAAATTTTTGGCATATGATCATGCTTATTAAAACCTTATTTTATGATGATATACTTACCTTATGTGAACTTGTGATAATTCCTGGTGATTCATGAGGTATAAATGCATGAAAATATGCACTTTTCAGATTCATGTTATTTCATGTACCCAAACGTTCTGAGGAGGCACAGCACACTGGAAGAATTTCTTGTAACTTAATGAGGTGCAAGTTTTCATGCATCATGGTGTCTCTTAAATGTGTTAACTTGAACTCAAAAGAATGGATTCATCCTCCACATTTATTTAATATTGGAAAAAGAGTTAAACATTTGTTAAATATAATAAAATGTCCATATCATACTAACAGATTGATCTGTATCAATATATTCAGATATGATGTAACACATAAGTATCATATTTAAGTAAGTTAAAAAAAAAAAAAAAAAAAAAGTAATCAATCAAATATTTATTTTTTCTTAAATGTGTGATCACTAATGATATTTAGCTTCAGCAATGGACATTATGAACCTGAATACATTGCTTTGTAACATCAGAACACTGTAGGGCCATAAATAAAAAACACACTATATACTTTGGTGTCATAAATACAAATACACCCAGTGCAATAAGACTATGTAAGGAATAGTCCAATAATTAATTCTCTACATGAAAGATTATATCATATTCAGTCATTTATCAAAACAATCTTGAGTCACTAAATAAGTTAAAACTTAGACATAAATGGCCAAAGCATGCAAACATCATTCCTAAAGTGAATAACAGACAGTTTACAATATGTTAATAAGGCAAATAATAGATGCACTTAAAAACAAACTATCCTTATACTTAACACATCTGCCATGAAACATTGTATCTATATGTTTTCTCTCCTATAGTCTCTTTTTTCCTGACCTCATCTTCACCAGCAGGTCAGTAACTTCTTCAATTAACATACAACATTTGAAAAATCTTTTAGTTTTACATTCAGGAAAGGTGCAAAATCTTTTGAATTGTGTCATCTGTGCCTTACAGATGGCGCAAGGATCAAATTAGTTGGCTCGACTCTGTGCTCTGGAAGAGTTGAGGTTTTCTACAACAACAGCTGGGGAACAGTCTGTGATGATTACTGGAACATCAAGGATGCTCAGGTGGTTTGTAGGGAGCTGGGCTGTGGAACGGCAACGGGGGTCCTTGACAGTGATTACTTGGATGAAGGAGAGGGCATGATCTGGCTCGATGATGTGAGCTGTTTAGGAAATGAAAGTTCCCTAACTGATTGCCCACACAGTGGGTTTGGGATAGAAAACTGTGGTCATCATGAAGATGCTGGTGTCACCTGTGCAGGTGAGAAGTATTTTTGAATGTTTATCTCAACTAAATGTCAGTGTGCTGTACCCTTCTCTCCTTTGACTTTTAAGGTATTGTTATCAAACTCTTGATCGTTTGAAGGAGATACACAACAATTACAACACCTCACCACAGTAGCTTTTTATATTTAAGATATTAAAGTGAGCACTCTGTGATCTCTCTGTCTCTAGAACCAAAAAGAGAATTTGGATCAAGTGTCAGCAGATAAGGTGATGCTGGTGTGTGTTGGAATAAAATTTGTAAAAATTGAGTTGCATTAAGATAATCTTTAGCTATTATAACAAATTAATCTGTGTTTGCTATGGATTCTTATCTTGTGACGGGGTTGGAATGTTGGAATTAAAGATCTCTGAGCATGATCAGCTGAAGACAAGTAATAACAAGGTTTTTCGCCACAGGGCCGACGGTACAACACCACCAATGCAGGGCTCTTTCTGTGGATCTATCTGCAAGCGACACAGTCCTCTTACAAGGAGAGGACCTGGCCCTCACCTGTAAAGTTTCCACCCAGTTCTGCACTCCATTCCTTATCAGCTTATATAAGAATGGAGCTTCCATACCCAGTCAGGAGACCCATGGATGTCAAGAGACCAGTATGACACTAACACTGCCCAGAGTCACACCCACTGATGAGGGACAGTATACCTGCCACCTCGAGACCCAGAAATCCACCACTCACAGCAACACAGTCAACATCAGCATTGGTGAGCAAACACTTGTTATAATGCTTTACCTTGACATAGTTGACATAACCTGGCACAATGGAGCAGAATGGCCGTGACTCCCCCAGTCAAATCTTGCTAAGGTGCTGGAGGCACAATTTAGCCATGAGGAAAGGCAGCAGAACTTGCACAGATTTTCAGATTTAGTGAATCCACCTTGTATTATAAAAGTTATCATTCTGAATCTGTTATCATTCAGTCCAATGCATTCCCTTGAAAACAAGGGTGGTATTGTGTAAAGTGGTTGGGTGATGCCTCCATGTCCATTACACACAATGGTTCACCAGTCAGGCTTTCTGTTATGTTGCCTCACCCATACATGAACCAAATCCATGTCTGGACTTGATCTTACATTTACTTGTAAAAAAAAAAAAATGATCAAGGCAAATTGTACATGTTGAATCATAGAAACTGAATGAGTAGACCTGGCCTTTTTGGGACTTTGTTTCACATCAAATCACAGTATTTCCAGGTGGTAGCAACTGATGTCAACACATTAGAAGAATTTGTTTGAATAACTTAATTGAATTTACATCATGACAAAACAACCACTTGGCCTTTCAGTGGATGAACAACAATGGGGGAAGTTAAAGTTAATGCACAAAATAAATTTAAATCATCTGCATGCTGCTAAAGTTATTACAAAATTATGGGAAGTTAACAGGCTAACATTAATATAATATAGTTAGCTGTGTTGTTGTCAACAAGGTTACTGAATAATGTCTGGCAAAGCCACTAACAACCTACCAGGTAGGACTCACTTCCTCCCAAAACCAAAATCAAGGGCCACAAAGGTATTTTCACAATTTGTTTCCATTAGCTTTGCATCAGTTCTACAGACGTAAACAAACCCTTCTGCTGACGCTGTGACAGTAATTTGCCGTGAACCAAAGGCCCACACTGGTTCTGCACATTCAGTTTCTATGGTTAGAATATTGTGGTATTTTAAACCACCAGTTTTGGCAACAGTTTTTTGGTCAGACACAGATTCCTGGGCATCGCAGAGATACAGCCTTGATGAATTACAAATTGTTCTAAATTTTCATGTTAATAATTTGCTGCTTTCTCAGTAAGTCTCTCACAGCCAAGGATCTATGTGAATGTTGTCGGTGAGATTAAACTGGGTGAAACAATTAGCATCACCTGTTCAATCTCAACTCGGCATTCGGAAGGAACGTTCACTTTGAAGAGGACCTCGGGCTCATCACGAATGAGCCAGAACTTAACTAGCAACCCTGCCACCTTCAACATCTCGAACTTGGACGTCAGTGACTGGGGACTCTACCATTGTCATTATGAGACAAGAGTTCTGAGTCGAACATTTATCGCTCCTAAAAGTGAAACTGTCACAGTCTCTGTTGCAGGTGAGAAATTTAACCTTTTGTAATTGTTTCACATCACATTGGCTTGTTTTCTTCTACCAAACCAGCTACCAAACTCTGCCCTCTTGGTTGAAAATGCCGCTGCTGCTGTGTATTTGGTCACAGTAGAGTTGCAATTCATGAGGTTTTTTTGCACCTGTATTTTCACATAGCCCTAGACCTACAGGTCGGAGCACCACTGTTCTGTTCTATCTAGCTTGATTTTGCTTTCAAAAGGCACCAGATAGATGGATTTAAATGTACAATTTTCAAAAATTTTCTCACAGGGGAGCATGCCCTCGGACCCCCCTAGAGAGAGTGCCCTTTTTTCATTTTCGCCCCTGCCCTTCAAAAATCCTGTGCACGTCACTGTCAAACAGTAACGTCATATTTTTATTTGGAAAAGCGTAACACACTGCGCACTCACTCATTCAATCACTCATTCTCACTGCTGCAACCACAGTGAGACTATTTGCTTGAAATCCATGGTAATAAAGATGAAAAGCGATTTCTTCTTGGTGTCTTTATGTCTCACACCTGTGTCTCTTTCTTTTAGTGCTGGACACATGGAGATCCCATCATGTGACCCAAAATGCAACCCCTTGTAGTTCTTTTACAAAAACAAAAATGGCTACTACAACTACAAATAACTTTGAGCTATAAATGATTAGAGTGAAGAACATAGATAGGACTGTTTGTGTTTGGACAGTTTTAAAGTAAGGTGACCAGATGTCCTTTTTTGTCCAGGATTGTCCCGGTTTCAGTCTTGGTGTCTCATATCTGTAAAACACTACAGCATCCCGGTTTTCAACATTCACTATGAATTTCACTGCCTCCTGTTGTTTTGCTACTGACATCTTCCTATTGAAAAGAAAACTTTCCTGGGTGTTTGGGTGTGCTTGTTGTTAACTCCTGAGAGTCCCAATGTGCTGTGGGGCTATTGAGTCCTGAAGTTCAGTGGCAGCTGCAGCCTCGCCCACTGAGCCAGCTCTGTTTTGAACCAGCCTCCCTCATTAAATCATCTAATCCCATTCAGTGAATGAGAACAAATGTGCAGCTGATTTTCACTTCTTCAATGACTGAACATTGTTCTCTAGTTTGAATCTGTTCATCTTTTAATATCGCAAAAAAAGCACAAAAAAAAAACAAAAAAAAACACACACACACACTCTGAGATGAGATGATGAGGCTGCCCAGTATGATTTATACAAACTTTTTGTACAGAGAGTGTTGTTCTTTGTGTGTTGTTTTTCCTAGTATAAAAATGGACAGAAAACTGTCCCAATCCTTACTGACATTAAATCCAAGAAGTGCATGCTGTTGTTAATGTATGTAATTTTGTGCCTTTACACAGTGAAACTGCATCAGCCCCGCATCATCCTGACGTCTCCTGATGCAGGGCGAGCCAGGTTTGCTGAGCGTTCAGAGATCACAAGGGGTCACAGCTTCATCATCACCTGCTCTATATCTCCCCAGTATCCTGGAGGTGTCTTCCACCTCACCTTCTCTGGCTCCAACATTGACACTAAGCCAGCAGTCAACCACTCAGCCTCCTTTCTGTTCCCTGTGGCAGAGTATAAACACCAGGGAATCTACAGCTGTGTGTACCAAGTCGAAATCGCTGCACTCAACTTCAGCTCCCCCAGCTCAATGCCGGTGACTGTCATCGTTCAGTGTACGAGGGCAGAGTTTCAACTGCAGTATTCTCATTAAAATCTGATACATCAATTTAGTCTTGTAACCAATGGAAGGGGGGGAGTAACGAGGTATGAAGAAGCTTCAGAAGGTAGGCCTTTGACCAAAAGGTTGCTGGTTCAAATGCCTGGACTGATTGCACTACTCTCCACTGACCTGCTTGCACAGTGCCTTCGCATTTGAGGAGTGCACATTTTAAGTTGCCGTTTCACTGTAAAAACTTCAGGTGGTACAGAGAGGGGATCACTGCTGCTTGCTCCACAGTATGGCCATTTGCTGTAGAATGCCTGTGGAGAAACAAAGATGTTGATGAGGAGGATAATGATATGAAGCAAAAGGTGGAGGAAAAGGAAGATTTTTTTATGCATAGTTGCATGGTTTGCGCTTGCCTTAGTGTAAATCAGAGGGTTTGTATCAACCTAACAGTAACTCTACAGGAATGCCATCATACCCTATTCCCCTCCCCAAATCCACCATTTAGTTTTAAACAAAAATCTTACTCCTAATCTAAACCTAACCATAACCAAACCCAAACCATAGCCATCTCAAAGGAAGTTACCCAGATCAGGCCCAAACCAACAAAACCCTAGTAAGTCCAAAACCTTGTCTCAACCTTTAACCGTAACCTTTTAGGTAAACACAACTACCAAAAACCAAAACAAAAGTATGCAGGAGCCGTAAGTATGGAAGTTTGGATGTGACCACTCCTTGTTTGCAAATATTGCAGTAACAATGATATAATAATACAACATCACCATAACCTGTTTTCAAAAACCTGTCACCAATCTCTTCCGATAGGTGATCGCAAGAGATCGGTGATGCGGGAGGAGCAGAAGGGGTCAGTGTATCACAAGACCATCACTTCAGCCCCCTCCTAACTAGCGACCCCATAATAACTAGCATTGCTCTATGTAACTTGGACATAGGAACACCTCTTACGGTAATACTCAATATAGACAAAGATGAAGGGGGTAATTACATACAGCAGGATCAAGTCTGACAGTTACTATCCAGCACCAGGCAGCAGGTTTGGCCATAAAGTTTCTTTTTGACTTCACCAAAAGTGTGTCTTCAGAAAGAGGATCCCTAAAACCTAAGCAGACATTATAACCTCTGAGCTTTGAAAAATGTTTCTTCAGAGGCAGAAAAAACCTGGGCTTGTGTGGCTGCTGTCATGGCAATAACAGCAGTCACAAGTTACTGTAGCTGAGATATTTTTGACCAGGAAGATAATGCTGCTATCGCTTAAAAAGGTTATATGGACAAAAATGTGATTGGACATCTGTATGTGTTTTCTCTCCCAGTGCCCTTGTTGCTGCTGTGTTTAGTAGCAGCCAGCAGCCTGGTGCTGTTCCTGGTCATCTTGGCGGTCGTCTGTGTGGTCTACAGGAGAAGACGAGGAGCCAGGCAGCTTGAAGCTCACATCCAAACTCCAAGTGTGTACACGCCATAACATCCAGTACATTACATGGAAAGACAAGTCGTTGCTCTTTATGTCTCATCTTTTTCCTGCTTTCATTTCAGAAGATGACTTTCACATTCTTGTGACGTTAAGTTACAACATTTTTGTTTCAGTGACTGTCAGATTCAGGAACCACCATGTAGACAGTGATGATGATGATGAGGAGGAAGAGGAGGAGCAGGAATACAAGAACATTAAGCCAGAAGACACCATGGAGAAACAGTGGGAACCAGCAGGGGCAAAGGAGAACAAGGAGGGAGTGGCGTATTATGATTCTCAAGAAGCTATATATGCCACTATAGAGGACCCCTAGGCGGAAGAGGAAGGCAATGATTCTGTTATTGTGGAGGAGGTAGTCGAAAACATTTGTGATGATGATGCTGGTGATGACAACGACAGGGATGAGCCTTTTGCTGAAGCCAGTGTGGACATTTATGATCCACACGAGAACATTTATCAAAATGTTTAGCCTGCGGGCTGCCACTGAAAAAGGTTCTTGAACTGTTTTCTTATTGTGAGAGGTTCTCAGTGGCTCATGAAACTGTCTGCTATATAAATTCGAAGAACTTGGACTTTGAGGGGAATGTATAAATTAAAAATCAGCTTAAGTTGGACTGAACTAAACTGGAGGTGTTTGTTGAACAGTGGCCAAAGTGAAGCATTAATACAGATTTGTAAAAACACACCCTCTGCTTCTATACTCAAGGCTATAAAACATGCAAGCTCTCTGAACATTTTTAACCAACTTTTTTTAAAACATTGCTTTTAACTAACTGCCATATTTCCTTCATTTTAATTCCCTTCCCATCATATTTTATTGCTCTCATGTTTTCCTTTGTTTTATTTCTGTCGCTCACATATTTTATGGTTTTTAGCGTACCTGTTGATGCTATTTTCTAACTTTTTATTGAGACAAAAAACAACCCTTTGTGCAGCATCTTATTATGACCTGTAGTTACGTTTTTAAGTTAAGTGACCTTAATGACACGCTAGCCGGTGTGCAGGCTGGCTAGCTCGCTCGTTCAGAAAACGCTCCTGCTGGTTGAAACAAATGATTTATGTGGTCTTTTGGGTTGGAGGACCTGTAGCTTTTATTGTTTAATTTCCATTTGATGGCTCTGTTTTAGCGTTGTTGTAATTTGCCTGTTTTTATGTATTTTCATTTCTTCATTTTATTGTAAAGAACATTGAGCTACTGTATGAAAGCTGCCATATAAATAAAGTTCATTATTATTATTACTATTACTACTACTACGATTACTACTACTACTACTACTACTACTACTACTACGTAAAGGAATAATTCAACCACTCTGATGAAATTATCTTCACAAAATTGATTAAAGCAAAAATTCTGCATTTTTTCCCCAAATACACAAAGTAGCACCATTAAATGCATCGTCCTTATCAAAGGTAATAGTTTTGCATTTGCTGTTTTTATCATTCATTTCTAGGATTCTTATAGTTTTATTTTTTAATCTTCAGTGTCTTAACCACTGTGTGTGGGAAGCCACTCAGGCCTAAAGAGAATACACTTGCACATACAAGCATTCTCTCATGCATATACATACATGCATACATACAGGCATGCAAATAAATACATGCATGTATATCTATGGCTAAACGTATACATCCATTCGTAAACATATACTTACATTAACACAAATGCATACATATAATATGGTATATAAACCATATGCATGCCAGTATGCAATGGTGGACAGTAACAAAGACTTTTTTTTTTTTTTTTTTAAAAACTTATGACTTCTACTCCACTACATTTCAAAGACAAATATTGTACTTCTGACTCCAATACATTTCTATATCGTTGTTGTTCCTCTTTACTTTTAAGCATAGCTTTGAAGCCAGATGTTGTTTTTTTTACCCTTTTCTAAAATGCATTTTGCCAAATTCTAAGTATTTATGTATATGTGGTTCAGTATGTATGTATCTGGAAGGCACCCTCCTTTAACTGGAAGTTGGTACTACAGCAGGGGTCGGCAATCTTTTTGACATGGAGTGCCAGTTTGAAATTCTCTTGTCAATGAGTGTGCCATAATCAACAGTAGGCTAAAACAAAGTTAAATTATGGTCTGACACAAAATACAAAAAGCATTTCCAACACACCTGCACACACATGCATCTTTTAACCCCGCTGTTTGCTGATCTCTGACATTTTCTGCCATTTCATCAACATGTCGCAGAACACTTCTTGCTGACATGGGAATGTCCTTGATTCTTGACTTGATTGTTTCTTTGTTTGGCAAGTTTTCAAAAAGCATATTTGAGCAACTGGGAAAAGCCTCCTTAATATATTCTCCATTGGTGAACGGCTTTCCATGCTTAGCAAAGCAATGAGCAATGCGATAACTAGCTTCAGCGGCATAATTTTTAGAAGTGGTGAGGTCTTTGAGGGGGCTGGCCTGGCTTGATTCCCATACCTGGACACAGCACGTTTAATCGACTTTATCTGCTTGGTCTGTGAAAGCCGTCTGGTGCTTTGCCTCAAAATGTCACTTAACACTTGACGTTCAGCACACAACATTCTCAAAACAAAGTGCACACCGCACCGTTCTTCTGAGACACAAAACCAAACTCCTCTGTCCAAAGAGGGCTGGAATGCCCTAACTTCAGCTTTTTTAGCCGGCAGCGCTGCCATCAGCAAGCTAACGTTATGGTTACCACACCTGAAGTGTCGGTCTCTGCGGTAAATGTGGGCGGAGCGGCGGGGCAGCGGGGCAGCAGGACAGCGGCTGCACCTGCAAAATGCGGTGTGTGGGCGGGAATTTGCGCTTTCACTCAAACTCAGGCTGTCACTCATGAGCTGGTACCATCCTTGACGGGTGATTTTAAGTGATAGGCCTACTGAGAGGGCCTTTGCCAGTGTGCCAATGATTATGCTGCGGCGTTCCAACGGTGGCACGCGTCCCTGAGGTTGCTGACCCCTGTACTACAGCGTGATAACATTATATGTCAATGATTACTACTCGTGAGGGTGCAGACAGCGTGCAAATATGAAGAATGGAATTCAATCTTGTTCACTTTAATTCTTTTCAGTCTGCTAGTTGTAGCTTGTGGGAGGGTGGGCATGAGGTTAGAGAGAGCCTTGTAATTTAGTGTCTCTAGATGTTTACATTAAATATTACTTTCAATTTATGCTACCAGGAAACTTCATCTGCATAATCAGACAGCTGTGCATTGTTAATAATGTTTCAGATGAAATGGCTATCACAACATCAGAAATGAAATCAATAATTCATAATGGAATTATTAGTTACCTTGCATGGCAAATGACGAACTGGCGGAGAATGGAGGTCTGAACCAGGGTAACATAGCCTACCTACTGTAGCAGGGTGGAGATAATTGGAGATGTAGACCAGGTGCGTGAAGGGACAGGTGAGGGAGATGAAACCAATGAGCCCGCCACGCCCAGCCTGCAAATCAAGGGCAGGGGAAAACGGAGGGAAAACACACACACACAAATACAGGAGGGTGGCGGCACCTAACAGTTAATAACATTGGAAATGAAATGAAATCAATAATTAATGACGGAATTAATAATATCCATATCCAAGTGCAGCCACAACAAGAAGTGTGATACATTTAGCCCATGCCTGTTGACTGTGCACTAACTAAAATGAACTGCATAGCTATCATCACAGTCTTTGTGATTTTATTTCTATTGCAAACAAAAATAACTTATAGGCCTGTGATATGCATGTGCCCTGCTGTGCATTGGTTATAATGTTATGGATTAAATGTCTATCATACTATCAACAGCAACAAGAAACAAGAAATGAAAGGAACAATATCCACAACAAGAAGTGCATTTCCCCCACGCCTGTCAGCTGTGCACATACGATATAAAACATGCTGGCTGTCCTCACAATCTAAGCCATCATTTTATTCCAAAACTAGGCCAACTGGCCGACAGTGTGCATGCGCCATCTTCTTCCACCCAGATCCAGATCAGTGATGGAATCATGTTCCCACCACGGGACAGGGTTAGGCCTTACAGTTGCTAATTCATAATAATAAATGAGGCTCTGACAGACACACAATATACAAAATTACCCAACTTAATACCACATAATAATATCCAAACACACACACATCATAGGGTACATGTACGGCACTAGCATGCAGCCAGAAATTGGACTAGGAACAGAATGGCTGGTTATCATCTTGTACATATTCCTTTATTTCAACGAGAAAAATACTAAAATGCTTGAGGGGACTCAACTGGGGCTACGCAGATTTAGGACGGGGCTATAGCGCCCCCTAGCCCTGGTGTAGCACCATGCCTGCTGCTGGGTATTTCCATGTGTCCATGCAATCATCCACAACAAGCTCTGGATTCATCACTTCCAACCAGAGACAAAAGAGGAATCAAAGCTGTGGAAACACAATGGTTCTCTGCATCAGGAAAAGCAAGGTGTTGATGTCTGCAGGCAAGGTGATGCTGTGTATGTGCATGGTTTTGCGGTATGCAAGTAGTGAGATATCTATATTGTGACTGGGATTGCTTGTACTTGTGAAACAGTATGTTGTGAGAGAAACAGGATTGATTATATCAGTCAGGTTGTAAATGTGGGTGTAAAGGTGTCTTGTCTTTTTTCAGTTAATTTCCTTTTATACAAAGTAATTTTCTATCATGGGAGACAAAAGATAATCTTGACTTGGTTGACTACTTGGAAGAGAGTCACACCATCACCAGATCAGACTACACTGATCTCCTGAGGCAGCAACAGGGGAAAATCAAGAAGATTTGGTGTGGAAAGTTAACAAAAGCAGTGCTCTTCCGGCATCCTCATCAAGAAAATGAACAATCTGCAAAATAATCTTCTTTTAAATAGATCATTTTTATTAACACCTGTTTGAGGGAGAAAATACAATACACTAACATTTCTGATTGCTCTCTGAGTTGAGTGTAATCCAATCTACAAGTTATAGGAATTACAAGATTTTATTATGAGTGTGTTTCTGTGTGTGTGTGTGTGTGTATGTGTGTGTGTGTGTGTGTGTGTGTTATATGACCTGCAAATAACTTTGTAATGAAATCATTTTGGGCAGCAACTAACTTGTAACTCTTTAAAAAAAAAAAAATACTGTGTGGATGAGTTGTGAAATGTTATGAATTCATCTCGTCACTTCCTTCACGTGCTTACATACAGAGTTACTGGAAGAGCGTTGAGGAGCTCCTGCACTGCAGCTCACTTATCCATTTCCCAGACTCTGGATGTTTCCCAGCATCTCCTTCACTGAGCATGATGTTGAATTTTCTACCTCTTGGGGTCTTTGGTGAGTTAGTTTCTTTAAAAGGGTCAACATGCTGCACTCTGTATTCTTTCAAATGATTTTAATGCAACAGCTGTGGAACATTTTGCATCTTTGACTTGTTTTAGATGATTTAGGCTGATCTACAAAGCTAAACAGCAGCAATTAGGTTTTGCATTTTTTATTGTCAAGGGTAATAATACGAATTCATGCATGAAAATGTATTGTTCCACACATCAATATCTCATGAATTATCAGGAATTAACACAAGCTCAAGGTTTCTCCTTCATATCTGTCATGACATATTAATCAAGGCATTAACTAAGGTATGAATATCATTATGATTTAGTAAACATAACCACGATGTATTCTTTGCAAAAAAAAAAAAAAAAAAACAGACCACTGAACCAAATCCAACGTACTACAACACAGAGCACATCATGAAATCCTAATTAATTAAGCATCAGTTATTCATGAGTTCATCATGTTGCCCTTCAAATAAAGTGGTAAACCAACTGACCATTATTATCTATTGTGTTATCAGGTATTTGCAACAATTGCCAACTCAAATCTATCTGATGAATTTCAACAAAGTTTATTAATTGATAACACTACAAGAGCCTCCAATCACTGAATAAGACTTAATGAAAATCAAGTGTTGTACTGTTTTTCTTTCCCCAACTTAAGCTGTTTTAAATGCAAGCAAGGTTTAATAGTTATAGTTGCTGGCTGACATATGCTGGACAAAACTACATCTTGCTCCATTGGTTGAAACAGGACATCCTGTCTTTGGTGATAACCACCAAAAAAAAAAAAAAAAAAAAAAAAAAAATCAATAAAGTTCATCACAGGATGTGTTTACATCCTGTGATGAAAATACCTGATAACACAATAGACAGTAAGGATCAAATGGTTCACCACTTTATTTGCAGGGCTGATGGTGGACTGGTAATGTGCTCTGTGTTGTATTTGGATCAGTGGTCCAAATTTTTGGCATATGCTCATGTTTACTAAAACCTTATTTTATGATGATATACTTACCTGAGTTAACACTTTAATTAATGCACAACATCATGAATGAAAAACGTGAAGTTGTGATAATTCCTGGTGATTCATGAGATATTAAATGCATGAAACTATGCACTTTTCAGATTCATGTTATTTCATGTACCCAAACATTCTGAGGAGGCACAGCACACTGGAAGAATTTCTTGTAACTTAATGAGGTGCAAGTTTTCATGCATCATGGTGTCTCACAGGCATAGAAAAGAAGCAAATTAAGCAGCAGCAGCAAACTCTTATGTACTTGGTTAGTTCAGTCAAACAAATATGTTTTTTTTCTCCTTTCTTTTCTTAAATGTGCTAACTTGAACTCAAAAGAATGGATTCATCCTCCACATTTGTTTAATATTGGAAAAAGAGTTAAACATTTGTTAAATATAATAAAATGTCCATATCATACTAACAGATTTATCTGTATCAATATACTCAGATATGATGTAACACATAAGTATCATATTTAAGTAAGTTAAAAAAAAAAAAAAAAAGTAATTAATCAAATATTTATTTTTTCTTAAATGTGTGATCACTAATGATATTTAGCTTCAGCAATGGACATTATGAACCCGAATATATTGCTTTGTCACATCAGAACACTGTAGGGCCATAAATAAAAAACACACTATATAATTTGGTGTCATAAATACAAATACACCCAGTGCAATAAGACTATTTAAGAAATAGTACAATAATCAGTCCACTACATGAAAGATTATATCATATTCAGTCATTCTTCAAAACAATCTTGAGTCACTAAATAAGTTAAAACTTAGACATAAATGGCCAAAGCATGCAAACATCATTCCTAGAGTGAATAACAGACAGTTTAACTAGCCTTAAAGGCATTTATGTCATACAGTATGCAGACGATAATGTAAACTATCTTTCTAAATAAATAAGTCACTTTGCCATTGTTTTATTTGATATTTCAAAGATGTCTAATTTCATACTGCAGTTTTTATGCTTCTAATTTTTAGACCGACTAGCCTAACCATTAAACTTTCAATTGTTTCAAGAATTTTCTGTGTTGAAACGAGGCAAAAATAAAGCAGGTAAGTCCACTAATATCAAGAACATGGAATTACTTATTATGGATATGGGTATTGTAAAATTGTAGAAAATATAATATGCTAAGCAATCAGCTAAGTCTCCTTATACTTAACACATCTGCCATGAAACATTGTATCTATATGTTTTCTCTCCTATAGTCTCTTTTTTCCTGACCTCATCTTCACCAGCAGGTCAGTAACTTCTTCAATTAACATACAACATTTGAAAAATCTTGTGGTTTTACATTCAGGAAAGGTGCAAAATCTTTTGAATTGTGTCATCTGTGCCTTACAGATGGCGCAAGGATCAAATTAGTTGGCTCGACTCTGTGCTCTGGAAGAGTTGAGATTTTCTACAACAACAGCTGGGGAACAGTCTGTGATGATGACTGGGGCATCATGGACGCTCAGGTGGTTTGTAGGGAGCTGGGCTGTGGAACTGCAATAGAGGCCACTTCAAGAGCATACTTTGGTGCAGGAAACAATGACATCTGGCTCGATGATGTGAGCTGTTCAGGAAATGAAAGTTCCCTAACTGATTGCCCACACAGTGGATTTGGGATACATAACTGTAATCATGGTGAAGATGCTGGTGTCAACTGTACAGGTGAGACAAATTTTTGAATGTTTACCTCAAATAAATGTGAATGTGCTGAACCCTTCTCTCCTTTGACTTTTAAGGTATCGTTATCAAACTCTTGATCGTTTGAAGGAGATACACGTCAATTATAACATACTGCCACAGTAGGTTTTAATATTTAAGATATTAAAGTGAGCACTCTGTGATCTCTCTGTCTCTGGAACCAAAAAGAGAATTTGGATCAAGTGTCAGCGGATAAGGCGATGCGGATGTGTGTTGGAATAAAATTTGTAAAAATTGAGTTGCATTAAGCTAATCTTTAGCTATTATAAGAAATACTATATAAAAATGTGTCTTTAAAATAATTAATCTGTGTTTGCTATGGATTCTTATCTTCTGGCGGGGTTGGAATGTTGGAATTAAAGATCTCTGAGCATGATCAGCTGAAGACAAGTAATTACAAGGTTTTTCGCCACAGGGCCGACGGTACAACACCATCAATGCAGGGCTCTTTCTGTGAATCTATCTGCAAGCGACACAGCCCTCTTACAAGGAGAGGACCTTGTCTTCACCTGTAAAGTTTCCACACAGTTCTGCACTCCATTCCTTATCAGCTTATATAAGAATGGAGCTTCCATACCCAGTCAGGAGACCCATGGATGTCAAGAGACCAGTATGACACTAACACTGTCCAGAGTCACACCCACTGATGAGGGGCAGTATACCTGCCACCTCGAGACCCAGAAGTCCACCACTCACAGCAACACAGTCACCATCAGCATTGGTGAGCAAACACTTGTTATAATGCTTTACCTTGACATAGTTGACATAACCTGGCACAATGGAGCAGAATGGCCATGACTCGCCCAGTCAAATCTTGCTAAGGTGCTGGACAGGGGCGAAAATCCCATTTCATTATTGGGGGGGACAATAAACAGCAAAATTGCAGAGAGAAATTCCTGGAGGGGGACATGAAAAAATTGCTGTCTGGCATTACTGTACCACCCTCTTTCTTTCTTACGTTCCTTTGAAACTTGCCATACAGTGTTGAGCGCTCAGCATGTTCATATGTTTTAAATAATGCTACTAAAAGCAATAATCCTCTAACCAAATTTCTTTGCTCACTGTTCTATTTCCACTACAGTCCATCAAAGTAGCTTTACAAGAACTAGAAACTCAAAATAAGCTCTAAAACTAGAGGAAATGCCTTGAATAATCCAACTACATCAAACTGTTCTTCAAAAAACATATTTATTGTAGTGTCAACAGAAAACAAAGCAAGATATGGCATCAAATAGTGACATGGGGGGGGGTGGGGGGGGGGTTAAAAACACTGATTTACATTTAAAATTAGCACCACTGGCATTGTACTTTCATTGAATATTACTATATTATTGAAAATTATTTATTAGTGTTAACAATGTTTTTTGTTGTTGTTGATAGTGTACTATGTTTTCAAAACTCATTTATACATGAAATGGCCACATATGGATCTTTTTGTAGAGTGAAAATCTGCTGATGGGTTTTTACTTGTTCAAGGGAGACAATACAATATGTTAACTATGAAGCAAATAATAGATGCACTTAAAGTCTCCTTATACTTAACACATCTGCCGTGAAACATTGTATCTACATGTTTTCTCTCCTATAGGGCCCTATCTTGCGCCAGAGTCCCTAAACCCGTTATTTGGGGATTTAGCATTGCACAAGTGGTGTTCCCCCGCAAAAGTTGCTATCTTGCGCACCTCCCGTTATCCGTAAAACACTTGTGCTACCCGCTATATTATGCATAGGCGTGTTTTGGGCGTTATGCCAGTTGAACCAATCACTGTGCCAGGTGCCATTGTCTTTAAGGGCAGGCTGTGCTATCCTAAATCCTAAATCCTAAATCCTAAACCCGTGATGGAGAGAGGGAGGTAGATTTTCTCAGGGGTTCAACTGAGGCTAAAGCAAGGTGGCTTTATATATACACTACTCACAAAAAGTTAGGCATATTTGGCTTTCGGGTGAAATTTACGGAAAATGTAAAAAGTTCACGCTACAGTGATATTATATCATGAAAGTAGGGCATTTAAGTAGAAGCATGCACTGGTGATTTCCTCATCTCAAACAATTTCTTGAAACAAAAGCCAACAACAGTGGTGGGTATACCACAACAAAAAATGTCAATGTCTCAATAACTTGTCATGTGCCCTTGAGCATCAATTACAGCTTGACAACAACGTCTCATGCTGTTCACAAGTCGACTTATTGTCTGCTGAGGCATGGCATCCCACTCTTCTTGAAGGGCGGCCCTCAGGACATTGAGGTTCTGGGGTACAGAGCTCCGAGCCTCTACACAGCGACTCAGCTGATCCCATAGGTTTTCTATGGGATTCAGGTCTGGAGAAAGTGCAGGCCACTCCATTTGAGGTACCCCAGTCTCCAGCAGCCGTTCCCTAATGATGCGACCTCGATGAGCTGGAGCATTGTCGTCCATGAAGATGAAATTAGGCCTGTGTTGTTCATGCAGGGGCACAATGACTGGATTAATGATGTTATTCGGGTAGTATGGGCTTGTCACTGTACCATTCACAAAGTGTAGGGCAATTCTGTACTGACTAGACACACCTGCCCACACAGTAACACCACCACCACCAAAGGCTCGTCTGGTGACAACAGTGGCTGATGCATAGTGCTCTCCTTGACGTCTCCAACATCGTTGGCAGCCATCATTTCTGCTCAACATGAATCGGCTTTCATCAGAGAACAGCACTGAGGCCCACTGGTCCCTCGTCCAGCGTAAATGCTCCCTGGCCCATGCAAGACGATGACACCTGTGCCTGGTGGTGTGGTCAGGTACCCTTGCAGGTCATCTAGCACTCAGACCATGCTGATGTAAATGGTTTCGAATGGTCTGACATGACACTTGGGTGCCTCTCACCCCCCTTAAACGTGCCTGGAGTTGAGTGGCATTCATCATCCGGTTCCGCAGGGCACTGTTCACAATGAAGTGGTCATCAGTGTGGGATGTGGCCAAAGGATGTCCACTTCTATGCCTTGCTGTGACTCTTCCAGTCTCTCTGTATCTCTGTTGCAACCTGCTGATGACACTCTGTGACACTCTAAGCTCAGTGGCCACTTCCGTCTGAGAACATCGCAATGGCAAGGTGCTGCTGATCAATTGTTAGGTGTCGTCTTGGTCTCATGATGTTAAAATGTGAACAGCATAATGAGGAGGACTGTTTAAATACCAATTCTAATTGAACCAGGAAATTTATTGGTCGATTCATGGATCAAACACCTGTTGTGAATTTTGCCGTTAAACTCCTTGGGCTCTAGTTTCGCAGACCAGGCGAGGCGGGGGCGTAGCGCAGATACGCTTCGCCAACTGGGTGTGGCCAGGCGGATTTTCCAAGTTTGGCACGCCGTTCTCGGTGGCGCAAGTCCTCCGCCGTCCCTCCTACCGGCGGAGGGGAGGAGAGAAGGCATGGAGTGGGTTTGACACAGCCGATTCACATGTAACCAATCAAATGAGCCCCTGTCCTTGCCTTTAAAATGCGCTGCGCGAAGGCGTAATGAAAGTTTACACAGCTGACATGGAGGTCTATTGCCGCAGGCGGAGTGGAGCTCAGGAGACCAGCGCGGAGCGGAGACCGGCGAGCAGTGCGGACACGTCACCAAAACCTCACAGGCGGGCTTCCGGACTGTCAGGCACATGAACGATGCAATAAATACAGAAAAAAAACACTATTCAATGCTACGATCACAATCAGCACATACATATATCTCCATATCAACTGTCCCGTCACAGCTGATGTCAGATCAAAGGAGATCGGCACCATTTGTGCTGATTGTGAGGTTTTGGTGATGTGCGCCAGCCAGCCAAACTTCCACTGCGCCAGCTCCGCTCCGCCTTGCGCTGAAAGTAGACGTGGTTTCAGATGGTGAGCTTTTGGCGCACCTCAGCGAAGCCTTTTGGCACGAAACTGTCACTGCGCCAAGCCGAATCTGTCGGCACCTCCCCCCGCTGCGCCACCACTCCCATCTCGGCGAACCTCCGCCTGCGAAACTTGGAAACTGTCCGCCTCGGCCATTTCGCCGGTCGAAACTAGCTCTGCGCGGGGTTCGCCTCACTGCGCCACCCCGCGCTGCGCCGGGAAACTAGAGCCCCTTGTCAGAGAACAGCAACTTGTGCAAAAAGTACTGAAACATTGAACAGTTGGACATGTGCATTCAAAAGTTCAAAAGTACAGAAGGTCACATTAAGTTTACCTGTAAAGGTTATAATGCATTTTAGGTTCATCCTGAAATTTCACCCGAAAGCCGAATATCCCTAACTTTTGTGAGTAGTGTATATACAAATTATATATTATATTTAGTGGTGTCAAATTATCGCGTTAATTGAGATTAATTAATTACAGTCATATTTAGCGCGTTATGTTTTTTAATCGAGTTAATCTAATTATTAATCTCTAACTTTACTTTTTATAAAAATCGGTTTGTAGGCGTTGGGCTTCCTGTGCTGGGGGTGGAAAACAATGGTCAGTCACACCCTGAAGTGGACATTGGTTGGCTGTCATTGTGTTTGGGCTTGTTTAGCATAAGCTGATAGGCTCCTATTGTCAGGCCCGGACTGTACATCGGGAGAACCGGGAGATTTCCCGAAGCGCCGGCCTGTCACTGGCCCGGTGGCCTGCCCGTCTTTTTTTTTTTTTTTTTTTTTTTTTTAGAAAGGTCGCCGGCCAGGCCAATCAGCTGTCGGTCCGGACCGGCTGGCCTCACCAGTCTGATTTTTTTTTTTTTTTTAAGCCAGAGAGACAGGCCAGGCCAATCAGAGGCCAGCAACCTGTGACGAGGTCAAGACATGATTGGTTTGTTTTGATTAACACCCGCCCCAACAGTCCGAGTCCGTTGTAAACAGGCAGCGCATGTTGAGGAGGGGGTGTCGCGACTCGTGTGTGTGTGTGTCTGACTGTGGAGGAGAGGAGAGGAGAGGAGGTGGAAGAAAAGGTTGCGTGATCGAAGTTAATACATTACCGTATTCATCCGAATATAAGACGATATTTTTTCCATTGAAAATGCCCTGAAAAAATGCCCTCGTCTAATATTGGGGGTCTAAGCAAATACACATGTATTGTGCATATGTAAACCAGTAGGTAGGCTCGCCTGATGCCGCGATTACCGGCGAATGGCCGCATTGCGCAGTCATTGCAGCCGCGTATGAACAAAAATTGATATGGCAGTAGGCTATGTGTGCGCCGCTCACCTGTCAGATCCGGCAGACCAGACCCGGTGCCGCGGCCGGCCCGCCTGATGCCGGCCATTGGCTTTTTTATTCAAACAAGATTTTGTCCATATAATTTTTTTTTTTTTTTTCCAAAAAAAAAAAAAGAGGGGTCGTCCCCCCGACCCGCATCGGACTGATCTGCTACAATAATGTAATGAATTTAAAGGGAAATAGCTACCTCAAGTTGAGGGCTTTTCTCAGCAATTTTAGGTGAGATTAAAAAAGAGATTAATTAGATCAATTAATTACAGATCATAATTAATTAATCTCTCAATTTTTTTAATCTCTTGACACCACTAATTATATTATAGGCGAGTTAATTCGGGAGGTGGAGCCACATGTGTCCAAGTGGACGTGTCACAAGGTTGTACTGATTGAGTAAAATCCCCGGGTCACACCACACACACACAAGAGGCAGAGGTGGAACTATATGTAAACTAATTTATTGACAAGGTAGATTGGGCTAATAAAATATGAAGAATAAAAATATAGCACAGCTGCTGGCTTATGATAAAACAATTAAAACACACTGGGTAAGTGTCCAAGTTAAAACAGTCTTTCCTCTAAACAGTCTATACGAGTAATATACTCAGTCCATTCCAACAGTGTCCCGGTATCAGTCCGACCGCATGCGTGGCGTTGCTCCGCCTGGGCGTGCTCTTGTTAAAGCCCAGACTTTAGGAAAAGCGGATAGTGGGTGGTTAGGACCACCTGCTATCCGCTTTCCCTAAAGTGTGTGTTCAAGATAGCAATTTTAGGGAAAGCGCATAAAACACACCCACGGGCACACCTCCAGGCGCAAATAACGGAGTCGGCATAATGTATAACGGGTAGCGTGGGCGCAAGATACCGTTTAGGGATAGCGGAAGTTCCTAAATGCGCAATTCATGGGGAGCAGGTAGTGGCAACGGGTAGCAGGTGGCACAAGATAGGGCCCATAGTCTCTTTTTCCCTGACCTCATCTTCACCAGCAGGTCAGTACCTTCTTCAATTAACATACAACATTTGAAAGATCTTGTGGTTTGACATTCAGGAAAGGTGCAAAATCTTTTGAATTGTGTCACCTGTGCCTTACAGATTATGCAAGGATCAAATTAGTTGGCTCAACTCTGTGCTCTGGAAGAGTTGAGGTTTTCTACAACAACAGCTGGGGAACAGTCTGTGATGATGGCTGGGACATCACGGACGCTGAGGTGGTTTGTAGGGAGCTACAAGGCTGTGGAACTGCAATAGAGGCCACTTCAAGCGCAAACTTTGGTGCAGGAAACAATAACATCTGGCTCGATGATGTGAGCTGTTCAGGAAATGAAAGTTCCCTAACTGACTGCCCACACAGTGGATTTGGGATACATAACTGTAATCATGGTGAAGACGCTGGTGTCATCTGTGCAGGTGAGACCCTTCTCTTCTTTGACTTTTAAGGTATTGTTATCAAACTCTTGATCGTTTGAAGGAGATGCACTACAGTTAGCTACAGTAGCTTGTAATGTTACAGATATTAAAAAAAAAAAAAAAAAAAAATTTAAATGTGAATTGAAAAACCTAATGGAAAATGTTCAAAAACTGTAGCTATTGCTGCTAGAACGAAGATGATCCTCGGCTTTAACAAATCACAACAAAAAGGATATGAAAATGTCCATGTGTCCAAATATGTCAATTTAGTATGTTCCAAATCAAAGTGCACTGCTGGATTAACCTGCCGGACGACCATGCACAATCACCTGTGTGAGGTATTTGCCACGCTGTGCAAGTGTAATAGATCCTTCAAGTTCGACCCATCAGATCTTCCTGTTGCAAGAATGAGAGCTATACAAACCAGAAAACAACAGTGACCCTCAGCCAAATTTTGTTGACGGATGGGCAAAAACACAAGTAAACACAATTAAAGCTGCAAGCAGCGTCGGACGGGCCCTCGCACCCATGCCCCTCAGGGACGGTGTCCATTTGTCACTCATTTGTCAACTGGGGTTACAGACACACACACACACACACACACACACTCACTCACTCACTCACTCACTCACTCACTCACTCACTCACTCTCACTCACTCACTCACTCGCGCGCGCGCGCGCGCACACACACACACACACACACAATGTCCTAGTGTGTGCTTGAAATGAGTAGCGGCAGCTGTGTGAAGAGCAGACCAAAATGCAGGCAGACAGAGAAGTCCTCATTCAATCCAATGGAGAAATGGAGCAAAACCACCCCTGTTTGAGCTTTTACCTTGCAAACATAGTTTGAGTGACAGACTTTGTTTGAAGTTTAAATGTGGCACAAGACCTTGATCTATAAATCTCGTATTGACAAGTTTTTGCCGTCTTGTACTGTTTTGGAGTTTTCACAGTTTTAGTTTGAGAGTTGTTTCTGCTGCCTCACACTCTTTACAATGGATGTGTATTGGGGGATGTGCAGGCAGCTAGAGTGTGTCACATGACCGAGAGTGGAGAGCAGAGCAGAGTCAAAACTGGTATACAAGTCTTCACAGCGGCCACAAACTTGTTCAAATCTACACAAAATATCATATTTTTGTAGGAATTTTCGTCCTCTTTCCATCGGCATAGGTTTGAAAGCAGTCAGACTTTGACTTTGGACTGCAGGGGCCTTTTGACCACTACGACTTTGAGGGCTTATATACTAGAATCAAGTAATGACGAAGTCCTGAGTAACTCTTGTTACACACTGTGTCCTCTGACATGTGTTAAATTTTCAAGCCGATTCCATTTACGCCCTGGGAGGAGATGGATTTCCTGCAAAGTGAAAATTTGGGGCGAAAATGTGACTTTCAAACGCAAATTGCGGACTTCCTGTTGATTTTAAGTGGGGGGGTTGGTTGGTTTGGTCTTTCTATCACAGTCCTGTGGGCTGCAGCGGCTGCATTTGTGGCCTAGGTGGCTAGGTGGCGCTAGTGAGCTCATTTTTACAGTTAGGGGGGGTCCGTTTTTTGATTTTAGCAAATTTTTCGCCAGACCTGATGTATGTTCTGTATTTGGTGAGTTTTTGAGCATGTTTAATTAAGCTTCAAAGAGACATAATAATAATGAAGAAGAAGAAAAAGAAAAAGAAACGCTACAGATACGATAGGGCCCTCTTCCAGAGAGGCGAGGGCCCTAATTATTATTGTAATTATATTAAACGTATTATACTGTAATTAAAATAATTGAAGTTTTTGCCCCCAAGTTGCACCCACTAATACACTGATACACACTCTCAGTCTACAAATGAGCGTGCAGGTCTTGACAGTGCATCCCATGTTTCAGCAAGGACAATCAAGATGAACTAAACCCCAGTAACAATGCATCAAATGTTGCCTCTTAAAAGTTCAGCAGAAGAGGCTCAGCCATTGCAAGGTCCAGCACTTCAACCATGCCGTCTGCATATATGAAAGCAGAAATGGATATGGGTGCCGTTTTAGTCAGCTATAAAAGCAGAAACATGAAAACAATCAGGAAGTAGAAAGAGTAGCTGCAGTTTGAGGTAGACGAACACTGACAGGTCTAATGGCATGAAGGCATGTTAGCACCCGATTCTTTTGCTGAAAGCCCAAGAACAAACCGGAGAAAATCTTCAGTTCTCAGATGAAATATTTATTATGGTCACATATAAAGTAAGGCAGCACTGGGCTCAGGGTGACACAGCTCTCACAGGATCTCAGTCAGAAAGAGTCCCAATATTAGGAAATGATACACATTTATCTTCTTGGGCTGGGCCTGCCCCGTACAGAGGTTGGACCTACACACAACCGAGAGGCCTTGCTTATGCAGCTCAATAATCCGACCGCATTCATGGAGGGAAGGCTTTTTTGCCTTTGCCATCAGGAGGTCATGACAGTGTGGATACCTGACAGAAAATGACACTGACTCTGTTAAGTTATGTGATCTCATCAAATATTTGGGATGTACTATTATTATTTGTTTTTGTTTTATGTATACTCCCATTTATGTGATTTACCACCTGTTCATCTTATGCAATCGTATTGGTGTAATGTCATCACATGACTGTCGTAAACTGTATGTAGTACACCTTTACGCCCTTTTTATATATACAAGGAAGTAAAACAGGTGGAGGTGTGTGCACGTTTTTTCGCATGTTCTACCATGGCTGCTGATGTGTTGCCGGGGCTGTGAAGAAAATAAATAATAAGTAAGCTACTTATTTGGTGTGATCCTTCCTCAATATGTCTGACGAAGATGCAAACGCAACAGACTCTTAACGAAGATTTGGGCTTTTAAAGGCTGTGGTCTTAAACTTTTGATCAGCTGATGAACCGCCTATTTCAGTTTAATGGTTGTTTGCAATAACTTGCTTCCTCATTTTTTTTTTTTTTTTTTTGTCTCACTCCCATTACTTCTTTTTGCATTTTGAAGCACTACTTAGAACCTTCTTAAGATCCAACAGTGCAAAATGTAAATTCTTGCCATTTCTCAACTGGTCTTAAGATTTTGATCAGGAGTGTATAATTGGCCAGTTACCTGGACATGGACAGGCCAACCACTGTCCATGCCTTGTTTCTAGAATGTGTTATGCTAGTGTGTGAATGCTGAATGGGCATGTATCTAATGTCCATAAATCTAACAGTATCACTTTTGAGTCTACCTGGCCCATCTAATTGCATCCAGTAAGGTATTATTTTTACCTTATTGGATGCAAACTTGCATGGAAGGTATTGATCTTTGTATGTTTTTCCCCAATACAGATGTGGGCAGAGCACCATCCTCATCCTCACTGATTTTCAAATACAGGAAGGAAGTGCATCTTGCTGTTAATATATTCAATTTTGGTTTCCGTTTTCTTTTATTCTGTCTTTTTTTCTTCACCCAGTGAAATTGAATCAGCCACGCATCGTCCTGACGTCTCCTGATGGAGGGCTAGCCAGGTTTGCTGAGCGTTCAGAGATCACCAGGGGTCACAGCTTCATCATCACCTGCTCTATATCTCCCCAGTATCCTGGAGGCGTCTTCCATCTCACCTTCTCTGGCTCCAACATTGACACTAAGCCAGCAGTCAACCACTCAGCCTCCTTTCTGTTCCCTGTGGCAGAGTTTAGACACCAGGGAAACTACAGCTGTGTGTACCAAGTCGAAGTAGCCTCACACAACTTGAGCTCTCCCAGCTCAATGCCGGTGACTGTCATCATTAAGTGTACGAGGGCAGAGTTTCAACTGCAGTATTCTCATTAAAATCTGATACTATGAATATACAATATACAATTAATATACAATTTAAAATTTCAGCCTGTAACTACTGGAATGGAGGGGAAATGAGGTATGAAGAAGCTTCAGAAGGTAGGCCTGTGACCAAAAGGTTGCTAGCCACTGCATGGTCCAGAGAGGGGATCACTGCTGCTTGCTCCACAATATGGCCATTTGCTGTAGAATGCCTGTGGAGAAACAAAGATATTGATGACGAGGATAATGATATACAAGGATACAAGGATACAAGGAAGTTTATTTGTCATTATACAACAGGTTGAATAATGAAATTAAAGTGTGGTTCCCTCTTGATTGATTAATTGATTGTATAGAAAATAAAATTATTAAACATGGAGGAGTGCAGATGGTGCATTTAGTAGTCTCACAGCCTGAGGGATGAAGCTGCTCTGTAGTCTGGTTGTACGGCAGCGAATACTTCTGTATCTTTTGCCTGACGGCAGCAGGGTGAACAGGCTGTGGCTGGGGTGGGTGTTGTCTTTTAGGATCCTTTTGGCTCTGAATGAATATGAAGCAAGAGGTGGAGGAAAAGGAAGATGAGGACAGGTGTTAGTAAATCACTCGCTTAATTGAAAACAGTTGTGCCCCCTATGTTTTTTTTGTTTTTTTGTTTTTGTTTTTGTTTTTTATGCATACTGCTGGTTTGTGCTTGCCTTAGTGTAAATCAGAGGGTTTGTATCAACCTCAAAGTAACTCTACAGGAATGCCATCATACCCTATTCCCCTCCCCAAATCCTCCATTTAGTTTTAAACAAAAATCTTACTCCTAATCTAAACCTAACCATAACCAAACCCAAACCATAACCATCTCAAAGGAAGTTACCCAGATCAGGCCCAAACCAACAAAACCCTAGTAAGTCCAAAACCTTGTCTCAACCTTTAACCGTAACCTTTTAGGTAAACACAACTACCAAAAACCAAAACAAAAGTATGCAGGAGCCGTAAGTATGGAAGTTTGGATGTGACCACTCCTTGATTGCAAATATTGCATCCTAGTAACAATGATATAATAATACAACATCGCCATAACCTGTTTTCAAAAACCTGTCACCGATCTCTTGCGATAGGTGATCGCAAGAGATCGGTGATGGGGGAGGAGCAGAAGGGGTCAGTGTATCAGAAGACCATCACTTCAGCCCCCTCCTAACTAGCGACCCCATAATAACTAGCATTGCTCTATGTAACTTGGACATAAGAACACCTCTTATGGTAATACTCAATATAGACAAAGATGAAGGGGGTAATTACATACAGCAGGACCAAGTCTGACAGTTCCTACTATCCAGCACCAGGCAGCAGGTTTGGCCATAAAGTTTCTTTTTGACTTCACCAAAAGTGTGTCTTCAGAAAGAGGATCCCTAAAACCTAAGCAGACATTATAACCTCTGAGCTTTGAAAAATGTTTCTTCAGAGGCAGAAAAAACCTGGGCTTGTGTGGCTGCTGTCATGGCAATAACAGCAGTCACAAGTTACTGTAGCTGAGATATTTTTGACCAGGAAGATAATATGCACTAATTTTTCTCTGAAACAGGCCATGTGTCAGGGTGTGGGTGTTAAACCGAAAGCTGCAGCAGCTTAGTGGTCTGGAAGTATTCACCATAATGTTTCCTTTACATGTCGCACTTGTCATACTTAGATGTCAAACCTTGGTGGGGAGTTTTTATTTTGAAGAAAAGAAAACAAAATATGGTTTAGAATAGTTCTGACCCCACAGTTTCATCAAACTCGATAAAAAATAATAAGATAAATTAACAAATGGATAGTCTAGTCTATGAAATTATAAGTGACATAGAGTTATAATCATTAACCCTTTGATGCATGAATTATGAAAGCCTGAGTCAAGATTTTTTTCTTATGTGTTTTTACTCTTCTTAGGACATGAACACTTTTGTGAGTCTCCATACTTCTTTAAGGATGCAGGACTGGTATTACCATGTCATGATACTAATACTAATATGTTTTCAGCAACAAGAACTGACAGTCTCTGCATAAACCTCAATGGGGGGGGTGCAGCAGAGAGCAGCTGACAGCTGATATGCAATTCCACCATAGAAACCATTGCATTTAGTAGAAGATGACTTTTAAACAGCTGTCCACTGTAGTGACCGCTGTGCACCAAAGGGTTAAGGCAGCTATGTTTCCTCTCTGTGCCCGAACATCTGCTGTCACCATTACACGACACAGCTTGATATGAAGCAGGTGTCTACATTGATCAAATTCTAAAATTCAACTGATAAAATGTTGACTCTCTGTTACAGTCCAAATAAAATGTATCTGAAACAGAAATTTAAAACATCATTTTACAAAAAAAATACAAAGACCTGACAACATGTTCTTAAAGTACTCATCCTATTTGCTGCCCCATGTGAGTGTAATACATCCACTGAGTTTGGTCCATTGAGTCCTTTCCTACTGCAAGAGCTGGGAGTGGCTTGGTGGGGGGGGGCTTCATTAGGGGTGTCATGCTCCAAAATGAACAAAGTAGCTAAAGACAGGGAAACAGCGACAAAAGGTGAAAAACGTTTTTGACGAACACACAACAGCCCACATTTGTAGTACTTTCTCTTTTCAAATTCTAGGTTTCCTAAATGGTGGAACTATTTTCTGCCATAGCACTAACAGCCACTGTGTCACCAGCAGTAGACCTCTGATTCCATATTCAATCTACAGGGCGATACCAAGGCCAAAAAACTTTTGCTCAAAGTGAAACGAGATGGATAGACTTTAAAGAGGAAGAGAGCGTAGCATGCAGCAAGATTACCACAATTTGCTCTGCAGCAATCTGTGTGTACCAAAGGGCGTACTTTTCCCCGCCCGATGGCAGTATGTTTGTAACGTGTTCGGCTTTTCCTGGTTGCCCCCGACTGGTTGACACTGCACGCCGAAAGAAACGGGATGGAAAGCTTTATACCTAAGCAATATTGCCAGATTTGGCAATTTTCCCCCACGGGAACTACAGGAAATATGGTTGTATCAGCAACTTTTCTTGTATTAGTTGTTTTAGGTGTTTATGAATATCCAAAGTCCTTTGTTAAGGTTGTGGTGCTGTGGTGATGACTGTAAAGAAACTTTTTTTAAAACTTTCAGAATCTGCTAGCCTAGCAGCAGCTAGCCCCACCTAGTGGAAAAGTCACGCCACATCACTGCATATTAGGCACACAGTCAAGCTACAGAGACAAGCTGCAGAGTTTTACAAAGGCATGCAGTGTTTTTACCTGTGTTTACCTGCAGTCATGACTGGGCTTGTTGCAGCTCGTTTGGGCTTGCAGCGTTGTTGTCTGTTGAATCTGTCATAAAATCACTGCTGATCGTGTATCTTACATTGACGTGCTGCCATCTTTAGCACTTCAAAATTTCCCATTGTAAACTTTCCCATTGTAAAGACATGGTGCACTGTAAAAATGTGACATCTTTTTAATATCTCTAACAGTCGCTGGTGAAACCAAAACTAATTTATGCTATTGTGTAGCCTTCAAAACAAATTTTCAGCTTTGAATCGCCAATCAGCATCAGGTTTTCCGATCTATCTACTCTCATTCATTTTCAGCAGTACACTCCCGGTGAAGCACTCATTCTTATGATAGGCAAAGTTGATGGGCCAAACTTGGTGGATGTATTGCAATCACACTGAGCAGCAAATACAACCACATAGGTAAGAATCCAAACTATAGCTTAAAAAGGTTAAATGGACAAAAATGTGATTGGACATCTGTATGTGTTTTCTCTCCCAGTGCCCTCATTGCTGGTGTGTTTAGTAGCAGCCCGCAGCCTGGTGCTGTTCCTGGTCACGTTGGCGGTCGTCTGTGTGGTCTACAGGAGAAGACGAGGAGCCAGGCAGCTTGAAGCTCACATCCAAACTCCAAGTTTGTACATGCCATAACATCCAGTACATTACATGGAAAGACAAGTCGTTGCTCTTTTTGTCTCATCTTTTTCCTGCTTTCATTTCAGAAGATGATTTTCACATTCTTGTGATGTTAAGTTACAACATTTTTGTTTCAGTGACTGTCAGATTCAGGAACCACCATGTAGACAGTGATCATGATGATGAGGAGGAAGAGGAGGAGCAGGTCTACAAGAACATTAAGCCAGAAGACACCATGGAGACACAGTAGGAGCCAGCAGGGGCAAAGGAGAATGAGGAGGGGGTGGTGTATTATGATTCTCAAGAAGCTATCTATGTAGCTGTAGAGGATGCCTGGGCGGAAGAGGAAGGCAATGATTCTGTTATTGTGGAGGAGGTAGTCGAAAACATTTGTGATGATGATGCTGGTGATGACAACAGTAGGGATGAGAAAATTTATCAAAATGTTTAGCCTGCCACTGATAAAGGTTCTTGAACTGTTTTCTTATTGTGAGAGGTTCTCAGTGGCTCATGAAACTGTCTGCTCTATACATTTGAAGAACTTGGACTTTGAGGGGAAACTCAGAGCTTGTGTCCTTTTCTGTCCATTTCTATTTCAGTTTGTAGCGTGTTTATTTTAGCATATAGCTGAGCAGGGGTCCAGATGATGCATTTGGACATTAGACCTTCAAGCTATGTAAACTGTCTGATGGCTTCATCATTTTTTCAAGCTGGACAGATGAATGAATGTATAAATGAAAAATCAGCTTAAGTTGGACTGAACTAATATGGAGGTGTTTGTTGAACAGTGGCAATGTGCCAAAGTGAAGCGTTGATACAGAATTTGTAAAAACACACACCCTCTACCCAAGGCTATAAAACATGCAAGCTATTTTATTGCTCTTATGTTTTCCTTTGTTTTATTCCTGTCTTTTACATATTTTATGGTTCTTAGCTTACCTGACGATGTTATTTGCTAACTCTTTTATTGAGACAAAAACCAACCCTTTGTACAGCATCTTATTATGACCTGTAGTTACGTTTTTAAGTTAAGTGACCTTAATGACACGCTAGCCGGGGTGCAGGCTGGCTAGCTCGCTCGTTCAGAAAACGCTCCTGCTGGTTGAAACAAATGATTTATGTGGTCGTATTCGTTGGACCTGTAGCTTTTATTATTTAATTTCTATTTGATTGTTCTGTTTTAGCGTTGCTTTAATTTGCCTGTTTTTATGTATTCTCATTTCTTCATTTTATTGTAAAGAACTTTGAGCTACTGTATGAAAGCTGCTATATAAATAAAGTTCATTATCATTATAATTATTGTTACTACTACTACTACTACTACTACTACTACTGCTACATAAAGGAATAATTCAACCACTTTGATAAAATTATCCTCACAAAATTGATTAAAGCAAAAACAAAAAAAATTCTGCATTTTTTTCCCAAATACACAAAGTAATTTTCTTTCATGGGATACAAAAAGTAACCTTGACTTGGAAGAGAGTCACACTATCACCAGGTCAGACTACACTGATCTCCTGAGGCAGCAACAGCAGAAAATCAAGAAGATTCGGTGTGGAAACTTAACAAAAGCGGTGCTCTTCCAGCAGGATATTGCCCCAGCCCAAATATCCACAGAGGCCAAGGCTGTAACCCAGAAATGTGGATTCAAACTGGTAGCACACCCACCCAATTCTCCTCATTTGGCATCTTCATCAAGAAAATGAACAATCTGCAAAACAATCTGCTTTTAGCTCTCTGAGTTGAGTGTAGTCCAATCTACAAGTTACAAGAATTACAAGAATTTATTATGAGTGTGTGTGTGTGTGTGTGTGTGTGTGTGTGTGTGTGTGTGTGTGTGTATGTGTGTGTGAAATCATTTTGGGCAGCAACTAACTTTAACTCTTTAAAAAACAGAACTGCAGTGAGGTTGAGTTGTGAAATGTTATGAATTCCTCTTCTTACTTGTTTCGTTTCACATACACAGACTGTTTCTGTGAGAGCACTGAGGAGCTTCTGCACTGCAGCTCGGGCTTTCCATTTTTCAGAATTTGGATGTTTCCCAGAGTCTCCTTCACTGAGCACGATGTTTAATTTTCTACCTCTAATGATCTTTGGTGAGTCAGTTTCTTTAAAAGGGTCAACATCCCTGCAACAGCTGTGGAACATTTTGCATCTTTGACTTGTTTTAGATTATTTATTATGCTGACCAACAAAGGTAAACAGCAGTAGTCACTTTTAGTGTGTTTCTAGGTGATCAGGTGATTGACCGGCTTATGCAACTATGCTGTAGTATTTGAACATGCAAAAAAAAAAAAAAAAAAAAAAAAAAAAAAACAAGAGCAGTGATTACACACAGAAATGGTCAGTTTCTAAATGTGCAATACTGTCTCACTGGTAAGGGGAAGTAGAAAAGAAGCAACTTACCAAGGCAGCAGTAATTAGTATGGAGCAAGAATGCAAACCTTAGCTTGGCATGAAAATGACAAGACATTTATTTTTTGTTCCTCCCATCTATCATGTTATTAATAGCCGCAATAATACTTTTACAAAGTGTGATGCAACCTTGAGAGGAAAGCTTGGCAATCTGAAAAGCTGCTGCCCTCCTGGTTGAAAATCGCGTGTTAAAGTGCCCTTTTTTTTTTTTTTTTTTGGTTGAAAACGCCGCGCTAAAATGCCCTCCTAGTTGAAATTGACACGCTAAATTGCCCTTTTGGTTGAAAACGCTGCACCCCTAGTGCCCTCTTGGTTGAAAATGTCTTATATACTCCTGATCAAAATTTTAAGACCAGTTGAAAAATTGCAAGAACTTACATTTTGCACTGTTGGATCTTAAGAAGGTTCTAAGTAGAGCTTCAAAAGGCAAAAAGAGGAAATGGGAGTGAGACAAAAAAAAACTGAGTAAGCAATTTATTGCAAACAACCATTAAACTGAAATAGGTTGTTCATCGGCTGATCAAAAGTTTAAGACCACAGCCTTTAAAAGCCCAAATCTTCGTAAAAATGTGGATTCAGTGTCATTTTCTGTCAGGTATCCACACTGTCATGACCTCCTTTTTTTTCACCCACGTAACGTTGCAAAAATCAGGCACTTCCTTTCTCATGAAGATGCGGAGATACAAGTCCATGCATTTGTTACTTCTAGGCTGGATGACTGCAACTCCTTACTCTCAGGCTGCCCCAACAAGTCTATAAAGACTCTTCAGCTGATTCAGAGTGCTGCTGCACGTGTATTGACTGGAACTAAAAGGAGAAGTCACATTACTCCCATATTAGCTTCTCTGCATTGACTCTGTAAAAACCAGACTAGAATTTTAAATCCCTTAATGGCCAGGCACCATCTTATCTTAATGAGCTTATGGTGCCTCGCTGACCCATGTTGTCTGGCTTTACTGTACGCCAAAAAGATTCAATGTAACAGAGAGAATGTAATATTCTACATATTCTACATATAAGCTTTTCACTAAATATAATTTATTCAGATGTAACCTCTTAGTAATCACCAACATTTTGATTAGTATGTATAATTTAATTTCAAATACTAATCACAGTTACATTCATTTTGTAATTTAATCATGTTACACTAGTTAGCTCAACACTAGCTATCAGGACTCTTTAACTGAATTTAATTTAATTGAACTGAACTGAATTGAATAAATTCAAACTTAGTCCAATGAAGACATATAATGCTGAAGAATGCAACCATAATTCCTAACGTAAATCACTGATAATTTAATCAGCCTACAGTATGACAGTATAACTATACCCTACAAACTATCTCTCTGCACAAAGAAGCCACTTTGCCGTTGTCATATTATTTCTAAGTTACTAAGTTATTATTTTGAAGTTGTCCAGTTCCATTCTGCAGATAATTTTACCCCTCTAATTTTTAAACTGAACACCTATTGGACTTTCATTTGTTTCAGGAATTTTCTGTGTTGAAACAAGAAAGAGCAATGCAGATCAGTCCACTGGCATGAAGAAACTGACACTTGATTCAAGAAAACTCAAACAAATTAAATTATTTTATCATATACTGATTAAGTAGCATGATAAGAAGATTAACCTTTCAAAACTCATTTATACATGAAATGACCACATATGGAAGTTTTTGTAGAGTGAAAATCTGCTGATGGGTTTTGTACATACTTGTTCAAGGAAGACAATACAATATGTTAACAACGCAAATAATAGATGCACTTAAAAACAAACTCTCCTTATACTTAACACATCTGCCATGAAAGATTGTATCTATATGTTTTCTCTCCTATAGTCTCTTTTTTCCTGACCACATCTTCACCAGCAGGTCAGTACCTTCTTCAATTAACATACAACATTTGAAAGATCTTGTGGTTTGACATTCAGGAAAGGTGCAAAATCTTTTGAATTGTGTCATCTGTGCCTTACAGATGGCGCAAGGATCAAATTAGTTGGCTTGACTCTGTGCTCTGGAAGAGTTGAGGTTTTCTACAACAACAGCTGGGGAACAGTCTGTGATGATGGCTGGGACATCACGGACGCTGAGGTGGTTTGTAGGGAGCTGGGCTGTGGAACTGCAATAGAGGCCACTTCAAGAGCATACTTTGGTGCAGGAAACAATGACATCTGGCTCGATGATGTGAGCTGTTCAGGAAATGAAAGTTCCCTAACTGACTGCCCACACAGAGGATTTGGGATACATAACTGTGATCATGGTGAAGACGCTGGTGTCAACTGTACAGGTGAGACAAATTTTTGAATGTTTACCTGAAATAAATGTGAATGTGCTGTACCCTTCTCTCCTTTGACTTTTAAGGTATTGTTATCAAACTCTTGATCGTTTGAAGGAGATGCACTACAGTTAGCTACAGTAGCTTGTAATGTTACAGATATTTAAAAAAAAAAAAAACTTTAAATGTGAAATGGAAAAGCTCATGGAAAATGTTCAAAAAACTGTAGCTATTGCTGCTAGAATGAAGATGATCCTCGGCTTTAACAAATCACAACGAAAAGGATATGAAAATGTCCATGTGTCCAATTATGTCAATTTAGTATGTTCCAAATCAAAGTGCTTTTTCTAAAGCACTGCTGGATTAACCTGCCGGACGACCATGCACAATCACCTGTGTGAGGTATTTGCCACACTGTGCAAGTGTAATAGATCCTTCAAGTTCGACCCATCAGATCCCCCTGTTGCAAGAATGAGAGCTTTACAAACCAGAAAACAACAGTGACCCTAAGCCAAATTTTGTTGACAGATGGGCAAAAACACAAGTAAACACAATTAAAGCTGCAAGCAGCGTCGGACGGGCCCTCGCACCCATGCCCGTCAGGGACGGTGTCCATTTATCACTCATTTGTCAGCTGGGGTCACAGACATACACTCACACACACACACTCACTCACTCACTCACTCACTCACTCACTCACTCACTCACTCACTCACTCACTCACTCACTCGCACGCACACACACACACACACACACACACACACTCACTCACTTTTAGCGCTTTGGCCAGGCTGACAAGTGATCTACTGATCCATGTATTCCTGTAGCTCTCAGCAGTAATGACTACATGAGCTTCAATTATCAAATTCTAACATTTGTCTATCACAGACAAAATTAATTGCCTCTTGTTTCTACCGACACCAAACTATCTTTAAACATAGGAACCTTAGTCACTGATGGAAAATCTGATATATATTTAGAGTGCTTTTCTCCAATTGACCTTCTTGAAGTAATATTAAAAACTCTCTCTTAGGCCCCATCCCAACTTGGCTTACTCTTTGTTAGCACTTCTTTATTTAATATGTCTGTCTTTATTAACAGACTATGTACCACAGTCTTTTAAATTAGCTGTGATTAAACCTCTTCTTAAAAAGCCTACTGTAGATCTAGGTCATGTACAGAACCATATCTAACCTTTCCCTTCTCTCTAAGGGCCTGCTCACATTGGCAAGTTTGGCCCCGTATCGTGCTAAAGCCCAAACCCTACACTGATACACACTCTCAGTCTACAAATTAGCGTGCAGGTCTTGACAGTGCATCCCATGTTTCAGCAAGGACAATCAAGATGAACTAAACCCCACTGACAATGCATCAAATGTTGCCTCTTAAAAGTTCAGCAGAAGAGGCTCAGCCATTGCAAGGCCCAGCACTTCAACCATGCCCTCTGCATATATGAAAGCAGAGATGGATATGGCTGCCGTTTTAGTCAGCTATAAAAGCAGAAACATGAAAACAATCAGGAAGTACAAAGAGTATCTGCAGTTTGAGCAGTTTGGACACTGACGGGGCTCCTCAAACTCCTTTGTTTAAAGGACTGGGGCAAGTGCTCAGTCTAATGGCATGAAGGCATGTTTTCAGAAAGCACAGTTGCTTAATGTGGATGTAGATTCAGTCATACCACAAACAGTAAGTCTTGTACTAGTAATCATGTTCAACCCAAAGGTGGCAGCACTGAGCAATCTATTTTGTGCATACAGCTGAGGGAGGACAAACATGTCAATACAACGACTCCCTCAGCCATTTGGATATAATTTGCATGAGTCTTCATTAGAATGGTTAATGGAGAAAATAATGCAGTTTACATGCAGACTCAGCAGATACAGCAAATAATGTCCATAAATCTAACAGTATCACTTTTGAGTCTACCTGACCCTTCTAATTGCATACAGTAAGGTATTATTTTTACCTTATTGGATGCAAACTTTATGCATGGAAAGTACTGATCTTTGTATGTTTTTCCCCAGTACAGATGTGGGCAGAGCACCATCCTCATCATCACTGATTTTCAAATACAGGAAGGAAGTGCATCTTGCTGTTAATATATTCAATTTTGGTTTCAGTTTTCTTCTATTCTGCCTTTTTTTCTTCACCCAGTGAAACTGAATCAGCCACACATCGTCCTGACGTCTCCTGATGGAGGGCTCGCCAGGTTTGCTGAGCGTTCAGAGATCACCAGGGGTCACAGCTTCATCATCACCTGCTCTATATCTCCCCAGTATCCTGGAGGCATCTTCCACCTCACCTTCTCTGGCTCCAACATTGACACTAAGCCAGCAGTCAACCACTCAGCCTCCTTTCTGTTCCCTGTGGCAGAGTTTAAACACCAGGGAATCTACAGCTGTGTGTACCAAGTCGAAGACGCTGCACAGAACTTCAGCTCCTCCAGCGCATTGCCAGTGACTGTCATCATTCAGTGTACGAGGGCAGAGTTTCAACTTGAGTGTTGTTTATTTTATTTTAAAGTCATCGTCCCAGGGCTACATGCAACATTCTCATTAAAATCTGATACATCCATATAAAATTTCAGCATGTAACTAACAGAATTGAGGTCTAATGAGGTATGAAGAAGCTTCAAAAGGCAGGCTTGTGACCAAATGGGGACAATGACCATTGCTCTCCACACATCCCCCACAGCTACTTGGGGGGGATGTAGGTCACAGGTATCACTTTATTTGGACTGCCCAGTGTTAATATTCAACTTAACCTATTTCTGATTTGGGCAAAACTGCTATTTTGCTTTAAACAAAAACCTTAGCCATTACCTAAAGATAACCATAACCAAACCCAAAGTCCAGTATAACCATCTCTAAGGACGATTAAGTTTTCCCAGATCAGACCAAAACCAACAAACCCTAATAGCCCAAAACCTTGTCCCCAGCCTTTATCCAGTCCAAATCATAACCTTAGCAAAATATGGCGACCAAAAACAAACCCAAATCTTGAACCTAAAACAAACCATAACCAAGCCGACATCCATCCATCCATTTTCTGCCCCTAATCCAGAGCTGGGTTGCAGCAGCTGGCTGAGGAGGGCAGCCCGGACATTCCTTTCCATGACCACATCCACCAGCTCCGCCTGGGGTATCCCAAGGCATTCCCGGGCCAGCTTTGGCCAGATAAGTAGTTCCCCCGGGATGTCCTGTGTCTGCCCTAGGGTCTCCTCCCTGTCAGATGTGCCCAGAACACCTCCACACGGCGCTACATAAGAGGCATTCTAATTTGATGTCCGAACCACTGAAATGGCTCCTTACAACGTGCTCTACTCTGATCTCTTCTCAGAAGTCTAAGGTCCTCCCTGAGGGCTCAGCCGCCATGTGTGGGAAGCTCATTTCTGTCACTCATGACCATAATTGAGGGCTGGAACAAAGATTACCTGATAAATTGTGTTTTCTGGAAAATAGTCCCTTGCAAAATATTTAATTTACACAGCCAATCAGTTCTGTGGTTTAGGGATGGTGATGACTTTGTTAGCCGCACAAGTAGAACATTATAATGTGGGAGTTTCAACCAAAAATCCTGCTTTCGCAAGTGAAGGATTTTGATTACCGTATTCACCCGAATATACGACGATATTTTTTCCATTGAAAATGCCCTGAAAAAACGCCCTTGTCTAAGCAAATACACATGTATTGTACTTGCATATGTAAACCAGTAGGTGGCACCAAATGAGCGCTTTTCTAGTTGTCAGTGTTGAGGGTAGTGTGACCCTAGCGTGACCCTGTAAACATTTCGGCTGAAGTAGGCCCACAGCCAGAGAAGGGCTTTTCGTGGTCCACAAACTGGTTGATTCAACGAGATTGACAGTAGGGTGTGCGATTTTGTGAATGAGAAACGTAGTGAAGGACTGCCCATTACGAGGGCTGTGATGCAGCAAAAAGCACTTGAAGGTGCCACAGAGCTCAACATACCCCACAGAGTTCAAAGCTAGCATGGGCTGGTGTCACAGAATGATGCGACGTAATGGCCTGTCCCTCAGATGCAGGACAAGCCTAGCCCAGTGTTTGCCTGCAGACTGCTGAATGAATGAATGTGGAAAAAACAGTTTGAAGTGTTTTTTGGACATTAATGCTCTTGCATTTTACAGACTGTTCTGACCCTGTTTGTTGAGCAAATGTGCACTGTTTATGGCACAAGTTAGGTCAGTAGGCCTATGCCCATTTTATTGCACTGCTTCATAGCATTGAACTGTGAAGTGTGTTCTGTGCTCTGCCTGTTTGTGGGGCTATTTATGATTTTAGGCCTACGTTCTTTTTTCTCCCCACTATAAACACCAAAGATGTACAAATGTGCAGTTGAAATGTACATGTTAGAATGTACAATGCTTTTTTTATTCAAACAAGATTTTGTCCATATAAAAAGTATTTTTCCAAAAAAGGGTCTTGAAAAAGAGGGGTCCGCTTAAAATCAGGGTTGTGTTTTATGCGAGTCAATACGGTATATGTTGTGAAATCTTTGGTACACCTGCATGAATTGCAAAAAAAAATGGTTTGATGCAATGTAAAATGTGGAAAAACCATACAAAGCCAAACATTCAAAATCACTGTCCAGTGTAAACACATGCCAAACTGATATAATGTTAAACATCAACACATTGATTCAACTGTAAAACTCAGCTGATACCGATACAGTCCAAATGAAGTGTGACCGAAACAGAAATTTAAAAGTATAAAACATATCATTAGATTTTCTTTAAAATGTTTATATTGATCAAAATGTGATTGAGTATAAGCTCTGTATGTGTTTTTTTCTCCCAGCGCCCTCGTTGCTGATGGTGTGTTTAGTAGCAGCCAGCAGCCTGTTGCTGTTCCTGGTCATCTTGGCGGTCGTCTGTGTGGTCTACAGAAGAAGACGAGGAGCCAGGCAGCTTGAAGCTCACATCCAAACTCCAAGTGTGTACACACCATAACATCTATGAGGGACGAAAAATGACAAAACAATAAATAAATGAATAAATAAATAAATACGCATATAAATATATAAATGCATAAATAATTAAATTAATAAATATTTCTACATTTATTTATTTATTTATTTCTGTTTTTATTCATGCATTTATTTATTTATTTGTGTATTTATACATTTATGCATGTATTTATTTATTTATTTTTACATTTATTTATTTATTTATTTATTCATTTCTACATTTATTTATTCATTTATTTATTTATATATTTATTTTTACATTTATTTATTTATACTTTTATTTATTTCTATATTTATTCATTTATTTATTCCTTCTTTTATTTCTACATTTATTTATTTATTTCTACATGTATTTATTTATTTCTACATTTATTTATTTATTTCTACATTTATTTATTTATTCCTACATTTATTTCTGTATTTCTACATTTCCACATTTATTTATTTCTGTATTTCTGTGTCGTATGTTAATAAGGTGGGCGGTTCTTACATTAGTCTTAAGCACGATTGGTTTGTGGGTGTGATCCTATCCACTGCTACTGCCTGGACTGGCAGTAGCAGTGGATACCAGTGGACTAGCTAGCTGCTAGGGCATTAACAACGCCAGACTTTTCCACGTCGTCGACGTTACGTCGACCCGTCAACACCGGGAGATTTTTGGGGGGCTAGCGGGGCTCCAACCGGAGGGAGGGAGGGGTTGTAGTGGAGCACCGACCGGGCGACCGGGGGGGTGAGGAGGCTGCAGTGGAGCGCCGACCGTGTGTGTAGTCGGACTACTGGAAGTAGTCGGTGGGTGCATGATTTACCACATCATTCGCCAGTGACCTTAAATCACTGACGATGGCTCTCAAAACGCTTTCCATTGCGTTTTACACAGTAGCTAGTAGGGCATTAATGTAAACATCGACCCGTCGAAAGTCGAAGAAACACCCACACACCCACACACACACCCCCACACACACGGTCGGCGCTCCACTGCAGCCTCCTCACCCCCCCGGTCGCCCGGTCGGTGCTCCACCACAACCCCTCCCTCCCTCCGGTTGGAGCCCCGCTAGCCCCCCCAAAAATCTCCCGGTGTTGACGGGTCGACGTAACGTCGACGACATGGAAAAGTCTGGCGTTGTTAATGCCCTAGCAGCTAGCTAGTCCACTGCTATCCACTGCTACTGCCAGTCCAGGCAGCAGCAGTGGATAGGATCACACCCACAAACCAATCGTGCTTAAGACTAATGTAAGAACCGCCCACCTGATTAACATACGACACAGAAATACAGAAATAAATAAATGTGGAAATGTAGAAATACAGAAATAAATGTAGGAATAAATAAATAAATGTAGAAATAAATAAATAAATGTAGAAATAAATAAATACATGTAGAAATAAATAAATAAATGTAGAAATAAAAGAAGGAATAAATAAATGAATAAATGTAGAAATAAATAAAAGTATAAATAAATAAATGTAAAAATAAATATATAAATAAATAAATGAATAAATAAATGTAGAAATGAATAAATAAATAAATAAATAAATGTAAAAATAAATAAATAAATACATGCATAAATGTATAAATACACAAATAAATAAATAAATGCATGAATAAAAACAGAAATAAATAAATAAATAAATGTAGAAATATTTATTAATTTAATTATTTATGCATTTATATATTTATATGCGTATTTATTTATTTATTCATTTATTTATTGTTTTGTCATTTTTCGTCCCTCATAAACATCCAGTACATTACATGGAAAGACAAATTTCTGCTGTTTTTCCTCATCTTCTTTCGGCTTAAATTTGAGTGGACCTGTGATTTTCAGAAAATGAATTTCATATGCTTATGACATGAAGTTACACCTTTTTTGTTTCAGTGGCTGTCACACTCAGGAACCACTATGTAGACAGTGATGAGGAGGAGGAGGAGGAGGAGGAGGAACGGGACTACGTGAACGTGGACCCAGCAGCCACCAAGGAGAAACAGTGGAAGCTAGCAGGAGCAGATGAGGAAGAGAGTGATGAAGATCATGATTATGAAGAAGCTCAGGATGACTATGTCACTGTGGAGGACACCAGGGATAATGATGACAAAGATGATGATGATGATGATGATGATGATGATGATGATGGTGATGACGACTATGAGAATGTGGATGAGCCTTACACTGAAGCCAGTGTGGACATTTATGATCTACACGAGAACATTTATCAAAATGTTTAGCCTGCGGGCTGCCACTGATAAAGGTTCTTGAACTGTTTGTGTGAGAATTGTGAGAGGTTCTCAGTGGCTCATGAAACGATCTGCTCTGTAAATTTGAAGAACTTGGACTTTGAAGGGAAACTCAGAGCTTGTATCCATATCTATTTTAGTTTGTAGCGTGTTTGCACATGTAGCAGGTCGGGGTCCAGATGACACAAGTTTAATGCATTTGCACTGTATTAACTGACTGAAAACTTCATAATTTGTTCAAGCTGAATGGATGACTCACTGAATGAATGAATAAATGTCTAATTTAAAATCAGGTGATGTTGGAGGAGGGTTGCTACTGAACTAATATGGAGGTGTTTGCTGAACATGGAAACATGCCAGAGTGACGCATTAATACAGAATTTGTAAAAACACACACACCCTCTTCTTTAAGGAACAGCTCAGCCTCCTTGATACAATGACCCCCCCAACACTCACAATTAATTCAAACAAAAATCCTGCATTAAATGCAAAATTGTCTTTATCAAAAGTAAAAGTACATTTTGAGTTTCCTGTTTTTGTAATTCATGTCTAGAAAGTTTTTTTTTTCTTCAGTTTGTTAACTTCTATGGAGTAAGCTCTCTCCAGCTGGTCTTATTAAGCTGCTTAGAAAGTGAAGCGTTTTTATGAACTAACTCAGCCCAACTCAGAAACATTGACTCATTCACCCATTTCAAGTCACAACTCAAAACACATCTGTTCAAAACTGCTTACCTCACCTGATGTCAATTTCTCTGCCTCTTTCTGGTGTTTTATTCTTTATTCTTATTGCTGCTGTTGCTTTTTTTTAAATATGTCCTGTTGTTTTAAACGTGTTCTGATGTTTTTTTTTTTAAATGTGTCCTGTACGGCGACCTTGAGTGCCAAGAAAGGCGCCTTTAAATTAAATTTATTATTATTATTATTATTATTAATTACATTTTATATGCAGTAACTGCATGTACATGGTACACAGAATTAAGAAATATAATAATAAAGCAATAAAATTGGGTAATTTGCTTGTAAATGTAGAGCTAAAGTGGAAAAACTACCTTTTAGCCTTTAAAGGCAACCATTCCTCCAGTCCATTCACCCACACAGGTTGTTTGTTCCAACCCTCTCATAGGACCAACCAGAGTGTCATTCCTCACAGGACCACTAGAGGCCGCCTAACTTTAAAGCATAACTATATGGCGCAATAAGCTGCTGGGCAAATGACCTGTGTTTTGAAGGGGGACAGTCACTTTAAAGGGCATGAACCTAGAATATACTTTTAGATATTTTTCCAAAAGCTGTAATTCCCTGTGATTTAGGGAATACAGGGGGATATATATAAAAGGGGACATGGTAAGGGACTGTACTTGCTTCATTGTCTCAAGTCTTAACTATGTTCAGTCCATCAGTCTGCCTGTTTGATGTTGACTTTTCTTTGATTTTTTCTTTGTTATATTGTTATATGCTCCCTGTCTGTGACTTGTGTGTGTGATCATGCAGCTTTCTTGAGCAGGTCTGCCTTGACAAAAGAAATTCTCATTGGAAACACAACAGATTTAAATTAAAAACGCCACATTTCATTACATAACTTGTCTTGGATCAGCCCAGTCAATGGGAAATCCTTGATTAGGATAAATAATGGCCCACAGCTTATACAACAAAAGAACAATGCACCTTATTGTAAGGAAATGTGATCACAATCTGTATATAAGTCAACAAATATGGCCCAAATATGGAATTCAGGATTAATCAGTTTTTTATATGATAACAGTGTGTGATTAAAGCAAGCATTTTTAGACTTGGATGTTTTCACTTGCACGTTTCTGAAATGGGACTAGATCCACTGAATTCTGCTGCACACAAAAAAGGAAAAGAAAATTCAAAGAATGAACACAAAATGTGCTACAAATTATGAAATATGTAGCAGTAATGTTTGAATGGTCAGGCATCTAACTGGGCTGACAGCCAGCGATGTTGCACAGTGTATCACAATCAAGAGGGAACTGTTTATTAGTGATGTAGCTAAGCAACACAGGTTTCAACAGCTTTTTAAATGTTGCCTTGGTCAAACACTTCCTCTGTGGCTACAACTTGGCTGCTCTTGGCCAAAGCACCAGACAGTTTCTCAGCCCGTCTCTGCCTGAGCAGCAGAAACAAACACACTCTCTGTGTCTTAGTATTCTACTTTATTCTGAATTAATGCAATGTTACAAAGACAGAGTATGTAACAGTGCCACATACACATTACTGTTCCTAAATTCAGTAGTCACTTTACATTTACAAATCAAACAACTGTGGCGTTACTTGCATTCCACAAGTTCTTCAATTATCTGCATAATGGGCAGACAGAAAAAAAAACAACATAACTAGTCTTCATGCAGGAAGTCGCCTGACCTCTTGCAAGTGGTCACCTCTCTTTGACTAGAGTTTGTGCAGGGGAGAGGACAAAATGGCAGAGGAGTCTGCAACTTTTGAGGGCTAGAGATATGCACTTGTCTTTGAATTTGTTGCATGAAAGGAGAAGGATGCGACGGTAAAGTGCAAACTGTGTGTCCCGGCCAGAAACAAGTCTCCACTGCTGAGAACACATCATTAATTGGGCTGGTTTTATTTTCCTGTTACTTTGTTAGAGAGCAGAGAAGAAGCATCTTGTGTATATCCTTCATTTTAGGATGGGGATTTGTGCTGACATATGGGCATATCTAAGGTTTGATGTTACTGTTAACTGGCAGATGTGACAGTGCATCTCAGGCCATGTTGCAGAGTTTTACTTTCCATATTGAGGAACTCGGTAAAGCAGCAGTGTCAAACTGGTGCCATGGAGAGACAAGAGGCTGCAGGTTTTCATTCCAACCAAAATCTCCAGCAGGTGATTTCACTGATTAGTCCCTTCCATCTGCTTGAAGGAGAGGTGATCACTGAAATCACCGAGTTTTTGGTTGGAATGAAAACCTACAGTCTCTTGTCTCTCTGTGGCACCAGTTTGACACATGTACAGTTAAGTGAGACAAAGTAAGATATATGCAGTATCTAAAGTCAAAGTTAAAACTGTACATGACATAACAATCACTGGAGCATAACATTTTCCAAATCATGTTATTGTAACATGATTATGATTATTGTAACTCTGTTGAGACTGAACTGTTACTATATTGCATCGTGGCTGTATCACATTGTGAACCCTATACACGATAACATATCTTAATATAGGCATATCGTCTCATCCCTATTAGTTATACTCATTTACTATTGAAGATGGCTCCTCTTATGTTATGTTCCCCCATATATTCTACTAATATTTTGTTTATGTATTATTGGATATCATTGGAAGATCAAGTAAATACATACAAGGTAATTTTCTTGTTGCAATTTGCATGTTTTTGTTGCAGTTAGTTATTAAACTTCAAGAAAACATTAAGAAAAAGTGAAACCTATAACCGTCAACATATATTTCTTTCTAATTGTGAGGTTGACTGTTCATGGCAGCAGTGCAACATGTTAGGCACCATGTCGATCGACAAACAGGAGAACTAGCACAGAGGAGTTTTCTGTGTGGGCGCAGACGGAGGCAGGAACCTGCATCGTTGTTCTCGTGTTTCTCCATTGTTGTCCGGACGAGTTAAGACGTCGCACCAGTGTGTCCAGTTTGCCATTGGGTTGACCAGTAACTCCGGACACGGGCTGCCATGGGGCTTCATGTAACGTCAGTGGGCATTTTATTCTCTGTCTGTGGATGACTGGCAGTTTTTACCCGGTGAAGGTAGGTGACACCGAGCGTTCACTCGAAGCTAGCTTAGCCTGTGCGCCACATTTATCCAGTAACACAGCAGCGGCTCAACTGGGGACGAAAATAGTCTTGTTTTCTACTTTTTAGTGGCAACCAGTCTGTGAAAGCAGGGTTACTAACGTTTGTCAGCTGGCTGTGAGGAGTTTCTTGTCAAGCCATTACTTATGTCGACAAAGAATTCATATAGAAACAACAAGTTATTGGTTGTCACTGTCCGTAAACAAGCATGTAAACCTTATCTGTCTCTTTCAGCCTTATTTACGTACCACTGATGCACAGCAATCAAACTGTATCACCTAAACTGCTGAGAAGTGCAACAACTAAGACATGGTGCTAATTCAACATTATTTTACGTTTTAAATACCACAAGTCACGAGGAGCAAGGCACTGAGTTCACTTAATGCAAATATAAAGCTTTGTCTGGGCAGCTCAATTCATACCAAATGCAGCCTAACTCCCACAACAGCAAAGTGCTGAGACTGGAAGTTCACCTCAGCAGCTCATACTGTCATATAATGGGTGTTTTTCAGGTTCATCAATACTGCAGTGAGCTTTTGTGTTATGTGGACCTTTGGCATAAAACATGCATTGTGTATATACCAAATAATACCAAATTTATAATGCCTTTTTTTTTTTTTTAAATGTGCGAATTATCCCTTTAAGTAGCAGCAACAGCAGCAGGACACGGCACTAGTCATAGTATTTTTTAATCATTTAAGGATCCTCTGTTCTGCAGCTTTTTGTGCCAGCTCTATTGATTGCACACCTGACCCAAATAAGAGCTTATTGCTGATTGGTTGAAAAAGATCTACATGAACAGGGTGTGCATCAAGGTGTGTGGCTCTTAACTCGCTCAGTGTAATACTAATAATAATAGGAGTGGCAGTAGTGCTAGCAGTAATAATTACATAATTTCAAATGCTACAGTTGCATTATTACCGTTACTACAACAGTGAATACTGCATGCACTTTGTCATGTTTCCATCTAACCCCAGCAGCATGAGAACAACTCAGCTGTCATCTGTTTAATTTATTTATTTGCTGTTATTTTTTTAAAGCATTAGTCTTGTAACAGGTGTTCATATATCACTGGATAATTCAGGCGTTTTTAACCTGGGTCTTGTTTTTCCACCTTTTGGTGTCTAGACGACAGATGGGACCAAACTTTTTTGGATCTGGTTAAGAATTGAGCAAGAATGCTTCAGCTGGCAGCTGTGAAACTGGCTGCAGTGTAATCACATGGGGCAAGTTTATACGTCAAATTATGTCCACTACATTATGGAAAGGATCGCGACATAGACAGGCGTGTGTAACACTTTAACAGAAGTCCAGCTCAAGGAGAAGTCTCGCTCTGAAATCTAGTGTGAGGTGAGCTGCTGCTGGAAGACAACATGAGCACTGGAGAGAGGAATCACCGGGAAGGGTTTGTTGTGTTGGGGTACAGTTTGTGTGCAAGCATTTCCGAATTGTGGCAACAAAATGATACTTTGGTTGGATAGAGGCACACTGGAGTTGTGGCCAGTTGTGCTACAAATGGATCCAAACACTCTTGTCCATACACTGCGCCTTGCAAACCATCAGGGCTGCAGTGACCATTTTGACCAAGATTACAACTGTGAGCCAGAGGAGAAGAAATCCTATGCCAAAGCACTTTTACCTGAGGAAAAATGCAGCTCCAAGAGCAGAGAAACCTCCTGCATCAGAGTGGAGGTCATGTTGTTGGACGTAAAGAAAAATGTCTGTGTTTGTGGGGATCCTTTCCATAATGTTGTTAAACACTTATAATAGAATCTGAACCTGTTAGTGGCGGAAACAAGCACTTTAAGTAGATGTGATATAATGTGTGAACACGCCCTGTTTGATTACATTGCAGCCTATTTTATGGCTGCCGGCTGAAGCGGCCTGGCTCAAAACAATCATTTTTGTCGCTATCTGTCATTTGGACCCCAAATGATGGAAAAATAAGTTGAAAAACACAGGAATTATCCTTCAACTGGAATGTATTACCAGGACACAATCAATTCCCCATCCCTATACTCATGCATGTTTTCAGTCCTGTTATTACGTACATCACAGCACTGGTATTGAAGAGCGCTGCACTGCAGTAACTGTCATTGAAGTCGTCCACTGTGTGTGTGTGTGTGTGTGTCTCTGTGTGTGTCTCCCCAGTTTCCTCAGGCTTTGAACAGCAGATTACAAGATTATTACACCATCTCAAGGTCATGCCTGGTCAGACATGGACCGGATTACTTTTCAACATGACACGGTGCTTTCAGAGATTCACTTGCTGCTGCCTAATGCACGGCACCTTATGGCACGGCTCAACCGCGTAGGACAGCCTGGTGTGTATACAGTTTATGCATGAGTGACTATATATTTGTGAGTGTGCTTTTATTTGTGGTCATGGTTATCCCTGTCTTTTCAATATGACCTGGTGCATTCAATCATAATAATAATCATAATAATAAACTTTATTTATATAGCACTTTTCAAAAAACAAGTTTACAAAGTGCTTCACATACAAAACTCATTTTAAACGTGGAAATATTAGGTTTTGGTTTAAAAAATATTGCAACTTGTCTATTTATTTATGTGTATCTGTACATTTAGTCTTCATCTCCAAATTCAGAATCTTGTGGGATGGTGAGAGCAAAGATGACGACAGTGCGGCGAAGGGTGTAGAGGAGAAGGAAGTCCGGAGTGGAGGTGATGAGAACGAGACGAAGGCCAATGAAAAAGCAACAGGACAGGAAGATGTGGATCCAGTCCTGGATGAGGATGGAGACCTTATGGTGACACGTCGGTAGGAAAAACATGTCTTTTGTCTAGGCTGTTATTCAGCTCTCTTATTTAGTCAACACCTAAATGTGACAGTTAATGTGCTTTCACCTGCCATTGTCTTCAACAGCCAGTGTCAGAATTGACAGCCGGAAGTGAGTCAGTTCACTTCAGCCACATAGGTGCTATGAAACGTTTAGGTGATTTGGTAAAAATCATTTTTTACAAATCAACTTTGTCCTCTCCAGTCAAAGAAACAAGGCTCTTGTCTTTTGGTCGCCGGCCAGGAGTGTTTCAACCATAGCACAGAGTAGGGCTGTACGATAAACCTAAATCTCGTGGTCCAATAACGATATACATCACAATATAGTACTTTTTGCAGTTAATTACATGAATAAATAGTTTATATAAAATTAACACACTGGGGCGCCCCAGTAGCTCACTGTGTAAGAGCGCAAACCATGTGTTAAGGCTGAGTCCTGATCACAGTGTCATGGGTTCAAATCCAGCCTCAGGCCATTTGTTGCATGTCACCCCCTCTCTCTACTGTGACTGTCAAATAAAGCAGAAATGTTAAAAAAAAAAAATCACATGAAGAGGCCTATCTCTTATTACATTTTGAATTATATACTTGACAAGTAAAAGGTACTTAAAAATATTTTAGTATTTTTCTACTTTTATTTGAAACCTTTGTGCAATTTTTCAATTCAATAGTAAACAAAAGATAAAATTTCAAAAAACACAAGTGTAACAATAGAAGTCTATCTGTGATCTGCACATGCCTCCTGATGCTGGCACATTTTTTTCCCAGGAAGCAGTAGTGAATGCACCATATGGAGTGACACTTCTTCTGTGAGTTATTGAGGCCTTTTACATTTCTGTCAAAACACCGCCACAGCTACACTGCAGGTGTGTGTGTGGCTCCTGTAGAGGCTGCCGCCGGGGCCTCCTGCTCCTCTCCACAACTGTCCACTAGAATTTTTTTTTTTTTTTGCAACCTCCCTGTTTTGTGCCGGTTGATGAAGTTAACCTGATGCCAGTTTTCATGTCTCATCAACCAGCTGGAACTGAGGGAGTTTGCTCTGTTGTGATGTTGGCACCTCATCCCCAGATTCTACAGACTGCAAGGTGTCACTGGATCCACCGTGAGAAATAAATCAAAACATTGCTTTGGATGTTTTGTCTCGGTGGATGCAGCCATGACTTCTGCAGTTTTTCTCTGAGCTTCATTAGCACAGTCAGTGTTTTAGTGACAGGTGAAGTGTGACGCTCACACCATGCGTCAGACATTCAATAGCAAGTAAACTGTGCAAAGGTAAACATTCGGGAGAGCTTTTATTGACAGATATTAGACTTGAGAATTTTTACAATTCCCCAGACCAAGGAAGAGTATCCCTGAGGCCAGCGACCGCGACAAAGTTTGTCCCGTCATCCTCAGCCAGTCCTCCACTGTACTGCAAGAAGATGAAGAGGAGGAGGAGGAGGGCCAGAATGAACACAGGCAGTGCTGCAAAGACATTATAACTATTGGTAAGAGGGCAGTTTTAATTTTGTTTGCTACAACTATGACAATTCATCAGTGACTGTTTTATTCCCTGGTGGAATTTCATGTTGTGTGTGTGTGTGTGAGTGAGTGAGTGAATTAGTATGCTTAATGTTTGCATTCTACCTATTCACAGAGCACACCATGGCCACACCCTTGGAGGATGTTGGAAAACAGGTCAGTCAAAGGCTGTTCACGACACCAACTAGCCTCTTTCCGAGGACACGGTTGACGAAGGTTTGGCCTGTGTGGAGAGAAGGCTAGACCTTCCTGAAGGCTAATGGTCTATCACTGGAGCAGTCTACTGAGAATATATCCCTGTGCATCATCAGGAGTTCTCACAAATGTCGCCTCACGAGATCAAACAGCTGTTACTCGTTACTCGTTAAACACCATCTCAGATGAAAATCAAGTTTTAAACCTTGTTAACACATCAGGAGTGAAACAAGCAATCAGTGCCATGAATGAGTTTTTCCACACCGAGGACAGTCTCAAAAAGACTGATTCAGTCACAAGCGATGGTGCTTTTGCTGGTTGAGTTTTATTTTTTTTAAAAAATTAACAAGACCAACTCGAAATGGCTGCGATTTGCTGATAAAAAATATTTTTTACATGGGTAGATTATCAACTATGGCACAACTTTCACAAGTATTGCTGTAGGGACTTCCTGGTTTTGTGTACACAGAGCTGTACCGCAAGAGTGTTTTTATTTCCAAAAGATCAACAAGATCAACTTGAAATGGCTGCAGGAGGGGGGGTTGGCGAGGGCTATTTGCATATTCATAGATCCTCGCATTCTTAATGATGGGAAGGTGTAGGGTTACATTTAAGCCATTTCAAGGAATTAAGGCATGATTTTTCATTTTTTAGGGGTTTAATAAATGCCTGGAAGGGGATTTTAAACGTTATTCCACAAGAAAATACGTTGGCATTCAAAAAATTGGTGTAAAGGAAACTGCAAAGCTTTCAAGTCTTCATGGCAAACTTATATTTTAAAAACACCAGCAATCTCTGACCCAATAGAAAAAATCCATAATCCATATGCTTTTACGGCAGCAATATCTTTTTCTCAGTTTCTCAGTCATTTTCTCAGTTTGTTATAGCCAATATTAGAGGCTGGAAAAGCTCTCAAGGAATAGAGGTTGATGTTCGTGTTCATCTCTCTCATCAGGTATGGCGAGGGGCATTCCTGCTAGCCGACTTCATCCTCTCTCATCCAGTCAAGTTCAGAGGAGCAACAGTCCTGGAGCTGGGAGGAGGAACAGGCCTGACCAGCATTGCCATAGCAACCGTAGCCAAAACAGTTTACTGCACAGGTATGGTGTGGTCGAATAGAAATTTTATCTCCTTTGAAATGATTTAGGATCGGCTAATTAGTCAGAATTTCAAGTCCTGGACACGTAATAATGTGTTTTGATACCTTTTAGTCGCATTTTAAATTGATAAACCAATAGAACTGTGTTTTATCTTGTACATATTAGTCGAACATTTGAGGCCTTAAATATCTATATATCTTAAATATATCTGTTAAAGAATGTATTGCTTTTTCTCATAAACTTTGAAATGCTATGGTAATATTCAGACACGGACACAACAAGCTGTGAAAACTGGAAAGTAACTATCCATTTCACTTAAGTGGCACTGGGACTTCTGAGCAGTGCAGCTCTGCGGATGGCAGCATAGAAAAAAGCTCCCGACTATTTAGAGCAGGGGTGTCAAACTGGTGCCATGAAGAGCCAAGAGGCTGCAGGTTTTCATTCCAACCAAAAAGTCCACCAGGTGATCTCACTGATTACCTCACCTTCAAGCAGAGAGGAGGAACCAATCAGTGAAATCACCTGGTGGAGTTTTTGGTTGGAATGAAAACCTGCAGCCTCTCGGCCCTCCATGGCACCAGTTTGACACCCCTGATTTAGAGTAATAATTGCTCCTTAAAACTTATAAAGCATTACTACCAGCAACTCAGATGTAGACTGAGTATTATGACAAGATGACCCAATGACAAAGTAATTATAAAAGCACAAGAAATTTCAGATATTTTTGTGTTATCAGTGGATGAAAAGTCTACTTCTGTGTTGCAGATATTGGGGAGGACCTTCTCTGTATGTGCCAGAGAAACATCACATTAAATCAAAATCTTCTGGAGCCTGCAGGTCAGAGAACAGCGCTAGATCTTTATGTATGGATGGATTTAATATTTAGAGCAGATTCAACTGCCTGGGATAGAGTAGAGATTTTTTGAATGTTTGCTTCCTTATTTCCTGATATTACTATCTGCCACTATTGGAGGCACCAACCACCCACTTGTTTGTAATTGTGGAGAAGGCTGCTGCTGCTGCTTCTTTTGTTCATGTTTTACCGATATGGTGGCGAAGCAGATGCAGGGAATCTCTTGCAGTAGCTCCTCCCATAACCGCTGACTTAAAATCACAATCTCGAGGTGGTGCTGTTATACTGAATATCAGCATGGCTGGGATTGTCTACTCCTGAATCCCAACCGTGCTGATATTCAGTGTAACAGCACTACCTCTCATGTGATATTGCTTAATTAGCTAACTGTGTGGTAGAATCAAATTCCAAGCAGAACACATTGTGTCACATCTGGTCTAATGTTGTCTGTTTAACCAGGTGGTGAGGTGAGAGTGAGACAGTTGGACTGGCTCCAGCATGACCTCTGTACAGGTAGGCACCCACACTCTCACACTCACACTTGCACACAGCCTGTTTGATCCATCCATCCATCCATTTTCTCTTTTTCCTTTATTAATGTTTTCAGACAGACATTTACATTGAAATAACCGTTACATTATTTCAGTTACATGAATGACAAATGATTAAATACAATTTCAGCAACAAAATGCTCATCTAGCCAGACAACCCAAAAAAACACCCTAGGAAATCTATTTAGCACAGGTGCATCCAGTTACTATTAATGAAGTATTACACTACTGCAGGCCCTCTGGGATTTAAACATTTTGGCCTGAGGGTGGCACTAGAGGACAGGTCATGAGGTCACCAAAGGTGACAGGCATCATCCTCTGGATAGTATGAACGTGCTTTCCAAATTTCTCAGCAGTCCTAATAGCAGAGTGGCCATGAGAGCTCAGTGCAATGCAAGTGAAGGAAACACATGCAACCAGACCAAACACAAGCAAATTAACAACACATGCACAGCATTTTGAAAATGCGTTTGAAATTCAGACAACGCAACACAGTTAATTTAAAGACCCTGAAAATGTGATTTTAATTGAAGAAGACTAATGTTAATAATGTAATATAAATGTAAGTTCAGCTAAAAACAGTGACATCCTGCCTCTCTAATGGGTGTTTTTTTTGTTTTGTTTTGTTTTTTTTTCAGTGATATTTCCTACCCTGTGCTATTCTTAGCATGTAACTGTAATGTTTCCCTCTTTTGGAGATGCTGATGTGGAATTTAGCTGGACGGAGGAGGAAGTGGCAGATCTGTATGACAACACCAGTGTCATCATTGCTGCTGACGGTATGTTAGTTAACTGAAACAGAATCTTCACAATCCGTATATTTATTTAGGGCTAATTCTGATGCATTTACAGAAATATGTATTTATGTGCATATGAGCAATATGTATTGTGCATATGTGCAATATGTATTTACGTGCATATTAGCTCATCAGATCATCATAACAGAGGGTCACTATATATAAGTTACTATATATATAGTAACCTTGAATTAATATAGTAACCTTTTAATTCACTGTTTAAATATCTGTTCTGGCATTTATTCCTTATATTCCTTATTAGCGCATATCAAATCAGATAATGTGTGATATGCATGAATAATTCAAAGAACTTGTAATTGGCTTATTTTCTTGTCTTTGTGTGTGTAATCATCTTGTGAATTTTTACAGTGATATCTGAAAGTAAAATTTTGAACCCCTTTCCCCGTCTGTTAAAAACAGTGTTTTTTGGTAATATGTGGTCATAAATAGGTGATTTTCAAAACTTTCCACCAATGGGATTTCTTGGGACTTTTTTCCCCTCACTCAGGACATATTGAGGATACAAAATCAGTTGAGTTTGTTTCTCTTGCAATTTGTCCTAGGTTTTTTCATAAAATGACTGGACTACAAAGGCAGTTTTCATCTGCAGTCCCAGGCCATTTCATACTAACAAAGGAGCACTAGTACAATGAGAGCTATTAAAAATGAAAACCAGTTAATGGACTTATTCCATCTTGCTCAGTGCCATTTTTAAAAGGAGAGTAAGCTAATAAACAGAAGAAACAGAAGAAAAACAACACTCAGACTACAAAATAAGCAGAACAATTTAACAAAAATGTATCTGTCTTCCAACAGTTTGCTATGATGATGATCTGACAGATGGGTTTTTCCGCACTCTGTATCATCTGTGCTGTAACTTCTCTCAGCCTTGTGTCACCTACCTCTCCATAGAGAAAAGGTAAGGACACCAACAACCGGTCTTAGCTACTGTAGGGCTTCAGATTTAAAGTTAATTACTCCAAATTTAAGTCAGTAAAAAGTTTGTGTGTATCTTCAGATCAATCATTTTTCTATTTAACAACAGTAAAACAAAAAAGTAAAATGGAAACACAAATCAACTGCTTGATTTGAGTCTTTATTTTGGTGTTTAAATTGGTCCAATTTTAGTTTGTGCTTAAAATGTGACTAGTTCCAGGTAGTACTGAAAAGTTGATAAATTTGGCTGTGTGAAACTTGCAGATACCCTGTGATCATACTGCTCTGTATTTGTAAGAGTTAAAGACAAAACATTGTGTCTCACTAGGATGAACTTCACGCTGCGACACATGAATGTTTCCTGTGAGGCCTACAACTACTTCTGCCGCTGTCTGTCCCAGCTACAGGACCTGACAGACGGACGCTGCACCTTCAGGGTGGAGCAGGTCCCTACCACCTTCCCACAGTCCCTCCAGTATGAACGCATAGAGCAGCTGGTGAGGGAAACACACACCATTGTATTTATATCATGTAGACTAGATTCATTCCCTCACCCAAAAAACTCTCACCCTAAACTTAATCCTAATTCTAAGTTTTCTTTTTTGTTTTGTTTTACAGTTTTTTGGGGGGTCATTTTGTGATCATTTTGCAAAAAGAACTGGGAGAATTTCTTCAGGATTATGGAGTTTTTCTTACAGTCCTATGATTTTGTCCACTAGATGGAGATAAAGTATTGCTTTTACATACAACTGCTACATAAATCTAGAGCCAAACCTTCTGTTTTAACTTTACTGAATCCAAACAAAGGACATTTAAATCTCTCTTGTGAGAGATCCACTTAACTGCACTGCTGCTTTTGAAGTAATTAAAATATTGTCAGATGTGTTGTAGTTCAATTATCATGTGTCAGCAGTGCGACAGTTCACTCTCTTCACTTCTTGCCCCTCTTCATGTTGTTTTTTCCAACATATTGTTGTGTCCTCCTCCAGTAGCACCTTGCTGCAGTTTTAGTTGCCTTTGCAACACATAGAATTAACATTTATAAGGTTTTCATTTCATTCTTAAAAAGCACGATTATTTTACTCAAATGAGGTCTGACTACAGCATTACTTACTTGCATTGAATTATAAGCTCACTCATTTGCTATTAACACAGAGAGTCACTGGACTTGTGAAAGCTATTAAGCTGAGATTGGGAGAATATACAGAATATATTGGCAGTTCTAGCTAGTGAGGTTTAGGCACCCCTTTTGCTTCCAGAATTGCCTTACTTTATGTATGTATGTACTTAGCTAGTCTATTCCTGATAACGATATATACACTGGGAAATAATACACAATTGGATTGACAAGAAAATTAGAAAGTGACATAGTTCAGATCTTATCAGTTCTCAGCCCTGACTCTGTGCCAACAAACTTTAAAGTTTCACTGAGCAGTGTTGTACTTTGGTAGCTTCAAATGGCAGTGAGAGGTGACTGTAAAAGCTGTACATGTGGATACCAAGGGACAAGAGAAACAACATATCTTACACTGGCAAGTTCAGCCTTCTCTGGATGACAAACCTCCTGCTATTTAGGAGATCCTTTTGGATTTCACTGTTAAATTTCAGCTCATAACTCCGGAGACTGGAGAAGTGTCTATACTTGACAACAAAATTCAAGTTAGTTTAGCAGGGCTTGCCTATGATTCTCAGTTAGAGAGGATGGGATGCTCATATATGAAGATGTGGGTGTATTTTTTATGTAAAAGCACATTTTTTAAGGTGAAATGTTATCCACCTCTTGTACTATGTGGGTGGTGGTATCAGCTACCACCAAAGAACAGAAACCCTACTTTTCACCATTAGAGGTCAGGCTTCACAGAGATTTGGGTTTGGGCATTAATTTAGGTTACTGACACTTTTTATTCACCATGCATATACTGTAAGCTTTAAATTGTACAACAACATGAAACGCTACATGGAAAATTCTTGATTTTGAGTGCATTTTTCCCCCACAGTCAAAGAGTAGGGCAGGGACTGTGAAGTGGGCTTTATCTTTTTGTTCCTATCTACATCTGTCTGTCACCCACTATTTTTGAACGTCTGCTGGCCTGTTTTGGAGCCAAATATAGGGGAATAATGGATTTTGACACTGGGGTTCTTCACTTCTTCACTTCAAATCTGATTGGCTTACCACAGCGCCACCACTAGGCTTTCACACTCAGGGTCTCTGAAACTGCGGGGTCCAATTTGATGGATGTTGATTGATAATCAGTGTCCACAAAATTAAGCAGCAAAGTCTCAGACTCCAAACATCACACATTAAAAAAAAAAGAAGCAAAAACAACTCTGACTTGGATGTTTTATTTTCTTATGTATTCATTTATTTCTACAGGAGCTGTGGAAAGTGACTGCAACACCTAGCCAGTTCAACCAAGTGGGATCGGATTCTGAACTGTTCCCATCCTGAGCTGGGCTTTAACACATCTGCAGAGATACGTAGTCAGCAGTATGGTACACCCTGCACCACTCGCTCTGTGGTCCACCTAATGAAGGGAAATCAAGGAGGCAAGAGTTGAGCAGTATCTCACTCATAGTCCTGATTCTGACCAGCCATCACATTAATTTCTGTGTTGTAATAGAAGGTTCATAGTTGTGATGGTACAAGTGTCATGTTACTTAGTATTACAGCAGCACTCGTAGGAGTACACTAGTTTTTGATGATTAAGTTTGAAGTGGTTGAGGTACATAAGGAGACAAAGTATTTTTTGCTACTCTATACAGTATTTTAATGCAAAGATGTGAAATATACATTTATTATTAACAAAGTCTGTGACATAGAAAGTGTGTTATAGAAAGGGTTCTTGCCTCATTGGATTTTCTGTATTTTTGTATTTTTCACATGGAATTAAAAAGAGTGGATGTAGAGATATAAACTCTAGGGAGTGAGGAAAAAAATGACTTTAGTTTGGTGCTTGTTTCTTCTTTGGTGTGCTAGGATATGTAAAGGCATTTGCCGCTAAGGTAATCCAAATAAAGAGACAACTAGACGTAACTGTTAAAATATTTTGGTTAACAGTCAGACATGGATGTTCAGCCCAGATTAAATCAGACAGACTTGACCTTCTGTAGTTTGCATACTGAACCTAGACATGCATTTCATCCTCCAGCACCTCGACTGCCACAGCACCTATCCAAGGATTTTGTTTGCTGACTTTAGCCCTGCATTCAACACCACTGTGCCAGAGCTACATGTCAAACTCTCCTGGCTATTGACTTTTTTTTGATAAAAATGTGCATCATCTTTCTTCATGCTTCATGTTCTTCATGTTTTTTACATGTTTTGAAAAAAATGTAGAAAACTGATACTGTCAACATTCAAAATACAACCACAAAAATGACTTTCAATAGCTTTATATTGCAAAAAGTAACATGTACAGGCCAAAATTGATCAAACTTCCATATTTCGGTGAAACGTTCTTAAACCTATACACAGTACAGCTGATTTTAAATATATCCCTTCCTGAGATCAGCTGGTTGATTGATGAGTGAAAATGCACTTCCAAACGTACCTAGTCAGTGATCACTGGGTGTACTGTTGGCTCAGTGGTCTAACACGTGTGCCATGTAAACATGATGTTTTTGGCTTAAACCTGCCCTGGGACCTTTCTCATACCCCCCTCTTCCCCTCTCTCTCTCCATCCATTTTCTTTGGAAGATGATGATGGATAGACTATGAATATGAGTTTTAAGAGTTTATTTTGGCATACCGTTATTAATGTTTATTGCTTGTGGAAAGTTTGTTTTTTTACTCAAGGATCTTTCAAGGATCTACTTCCAACAATATTGTGTTATAGGTATATTGCATAAATGGGAATGAGAATCCAGGATTCACCTAAATTGGCTGTAGCATAATTGTTGCAGGAAATGAAAAAATTGCTATCGGAGCCATAGACAATTCTGTGTTGATAAATGCTTTGACCAATGAAAAGAAATGAAAAATAATTATCCTAATAACTAACCCCCTTAGTGATTTAATTCTGCCAATGTGTGGAATTTTGAAATAGAAATTTTGCAGGAAGCTCTAGAGAAAGGGAATGGAAATGCTATGAGGTTTTTTTTTTTTTTTTCTTTTAGATGCAGTGCAGTTTCATCTGTGATTGATTTATTTATTCTGTTTTATTATTTTATTCCAAGGACTTGAGTGATCATGATTTAATGCGCTGTGTTTATTGGGAAAAAAAAAAAGAGAAAAAAGAATAGGATTTTATTCGGATAGGATAGGGTTTACAGATGATAATATGAACTAAGCTGCTGTTTTGCACAAACTTGTACTACATCTGCTAAATAAAATCTTAATTTACACAAAAGATGCATCAGTCTACTCGTCTGATGATAACAAGGAAACTGCCTTCTTTTTACATTGTCTCTGTTGTCCCTTGCTGGTTGCTGGGGTGTGTGTGCTAGACAAGAAAAGCTGACAAAGGTCAAGTGCAGGTCAGTAGAGCCCATCTTCATGAATTTAATTTTAGAAGCCCCGTGTAGCCTTGAAGGGTTTGTACAAAAAAGTTCCTAGAATCAAATGTTACTATCACCTCCTGCGCAGGGACAAGCTCAGGTTTCTAGTAACTTAACCTTGAACCATGTCAGTGCCAGTGGAAACGCTGCAGGAGCCCTGTGACACAGCCTTCACGGCCCAGCGTGCCTTGGTATGTCTTGCTGCTGAAAAGGGATAAGACAGCCCGACAAGCAGGACCAATCAGCAACTATTGTCAGGAAACATTAATGAAAAAATCATAGCATGTGCTTGCACTAAGATTTGCATTTGTGCCCATCAGTAACAGATCATGCTATTTTATTTATTGTGTTCTTGAATTTAAGATAGTCTAAATGTTTAGAATAAACATTTAAGGGAGCTTGGTTTGCCTTGGACCACCGAATCACCCAGTCCGCCCCTGGTTTGACCCCTGTCTTGTAATGACAGGTGACTGATTGATGCTAAATTACACAACAGACACAAATAATAACAAACTGAATAATGATGGCAAATGAATAGATGATCTGATCAGTTTCTTACACCTCAAGATCGAAGCAAAAACGGACTCTGGGTTTTGACTATACTGTCTGTCAGTGTTACATATTCAGTGGAGTTCAGACGAACTCGAGCGACTGGTTGTTCTGCTTGTTCTTCTAGGGCGGATCTGATTGGCTGATCTGGAGCCTTGCTGGGGTAAAGCCCCGCCTCCTGCTGGGGAACCAGGCCAGGGACAAGATTTGCCCCGCGTACCCAGCTCTTGTGACGATCAGCCGGGCTGCAGACCAAGGGCTTTCCCCGTGTCTAGATCTTTAGTGGCATCTTCGGTAAGTGTCCGCTCTGGCTTTATTGTCGGCGACGGGCTGTGCGGCCGCAGCCCGGCGCCGCTCTCAGCGCATTGTGATCTGCTTTAGAGGGGTTTCAGCCTTCAACAACGACACAGACCCTTGTCATTTCGCTTGGCTGCGTTCATGTCTTGTGTTGCGTCCCCCAGACATCGTTGGATGTTTTTGCTGTTGAACCATCAGAGCACCAGGATGCGGCGTGGCCGTGCTGTCTGCAGCCTCCGCATGTTACGAAATGAATTACGGAAGCAGCAATCGCATCCCAATAGATGTGTTAATCATTTGTAGCCGCGACCGAATCTAACCTACTGCACTTAGACTCAGCTGTTCCTTGTGCAAGCCAGCCAGATCCAGTCGGAACCAGTTGTTGTATCACAGGGTTGGGGAAAAAAACACGGATTTTGATCCGGCATTGCAATTCCATGTTGTTCCGCCTTTTGCAGCTTGCAGAGTGACAGCAGGCTGTGGTTATTACGCAGACTTTTGCTCTAAACAGTGAAGCCATGTAGAAAGCTCCGCATGTCTGCTTTGTTTCTGTCTTGGCACTGTCTGTAGCACAGATTTCCAAACTTTTTCATATCAGTGAAATATTTATAACATCGCCACAGATCAGGCGTGCTTGGTGAAGATGTTCTGTAGAGCCCCATCTATTTTTTGTCGTCAGCTTCGCTATACTGTAGTGTAGGATTGCATAATTGTCCATGGGATAGCCACAAAGGGTGAAGGGACACCTACAGTAGGGCTGCCCCTCTGCTCCACACCGGGGCAACAGCTTGATGAGAGGCAGCAATATGTTTTTCTCATTAGCCTATAATTATTTTCATCCATTGACCTAAAGTTTTGTAAAGCATTCCTCAACGAACGTGGAGCACAAACAATTCAGGTTTCATCCTCCCTAGCATTGCATATTGTTGATTTCCTCTATTTTCTTGTATATGCAAGAATAAAAAAATAAAGATATTAGACTTGACAGTAGGCTTTAGGCTATACATGCACCAAATAAATCCGAATATTGGCCAAAAACTAGGCAAGGACAAAGTCACATTTCTCATAATCAAGTCATCATCATACTAGCCCCATATATGCCCACTTACCAGAGAAATGTATGTTACATAATGCAGAGACATATATGAACCAAACATATATACCCCCTTGTGGGTTGTGGTGATATAATACAGATGTCTCCTGTATGTTGAACATACATGTGCAGCTTATATACATACAGGTGAAGGAAAACCAATATAAAGTATCTTAGTAAGGTGTTTGGCCACCAAGAGCCACCTGAGCAGCTTCAGTGCTCCAAGTCTCTGGAACTCCACTGGAGGGATGGAGCTCCTTTCTCCCAACAGATCCTGTACATAGAGAGGGATATTATAGCAGCGCTGCAGTGCATAAAGCCCTCATTATAAAGACAAATGCACATTTGAGAGCTGAGTGGCCCTGCTGTACAGAGACGTGGAAAACAGTGATGTGGTCAGATGAGTCATCCTCATTCTGGACAAAGTGTGCGAGTCCACCAAGAGAATGCCTCAGGCCTGAATGCTGGACCCCTACAGTGAGGGGGTCCGCTGGCTCTGTTATGCTGTGGGGGGACATTTTCCACCTCCTTTAGAGGAGAGGCTCTCTGCAAATCAATACAAAATTATTCTGAGTGATCACCTTTATCCTGCAATAAAGATACAAGGGCTCTCTGAATGGTTTGATGAGGATGAAAATGATCATCACATCTCAGCCCAGCAGAACACCTCGGGAGATTTTGGACTGTCATTTGGAAGATTGGAGCTCCATGCCTTCAGGATCTATGCCATGTGGCACTGATTCTGGTGCACTTTATGTTGGTTTTTGTTTAGTTTGTCATCCATCTGTGTGTTACTAAATGAACACAACATACTGTCTCTACATGATCACACATGTGTATCCATATTATAGACATACATAAATTAGGTATTTAATATGGACATAGTATGCTATGTATGAAAGTCAACTAAATACATTTGCATATGGTAATCTAGTTATATTCGATTTAGTGTGCAGGTAAAAGTTGTGAATTTTTAGCCAGTAGTACGCCGTAACAGTCAGTCACCAACTATGGCTTCTCTTTCTTTCAGTAAAAGCATGGTAGAGAGTCTATAGTAATACAGCCTTTTCATCTGCTGAGCCTGCATTTATTCTACAGAACAGATTCACCACTCATATTCCCCGCTGAAGAGCTACAGCAGTCTAAAACTGTCTGTAGGCCACAGGCCAAGAACAGTTGTAATAACCAGATCATTTTACCGAAGCGTTGCAGAGTTACAGTAGGTAGTGCAGAATACAGACAGAGCCTCTCTATGTCATATTATGTGCTCACTGTAAAGTAAGGCAAGCTCTGTATTTGGCCAAGAAGTCTGAAGAGAACCTTATGCATAATCTTTAAATTTGTTCATGTAGGCTATTAGTCTTATATTTAGTTTTTATACCTAATATAGATCATATTTAATGTAATCCACCTCATGGATTTCCTCAAATGTGCGTTGAAACTGATTCTGATTTATAGCAGCCTCTTGCATCTGCTCTATCTGGGGGAGTGAGCAGATGAAGCTGCACTGTCACATCATCGAGTCTTAGAGAAAGCACTGTTGTGGGCCACCATGTCAATAACGTGCTCTCAGTGTGTGCCCGGCACAGAAACACTGTGTCTTTGAGACACATTACGTGCAAGACAAGTGCCGTTTAGTGAGCTTCATTTGTATCAAGCTGTGGAAATGTTGTTGAAGCTTCCTGTTTTATGAACAGACGTCGCAGATACAAGATTAAAGATACAAGACAAAGGCCTCATTTACAGTACACCTTGCATTAATATGACGTCTTGTTATCTGGATTCTGTTGCATAGTGATGGGATCTCAGCAGGTGGGTCATGCCATTAGTAGGTATGGGTATGGGTTTTTATCAGTTACATTTTTTTTTTTTTTTTTTTTACTTTTTTTTTTTTTAAATCACCGTTCTGACCCTGATTTGATGTTTGTCATCCATTTAATCAAATGTATATGACATTGTTATTGTTGAGCTTATTTTTTATTTTATTTTATTTATTTGTCTTTTAGAATTTTTTTTTTATTTCATTTAATTTTCCATGGCCAGAAATGTGTTTTGTGAGGTCACGGTAGCCTTGACCTTTGACCCCTTACCACCAAAATCTAATCACTTCATCCTGCGACATTTGTGCCAAATTTGAAGAAATTCCCTCAAGCTGTTCCTGAGATATCACGATCATGAGAAAGGAACGGATAGATGGACTGACAGACAGCCTGAAAACACAGGCTAATGCTTCTGGCCACACCTGCTGCTGGACTGGAGGCATAAAAAATGATTTCTCATCTTTATATATGAATTACAATAACTGTAAAAAAAAAAAAAATCTCAACTTTACTCGTAATCACATAATATTGAATTGCGATACGACACCCAAGTATCATGAATCACATGGTATCAGGGAGTCCCTGCCAAGTCCCATTCCTAGTCTGAAGGCGATTTGTTAGGTGGGGTCGGCAACAAAAACTGCAACTAAATCACTAATCACTGCAACTAAAATAACTACTAATGCATAATAAATAACTAAGTTAAGTTTTTGAATGTGTACTCCCTAGTTGTCCTTGCTGTTCAGGTGCAAGTATAATTGGCTGAAATCATGGTGTTTTTATTTGTAAAGAGTCAGTCCTCACATTACTGGAATCTGATTGGCTGGCCATACCGGCTCCTCCAGTTCATTTGCGGTAAAGTTGCTGAGTGGATGCTTTCCATTTGCCTGATTGGAGGAATTTTTCTAATTACTTAGTGAGATGAGCCCATCAACCATGTCCAGTCAGACTACTTGTAGAGATGGATGAAAACGCTGTACCTTTAAACGTAGCAAAACTAGGCAATAACATAACTTGTGTTAGTCTATCACTAAAAAGATTTTACACAGAAATACAGTATTTATTACCATAGAGAAAAAAGATTAAGCATGGATAAAAGAGATGAAGTCCAGGTCAGGATTATGGGATTCGGGCTGAGGAATTCCAAGAGATCTGGCCCTCTTCCAACACCACTTTATATCAACTCCTGAATTCTTGGTTGTCAGGACATCTAAACCAGCCTTGATAGGTTGGTTGGAGCATTATCAAATGCTTACACAGCAAGTCTCAATTGTGCCAACAGTCCCAAGCCTTTAAAGGCCATATTATTTTATTCCAGTCAAGGTGTACTCCACATGCTCGCTTGTTAAACATTGCCCTGCCAGCTTGACACTGAAGATTTAAAAAGATTTTGAGGAATCTTAGACTTTCACTGACCTTTTCTGTATCCGCAAGCAAAGAGTTTCAGCATGCACAGCTCTCACTGACACAGCTGCACAACAGAAAGCTCATCAAACATCTAATAATCATCTCATAACTGAAAAGTATTGCAGCACAACTTGCTCGCTTGTCGCACCATCCCATGTATGAGCAGTTGAAAATATAAGAAGGACGGGGAATTATGTCTCTGTTTTGGGTGGGGAATTTATTTTCCAAAACAGTACGGGAAGTGGCTCAGATCAACAACTCCCCCGCTGGTACGTTATGACAGTAAAAATTTCGTTTGCATGCTCTTGGACATATGTGAACAACAGCGTTTGTGTGTCTGAGCTTTAATGTTATCATTGTCATTATTGTAAGTAGTAAGGTGAGAAGATGAATTTTCACTGTTGGGCAGTTTTTATTTCTAGTTTTTTCCACATTAGCGGGGAAACTGCGACTGTCTGAATGAAGGAGTAATATTACATCTAGTAGACGTGTTGGAGGTGGTTTCCTAATGCCATCTGTGAAAGGACGCCTGAGGATAGCAGAGGCGTTGCCTTACTGGAAGAGTACCTAACCTTGGCCCTGACCGCCTACCAAGTACAACTCTGCATGTAGGTCACATTCCTGACTCAGTGACCTGATAGCGTCTGCAAGCTGTCAAGAGTTCAGCTCCAGCTGCACTGCTGGAGACATCGCTTAGGTCATTATGAGGGTCAGATAGATAGACACTGTAATAGCCTCAGTCAGATCTGGATTGCCAATAGGGGTATAAATCTTTGGCTTGACACCAGTTTGATTTGATTCATGATTCACTAGTGGTTGATTTGATTAAAAAATAATTTTATTTATTTATTTATTTGATTGATTCAAGTCTATAAACAATGGTACGGTTAACCAACCAAGTGTATAAACAATGGTACAATTACAACTTGATTGATTAACTTTTTTACCTTATCTTTCCCTTACCATTAAACATGTGCAATGATTGTTAAAAAAAACAAAAAACAAAAAAAACATCCTTTTTCATTAGCCTGGTTTCCAGACCCCATGAATCACGCTATAATTCAATGGGGTCTGACCATGTCTCTATCAGAAATGATTTACTGAAGTCAGTGCTTGTCCTATCTATGGGCTAAGACCATAGGTCAGTGTTAAACCAGTTATAGTTAACTGACTCACAACTCTTGTTTGTCAGAGAATTTGTCTTATCAACAGGCCAATCGAGTGTCTCAAACATATTCCAATCAAATCCAGCCTTGGGAATAAGATCAGTTCCAAACCTCATAAATTGTCAAGTAATACAAATATTTGGGTGTAGTGATTCACGAGGGCTATTTTCAGGCTACTTTTTCTTCTATAGTTAAAAAAAAAAAAAAAAAATTTAGCAACAGAATTAATGTACAAACAAGTGAAATGAATTTTACTTATTTTTCCTCCGCTCATTCAGAACTGTCATTTGTAGAACTACATTCCACATGGTCCAGTCTGTACAAATGAAATTGGCAGCAATCGGAACAGCCCCTATTGCTGAGCAACTTGTCCACAAATCATTTGCTTCACGATCTCTTCACTTATTTTTCAACATCTTAATATATCTGGGGATGTATTAAGATGTTCACTTTTCACTGAAGAACTGGCGGCAGAAGCAGTCATAACCTTCTTAGTGCAATGCTACCATCCCTCCTTGGCTTCAGCGTAGACTTTGAGAAGCAGCATGTGTTGTGTTGGTGCTGGCCCTTGGTGGAACAGGAAATGGGGTCCATGCAGCACCTTGCACCTCCTACTTTTTCCCAATCGCTAAAAGAGATGAAAAATGATAACAGAGTTCTAAAATAGGCAAAACATGCAGAATCACTAGCTGACCATGAATAGCTTGCACTTTCCAGTAGAGGATTTTTTTTCCCTGGAACATTTCTTGTGATTGCAAAACATGCTGAACCCATTCTGTCTTTACCATTGTTTGAAGCTTGAATCTTGAATCTGCATACTTGATTGATGATAAAACATTGTAGTCGATCATGATGATGCCTGCCCTCTTGTTTTCTAACTCGTAGATGTTTTTTCCCCAATCTCTTCCCACCCTGACACCTCACATCTTTACCTCTTGCAGTTTCATGCTCTCACAGGAGCTGGGATTCAAATAGATATTCATCTGGCTCTGTCTCGGGAGCTTTGTTATGATGATCAAAGACCAGCGACCGAGCAGCAGGGCTCTTCTATCAACCATTTCCAGTGTTCAATAATATCTCATTGCACCGTGGTTACACAGCACTCTTTTGTTGAGTCATTATTAGCGTTTGGCTCCTAGCAGATGCTCCTGTACTGCTTATGTCATGGAAAAAAGTGCCTTTGAATATACACTTCATATCCATTTTATTAAGTTATACATACTATACCTAATACCATGTTTTACCCTCTTTCGTCTCTAGAACAGCCTGAATTCTTGCAGGCCTTGAACAGTAAACTACTAGAAATGTTCCACTTGGATTTTGGTCCAAATGGTGCTCCTCAGTTGCAGATTTTTGGTGATGAAGTTTATTGTACCTGATCCAAAGCATGTCTGGTGGTTTGACTGATGCAATGTCATTGTCATGTTCTTGATATCTATAGTGGAGGAGTGTGTTTGAAAATGGCATTTTCAAATACATCCAATGCAATTAAATGTATTTATCACTGATTTTTTTTTTTTTTTTTTTTTTTTTTTTCAGATAAGCTCTTTGCTGCAGACATCACAATTTGTAGCACAAATCCTCTTGTCTCAGCAATGCCACTTCTCATTTGAATCTGATGTGATTGTTACGTCAGTTGGGGACCAGAGCCCTTCGAGCTCTGTCACTGCAAACACATACATGCTGGGGGCTCGGGCCCTGTAGCTGAGAAGAAAAGCAGGAGGTTGGCTTCAGCAGCAGCCTGGCAACAATGCTGCTGTTTTGCAAGGCAAAGCACCGATCACTCACAAAGGTGTGTGTTTGGTAGGTGTGTCTGTGTATGTTGCGCACTGAATCTGAATGCTTACATGAGGGCAAAGACCACAATATCTTGAGAAATGCCTCTGCTATGGCACCAATGATGTACGGCAATCATTACATAACTACTGCTGCTCATATTACAGGCTCAAATATAACATGTCCTCTCAAAATAAATGGTAATGATTAACAGACTGAAGGTACTGGTAATCATAGCTTCCTCAAATCTCTGATCCCAATTCTCAAATTTGCAAGAAATTTTATCCAAATCTTACTCTCAGTTGCTCAGATTTGTGCAGTTGCTTCAGAAATCTAAAGTGCATTCAAATCTTACTGCATATCTTTGTGAATGGTTGGCCATTTCTGTAGGCTAAAATGCTGTAAAGCATTGTATGGTTTACATGAAAGCAATTCATGGGGCATTAGTCTTCCAGCACATTAAAATCAGACAGGATTATCATAAAAGACTTGATGGTTAGCGGATTCTGAATAATCTTGAGCGCATTTATCAAAAACGTGGCAACATGTTGAGTAAGAAGGCATAAAATGTGCAGATTGGTCAGAGGCCTACATTTTTTCTTCACCAGCAGCAGAATGGCCCGAGGAACAGTTGTGTTCTCGTTTCTTGTATCTGTTTTTCCTTGCTAATGAGTTGGCTGGCAGTGAGGTGTGAAACGGGCAATTTTGACTTGTCGCCCTGGGGTGGCAAGCTGGCTGGACTTGGCTTGAAAATGACAGCAATGATGAGATGAGCAATTTTTTCGATTCACCTTTTGCTGTACAGAAGATGCTCCTCCCTCTGTTCTTGATCAACTGAAGGCAGGAATATCAAAGAATTTGTGAGGAAACGGGTAAGCTAGCATTGATGAGTAAATCTTGTGTGAACAGTGAAGTAGGGATTGACTGATATTGACTTTTCAGGGTCGATACAGTATTGATTATTTAGGGCAGATATTCATTTGTAGTAAATTTGAATTAATCTGAGCATGACTTGGATGAAGGCTATGTAGGTCAAAACAATAAACATTATTGCATTAAAAAAATGGAAATAATTACCAGAAAATTATAGAAAATTCTAAGGAAAAAACTCAGAAAATTAGGAAAAACCTCAAAATGTAAAAAAAAAAAAAAAAAAAAAAGGAAAGACATATTAATTTTTAAAATGATATATTTAAATGTCAGATCAGTGATTAAATTGACATTAGATTTCTTGTGTGTAAATGCTCGTGTCTGAACACATCCTCGGGCCTTTTAGAAGCATTTAATTCCAGTAAAACAAGCAAAAAAGGAAGGGAAGGGTAACAGGTAACATCTTTAGTACCCCACATGATTTACAAAATGCTTTACTGCAGTGCAAAATGTGGGGAAATTGTAGTAAATGTAAACATTCAGAATCACTGGTGTGGTGCTTTAACTAGAGCTAGTGAAGCACAGAAGGGTGTATCATCAGCGTGACCTGAGTTTGGCTCCAGTTTGCCAGTGGAGAGATGACGGGATCTAAACAAATCAAGTCACTTCACTGTATACACAAGTGGAGATCTAATGTGATAAGCCTAATCTCATGCAATCACAAATAATCTGTAAGGCAAACACAGACACTGTGCTGGTGTGTGTCGCAGCACACACGCTCGGAATGATATTCAGCACCGCCGACGAGATGCAGACAGCGGCTGGTGACATAACACACTGTGCAACGTTACATCACACACACCGACTGAATGAATCATTCACACTCAAGCGCAGGTCACACCAGCAGGTTTTGTAGTTGGCAGTAAAGTTATATTGATATTGCAGGAATATTATAACAGGTAGTGAGCTGATAATGCTGGTGCAGGTTGTTCTGCTAGGCGTTATAATTAAGCAATTTCATATGAGGGGCAGAGCGGTTGCACTGTTTCTCTGCACGGCTGTGACTCGGCTGAAGATAATCATGCACACAAAAGACATGGGAAATCCTCCTTTACCGGTATTTCTAATAACACTTGTTAATAAAATATTTTGGTTGTAGCGATTCTGCCAGGCTGCCAGTGAGCCCATAAGCAACTGTAGAATCTCCAATGCAATAGAGCTATTCTTAATAAGAATACATATGCAACATGTAAAGTTTTGGTTCCATGTTTTATGAGCTAAACGGACACTCATCACCATTTTTCCAAAAAAAAAATTTTTTTTCTTTCAGATCTTGTGCACTTTGTGCCTTCACCAATTGCTTTCAAACTACTGGTTTTTCTAATATGAACCATAACTAATTAATGCTTTGAATTATTGTTTTGTATTGCAGTTACACTTTTGATAAGTATGTATTTTCCAGCATCTCTCCTCCACTGGGCGTCCATAATGGAGCCAGACAGGGCTGGTAGAAGATCAGTGATGCAAATGGAAAGTCTTAATAGGGCGAGTATCACAGCATAGAATATTTTATTATTATTTACAGTATAGTATTTTATTATTTTTGCTTAAACCCATGCACGCAGCTGATAATTCAGGTGAAATTGCTGATATCTCTGTGCAGTTAAAGCTACAGCAAACTGAAGATCCTCACCATGGTGATGACTGCTTCAGAATCCTCATTTTAACCCTTTACGCACACATCATAATTAATTATAGAATTCTGGGTTTCCTCAGCGTGCTTTGTCTGATTTTACCTCACTGCACAGCAAACAAAGACAAATGACATTTCTACTCCATTTGCAAGCCACGCTGGTCACTGGTGGTTATACAACCAACGCTCCAAAGCTTCCTAGAATTGCGAAGTACTGGCTGGTCCAGTTTTCAATGGGCTTGCTGTTTCATTCCTCCTTCTGGTCGCCTTGGAGCCTAAACTGAAGGCGGATTTTTCAGTCGCCTTGGGGAGCTCTGACTCTCATTTATCTTTTTTGTTTATATTGTATTTAGCCGTCACAGTTTTTTTCCCCCCTCTCTACGCATTTGGCTGATCATGAGAGAATGGGCCCCCCTGCTCAGAGTCCTTTTAAGCACACGCACACACACACACACACACACACACAGTGCAGATCACAGAACTTCCACATTCCAACTGGAATGTGGAAGTTAGCCCGGTGCAGCAGCCACTGCTCTTTGCACAGGCAGTGATTCACATAAAAGCAGCATAGCATCCTGCTGCATTGATTGGAATAGGAAAGTACAACTCAAATTCTATGGAGCAGATAAACTCAATATTTAACATCTCTAAGTATCAGGATTTACAGAGCATGTTGCGTGATAACAAATGTTAAAGGGCCATACCAGTGGTTTTTGCATGTTTAGCGTAATAGCTACAAAATGTTTAGCATAATATCTACAAAATGCATGAATTGCATGTCTGCTAATCTCTTCCCAAAGCAAAAACTAATATTTTAGAGCTCCAATATCACTTTTTCTCCCTTTCATCCAGCCATTGTTTTCTATTCATTCCACTATGATATGAAAATGAACTTTCAGAGACTTCCAACTTTCTTCACACCAGTACTCCATCACTGTAATAACGTTCTCTGAATTAGTTTTCCTAAAAGCAGCAGCACTGTTGTGTTTTGATGACGTTTTCAAATTGGGTGGAGTGAAACGGTCCCTCCTCCAGGAAAAATAGTCCCGGGGTAAACCTTTTGCTTTAAAAAGACAATTATCAGTTCTGTGGTTTATGAATGGTGACGACTTAATTCACAACACAAGCAGAGCATTATAAATTCAAATTTCAAAGGAGGGATTTTGATTATATGTATTGAAATCCTGAGTGCGGCCACATTATTTGCATAATGGTTTGTGCAAATGTAAAATGTGGCTAGATTGTGGTAAATGGGCCAAACATTCAAAACGACGGGGATGGCCCTTTAAATTAATCATACAGAGGCTGTGGCGTGTGGGCCCCCCTGGGCTCTCAGGCTCCTGGATCCGTGCCTGGTAGGCCCATTTGGTAATCCATCCATGTCGGTACTCTTTGTTATACGCTCTTATTTCCCATGATGTCTTCAACATTTTGTGATTCCTCTGCACCCACCAATATTCACACTCAGGCTCAACCTTTGGAACACTCGCACAGACACACACATCACATCTCCAGTTCCTTCCCTCTCTTCCTGTGCCTGTCCTGTTGCCACGGTGACAGATTAGAGACTGTCATGGCAATTATTTCCGAATCCACTCGGACAACAGTGAGAAACCACACGGAGATCTCCTACAGTATTGTCACAGTGTAGTAATGCTCAGAGCACGGCACACACACACACAGCGAGTCAACCGAGTGCGATAGTGAATAGAGCCTGTTGTTTTTCTGCTCATCCGGTATCTTCCTGCTCTGATACACTTTCACCCCACAAAGGCCACACTAACAGCCCCCCCATCGGCTCCCTATGAGGCACTCTGTGAAGCTACCTTGTTGCACTTTATGGCATCCCTCCAAGAAATACAGACTGAGGTTAAACACGGTATTATAGGTCATGCACGTTTGAAGATTAACGTAAGCAAATAACGTGATTATATGGCGTACGCAAGATCATTTTCGCACATAGGTTGTATAATCATAAAATTTCCTTCACAGAGACTTCAGCTGCATGTTAACCCTCCACAGGGCTGGCAATGTACCAAAACAATAGTCCCATGTGTCTTAATGGAGGGATTTAAAATAATAGCACATTTTCTGTTGTGTCGTAGGGGCTGCTGTTGAAGGAGCCAATCATGTGTCCTCTTTTCCCTCCCTTCAGAGAGAGTACGCTGCATGCCAAGGCGCATTCTCACGATGAGCGAGCGAGCAAGGCAGTGACACAGAGAGAGAGGATCAGTATGCATAAGATAGCATGCAAACCCTTTGCCCCCCGTTCCTCTGCAAATGAACACATGAATACATTAATTTCAGAGTAAAAATGAAACGGTCTGACAACATAAATGTCTACATATTTGACAAAACCAGTATTTTAAAATAGTCATGACATTAAATGCATTTGACATTGATACTCAAGGCAGCCATTGGGCCATAAATGCTCTCGGCTGCATGGATCATTACGTGTGATCCCGTCTTAACCGCTTCTTTCCTGATCGTGGACACAAGTCGGGCAGCAGTCATTGTTGAAATTGTTGCATAATTGGATTTACAGACTATCTGGCTCACCCCTAATTTTTACTTTTTGTTATGATACTATGATATTATGAAGGACGGTTGGAAATGGAATGAAAAGTTACATATTTTCCCATCATATTTGTCCTCACTATTTCCCATATCAAATCTACATGCCCTTCAATACTTTGTAATCTATTTAGTCAACCAATGACTGACTCCTTCAATTTGTGGTAATATTTAAATTGTGGCATTATGATACGATTTCAAAAGAAATGCATCATCACAGTAGATGGGAAGAAATGGATCATTAAAAAAAAAAACCCTGATGAAGCATCCAGAGCCCTGGCAGTGTGTCTCCCATCTATATTTGGATGCCATGTGTCAGAGGAAAGGAGAGCAGTGCCTTTAGTGGAGCTGCCAGAGGTGCCTAGTGACGTTTCAGTCGTGGCACAACGTTATGGCTCAGGCCAGGGAACCACTTCCACAGGACGTCCCACATCCTGTCGTGTCATGTTACAGCTGTTTAAATGTGCTCACTTTCTCGCTTCTCTATTCTGACTCGTGGACGAACTGCTTTCGTTTCATTGCTGCTGTTGTCTTATTAGAGTAATTACTACAGAACTGTACATTTACAAATGCCAAATACATTTCTATGTCCAGGCCCTTTTGAGGGTTCCCTTCGCTTTGGCTCTCGGGGAGTCAGTTCCGCTATTCCCCCAGTGTGACAAAGACACAGATATAAATAAATGAATGTGTGTGAGCACCCAGAATGAACAGAAGTCAGTGAACATTTCTCCCAAAATTGATCATTTTACACCAAAACCAACATAGAACTGCCTCACGATTAGTGGTTTTGCTTAAAAACTACATGGAATTACAGTTTACCAAAAACTGTAATTCCCTCTCTCCATTCCCGATTGAGATTCATGGAAACGGCAGTGCTGTGTAACTTTGCCCCCAGAAAGGACGACCTGCACCAACTCAAAGAGGCTGCAGCTACTGGCTCACTTAGAAAACACGGGCCTTGACGATGACAACGTTACTGCGTGATATATAGTCAGTCAAGAAAAATTTGAAAGGCTGATCAGTCGTGATCTTGCTCATCTCATGCTCAGTAACTTCAACATGCATTTGTGTATAGACATATTAAATAACAGATGGAGAGATAATTAAGCTGTAATCTTAATAAAACATACACTTATGGCTGAGATCCGCTGGCATGTTTTCATATTTATGTTAAGAGATGAGATAATTAGGTTGTGATTACGACACAATCTGTAGCAATGACATGAAATATTGATCTTAACATAACAGAAAAAACGTACACTTGTAACCAAAGATGCTGTCTGCTTCTATGGAAAAATAAGAATTATAATTTTTAAACTGATGAAATGTTTCCTTTTTTTTTTTTTTTAATGTAGTGCTCCATATTCATTCATTCATTCATTCGTGCATTTTCGGCTGCTTATCCGGAACTGGGCCGTGGTGGCAGCAGAATGATGAGGTCAGCCCAGATGGTCATTTCCCCGCCACATCCACCAGCTCCTCCTGGGGGATCTCGAGGTGTTTCCAGGTCAGCCGGGAGACTCCTGGGTGTGCCCTGGGGTCGCAGCCTTAGTGACTGTGCCTGGAACACCTCCACTGGGAGGTGGCCAGAGGGCATCCTGACTAGATGCCTGAACCACCTCAAATTGGCTCCTTTCAAAAACAGAGGAGCAGTGGCTCTACTCCGAGCTCCTCACGGATGTCCGAGTTTCTCACCCTATCCCTAAGGGTTGCACCCAGCCACCCTGCAGAGGAAACCCATTTACACCACTTGTGCCTGCAATCTCATTATTTCAGTCACTACCCAGAGCTCTTGACCATAGGTGAGGCGTTTCGTATTAAATTGTAGTTTTTGCCTGCCTGTAGCTGCAGCACTAGTGTAGCTGGGGCAGGAGAGCTGCTGTGGTTAGTGTGTTGTCCCATGTCTGCGGCGCTGCAGGGGGTGTGATTAATGCGCCGTGTCTGCTATGGTAAAGAAGCTTCATTGCCAGGTTGGCTTTAGTCATATAAATGGTCATGTTTATCCAAACAGTAGATGCTGTGCGCCATGTCTGCCGGGGCTGTTCTGTCACCTCTAATGGTGTGGTCTGATAGTGCATACTTAACACAGGCCTGTGGTGAGTCACTTGCCTCGTGGTTATTCATCGTAACGTTCACACGAGAACATCTTAACTAGATCTACACACACTTTCATTCCCTTAACTGGAGCACGTTGGTCGCAGAGTCACAAAGTACCTAGCCACTGTGGGAAACAGTTTCCACATCTCGGTCTTTTTAGAATGGCATCTAATAAAACTGTTTTTCCTCATCCAGCCACTCCAGGAAAAAAGAAATATACCACAACTTCAAACACATCAGTAGGCTTTCCATTCTCGTTCTATTCTGAACTGCTGCTGATATCTGATTTTGTTTTCTCGACTGTTCATATTTATTCTAGGATGTAATCCACACCAATAGCAACATGAACCGATAGTGACGTCAAAAAGACAAGTGTGCACCGCAGAGAAACGACACCAAAAGGTGTCACATCTGTTTTTCTCTCCAAAAGTTGAAATGTAAATGGATTTTGACACCATGCCATGATGCTTTTAGTTTTCTTGCCATTTGTTGTCTTCTTCCATGCCAGCGCTGCCTCAGCCAGGCTTATGATGTCTCTGGTGAATGATGTTATCACTTACTTATATTTATGGTAATTCTGACATTTACCAGTTGTAGCATTCTGCACCTCTCATGTACTTTAGGTCACAGGACTTGGTATGTAATGGTAATCTAACGTTTCCATATAGTCCACATGGGCATTGGAAAATTTTGACTTTCTAAATTTTGACAGCTTTGTATTGTTCATGCAAAATCAGAAACTTGTGCAAAAAAGGGGAGCGGCAGTCTTCAGAATGGGTGACCCTTTACGGATAATTGCTGTTTTTTGTGTTGTTTGGCAAATGAGCCCTTCATCGTTGTTCTCATGCTTCTGATGAGAGGTACAAAAATAGCGACATGCACCATGCAGACTTAGCTCAATCCTAGGATGTCTACGGATGTGGCCTGGCTCCATGTGGAAAAAGGGAAATACACCCTTTGATACGTCTTATGTATTTAGCCTATGACAAGTGCAAATGAAAATTCAAATGAACAGCACCTTCATAAACAGTTATCATAGACTGATTATCAGCTGTGTAGCCTTGCTTCAGTGGTGGGTTGCCTGTAACATTGCCAGCATGAAGCTCCTCTTCTTCTTCTTTTCCCAGGCCATTCATGCCAACATGGTGTATAAAACTTACATTATACTGAAAGAAATGTATCTATATATACCGCTATAGATAGATCATGTGACAGGAATGGTGCAGCAAATCTTATTTAGGACATCCAGGGTTAGTTTTCTGTTGGTGCCTGCCACAGTGATCCCAGCAGCAGTTATTTGTCCTGTTGAAGAGTCCTTGTTGCAAGACACTGCAACTCTGTGAAACTCTGTGATTGTAAATCTCTCTGAATAGGAGCATCAGCTAAATGTCTCAATCAGAGAGCCGGGCTAGACGGCGGTGAAAGAAAGCTCATTCTGGTTTCTCCCTGCTCGACTCAAACAGTGTTCCCCCTGCATTCCCTCCTTTTCTTTTCCAGGTCCAGTTTTTCCCAGTTTCGACTCCCTGTTTCCCACCCCCCTCCATCACTTTGTTGTAATCTGCCCCCTCCATCTCACCCTCTCTTTCTCTCCCTCTCTCTCTCTCCCCCTCTCTCTCTTTCTCCTTAAAGCAGATGGAGATGCAGCCTTGTGTAACACTCACTCTTAGAACCAGTTTCATCCAGTCCATGAGGTGCTGCCTGAGAAAGGCTGTGTGTGTGTGTGTGTGTGTGTGTGTGTGTGTGTGTGTGTGTGTGTGTGTGTGTGAGAGAGTGTGAGAGTGTGCCTGTGTCTGTTAGGTTTTCCTTCGCTGTGTGAGAGCAGACAGGCTAGCCGTTGTCTGAATTTTTCCTGTTTACACTAGCCTGTGTTACGTAAGGCTTGGGAAGATCAGCCAGGAGAGATGGAAGCACACAGCCGGTATCTGCCTCCTCTCACCTGATTCAATACCTGTTATGACTGCTTCTCATTACAAAATATAACATCATGTTATTTTCAGCATTCTTAAACAACAGGCTAGATTTGAACTAGGGCTGCAGGATATGGTGAAAATTCCATATCATGATATTTATGGCAAACATCTCAACAGCAGTAAGAGTTGCAACATTCACAATTAAGCTTTCTTGTGAAAACAGCGTCATAATAAGCAAATCGACGTAGAGAATGCATCTCCCTCACAAAATAGGCTATGCTGTTGATGTGATCAGACCAATCACTGTCTTCGGCTAACCCTAACCCTAAATTTGATATCATCCATATTGATGCCTTTTGAGACACTAATATTGTGGATGTTCATATCTAGACAGCGATATGATAACGGTATATTGTTCAACCCTAATTCACACCATGTTGAGATGACTGTCTGGTATGAAAGCATCTACTGTACAAATGATCATCAGTATCTGTAATCAGAAAAGGTTCTGTTTGTGTGTTTGTTTGAAAATACAAAGTTGAATTGATTCATTTTTTGTTTGTCTGTAGAATTGAGTATTTGGAGTTGAAGTAATTTGTTAGGATAAAGTCAGGGTTTCCGCTACAAGTAATTCATCGTGGCGCACCGCCACGACAAAATAAAAGCCGCCACACCTTCGGAATGATTTTTTTTTCTTCCAGATGTTAAAACAATTTTAAAAGGATATATATACATATATATATATATATATATATATATATAGGCTATCTAGCCTTTTTTGCGCAACTACATTTATTATAATCAGTTTGAAATGATGATTTAAATATCATGAAATGGTACATAACACTGCAATTAACTTTATTTTGAAAAATGAACACCGGAGTCATCACCCGCCTCTTTGATTACTGTCTGCAGCGCGCTCGCAGAGGGAGAGAAAAGAGCAAGAGAAAGTACCTAGGCAAGAATAAATTTAATCCAGTTTTTTGTTCAAGCCTGTGAAAACGACCGTAATGTTATCGTTAATGTTAAGACTGTAGGGACTATAATTTCCGCGATCACGAAAAAACAGGGGGGTTCAGTCCGAAGCAGGATACAACCTGATTTTGAGCAGCGACACAAAGCTGAAAAATTGTTTTGATGGATGCAATACTGCACCTTTGTTTTGGCTTCATTGTCAACACTCTTGCTCCCAAAATGGCTGAACTATTTTCTGCCGTAGCTTTGCCACCTGTAACACCACACAGCGTTGTTTCAATCCCCCATATACCTACAATCCCAGCCCATACCAGCTGACCGCTCAGCTGATTCCCCTCTATGCATTCAGCTGGCAGATCTCATACAGGTGGTTTTACTTGAGCTGCCCCAGCTTGCCCAGCCACCTCCCTCTCCCAGTCCCGGGGAGAGGGAGGTGGCTCGGCTGCTAACCTCAGATGACTTTTGCTCAACAACATGACTCATAAACACAGACCAATAACCCGCGCCGCCACAATCACTCACATGCTGCAGGGTGCGAGAGCGAGTGGCTAAAGATCTACATCTGCACGCCACAGTAACGAGCACTGACTGCACAAGCAAACACACTACAGCTGCTGAAAGCCACACACAAACACACACCAACCTATCGTACAAGCCTGTCTGGTTTTCCACCAGGGCTGCACAATATATATCATCTCAGCATCGACATGGCGACATGTGCAATAGTCACATTGCAAACTGCTCCAGCTTTTCTCTCTCCGCTTGTCCATACTGGTGTGAAACCCAAGTGGAGGAGTCCAAGCTGATTTGTGATGTCCAAATGATGAAAATGATGGTTGTTAACTGTATATGTGGACATGAACAACTCACTGTGTGCGTCTGGTGAAATTTACAGAGTTCTACATATCGCAGAACAAAAAGATATGCAGTCTCAGTTGTTTTGTTTTGTTTTGTTTTGTTTTTTTCCAATGCCGTGCTGCCCTACTTTCTATTCACCTCACCTTGGTAACTTTGACTTGACCTTTGACATGAATCAGTTTCCAACCGTGTTTATCACACACCTCCGGAAACACGTGATTTAAACACAGCCTTAAAAACTGTTGACAGCCAAGTTTGATTTAGTGTGTCTTTCTTTCTTTCTTTCTTTCTTTCTTTCTTTCTTTCTTTCTTTCTTTCTTTCTTTCAGTGTCACTTTCTTTGTCAACAAAAACTTCACGTTGTTCTAGTCAATGAAAAGTTTTAATCTAGGCCTAATTCTAATGAATCATTTCTCACATTTTTCCTCTTTTCATTAAAATGTGTAATAAATGACTTTCATACATCGATGTGTTGCATTGTATTTGCATTGTATCTAGCTCTTGTTTTTGTACTGTTTTATTAAAAGTTTGTACATATATAAACCCCCCCCCCCCAACACTGCCTAAAAACTTGCCTAAAATGTGCACAAACAAAAATTGTCATTTTTGTTTGTGCACATTTTGTTTGTTTGTTTTTTGTTGTGTTTTTTTTTTTTTTTACTGGCCACTACTTCTTATTTTGCATACATGACCCAATATGGTGAGTGACTGACTGTATTACTGTATTGTACTCAGGCTTATATTGTGATATTTTTAGAGAACATAGGTTGCTTATCTCCCCTGTTGTTGTTGTAACAGCTTTACAAGTCTTACTAGTTAAAATTGTATCTTGAAACACCTTTGATTCATCTCTCACATGGGGGTTTAAAAATAGGACCACATGTCTGGTTTTTCCTTCTTTCGCTCAGTCATCTTCACGGCTCAGAATCCAGCGCTGGACTGTTTGTTTGATCAGCTCATCCCAGCTTCCCCTCAGGGTGGAATTATAACCACAGCGGCTGACTCTGCAGTTATTGGCAAGCTGGTAGAGACAAGAGACACGAGCAGATAATCCTGCCCAAACTCCCAAACTAATTCACTGTTAGACACTACCGTAATAATTGATTGGAAAAATGAAAGAGTGGTTGGGACATATCCCAATAACGTACGTAGAAAAGTTCATCCATGTGAATAATTAACTCTCTTTCTCTCCCTCTCTCTCTCTCGCTCTGTCTCTCCCTCACTAGGTGGTGAAGGTGGTGGACATCGAATCAAGGGCAGTTGGTGTCTCTCTCTCACTCGTCCCTGTATCTCTGTGATTTTGTCATGGCATCCTCTTTGCTCAGCCGGCAGCTCTCTCTTTCTCTGCAGAACAACCTGCGGCTCAGCATTCCAGGTAAATCCACTTTTATTTTTTTATTTTTTTATTTGAACTTCTTAAAAGTCTATCAGTAGTCTATTAACTGGAATAAGCTGTTTGTTTGGCTTGATATTTTATGCAGCTTCAAGGTAAATGAACTCAAAAGAATCATAATAACAGAGTGTCTGCAACATCTGTTTTAAAAGGTGTGGAAAAGTCCAGTTATCAAAATGTAAGGCCATTTTAAGGATTCTAGTCTTAAATATGGATTTCTGCTACCTGCAGATATCATGTCATAAAAGTAATCAGGTTAGTTCACAACATAAAGTTCAGTAAAATTCTCCAGACTACTTTGTGAAAGTAACCTTAGAAATCAGCCAATCCCTGGGTCCGCTTATTTGCTGATTTTGCAACACACTGAGCTGCACGCTGCCAGTCTTTTCCAGATAACTTCAACATTTTCTGTGAATTAAATAAGCAGCCTTTAATTATCTGTAAATTGTCTTTCTGTAAGGACTTAAAAGCTCAGTGCTACCTTTTAAATGACATTCACTTTTGTTCCCTAGATACCGTGAAGCAGATGTCAGAATTATGTTGGCATTTAACAGATTGTTTTATAACTTTATGTATTTTATTAAGAACTCAGAATATGTTTTTGAGCAAATTTGACTCAAAATATGAATACTAACTATAGATAAATTAAGAAAGGCAGACAGCATCTGCATTACTCTAAGTGGTTGCATATGAGACTTGCTCTCTGATTTGCGAGGCTGGATTTGCCCTCATTAAGACAAGCATGACTAGACGAGATCTGAACCACACAGGATTAGAAGCCTAATAAGAAGAGAACCACATCCATGTGAATAATTGAAAAAAGCGAGATAGTTGAAATAAAATGTTTTCTGTTCCTGTTGAAAAGCAGGAGTGTAAATGACTGTCCTACCTCTGTTAGCATACAGCCTTTAAACCAAGCTTATTACGCCGCTGTGGTCAGTCCTCTGACCTGCTTAATAAAGACAGCCTGTGGTCTAATATTCCTGAATATAACAGTCGTTGTGAACGGTCAACTCAATCAGCTTTGATGTCACGCACGAAACCCATTCAGTTTATTATCATTAAGCCAAAAAAAAAAACATTACTACATGGATATCAAATCAAATCATAAGGTAACATGAAAAATACATTAAAAAAAAAAAAAAAAAAAAAAAGCACAGGAGTGCTGGTGGCCAACGTAGCTGAAACGTCATTACCGACCCTGGCCACACAAATTAAATCTATGGACTATTTGTTTTAGCAGAGTCTTGAAGACTAAAAAAATCATTTAAAAAAATATGTCTTTGTCAAATGAATGCCCTCGCTCTCGCCATGTAAGAAGCGTGGAGATCATGATCACCCTGTTGAGGTTTATTGTGCAATAATGGCCGTATCTCTTACATAATAGACTGGCGACTGCTCGAGTGATGGCTCGAAGGTCCTCTCTCCTGTCAATGATCGACAGGCCGACCTGGTCGGAGAACACGTGTTGTTGGTTTTGTCCGCCTGGAGGCAGAAGCACAACGGTGTCGCTCAGTCTGGTCCAGCACAAACCTCCAGTGACGAGAGGGGGGCCAGAAGAGAATGGCTGAAATTCAGGATGGGGGGGGTCATGTGATCAGGGTGGGCGTGGCCTCCAATACATTACGTTCAGTCCGCATACATACCAAACATTTTTGCTTTTTAGCCGGATGATCACCAATTCCCAGGACACCAGCGGGCTTCATGTCAGCAATTCAACAGCGTCATAGCTATGTGTCATAGCTTTTGCATTATTCACATTATGATAAAATGATCCCTCACATGGAAATCTCAAATATTATCGCCTTCGCTGTCAAAATAATTGCAGTATGATTGGTGTTTTTGTTTTTTGTTTTTTGTTCTTTTTTGCCATATCATGCCACCCGATAAGTCACCAGTAACCTTTGATGCTGCAGTGATGTTGTGATGTGTAATATTGCAACACAAGGGATTTACATGGAATTTTGCCATCAGAGCCCTGTATTTTAATCTCTAAAACAATGAATACATAGACAGATAGATACAGTGGGCAGACCACCTATTGACTACATGCTTGCCATTTGGAAATTACATTGCTAAATAGAGTGGTTAATGTGTAGTTTGGCTATAAAATTGGTGCTATTTATATATGGCTTTGAATTTTAAGTCAGCGACCTCATTACCTCAAAATTAAATTGCCCTCAAGTCACCCTCAGTGCTGGCCAAATGCCAGGTATAGGGTTTCTCCAGTGCTGTTCAGATGGTGCCAGCAGTAGTGACACTCCCACTGCACTCTGAGTCTTTTGTTAATATCAGTTTTCATGTCCACCATGGCTTTTTCCCCTTCCTCTTCTTTCTCCAAGCCAGTGTGTGTAATTTGTGACACTTCGAAAATAAAAAGAATTACAAAATAAGGTAAAAGAAGGCCATACATTTTGGGCCGAGGTTTTGTATTTGCTATCATCTTTACAATTGTGTTGAAAACTGCATCACTCAGTTAATGTGGGACTTTCACAAATCCAGGATAGCAGGAGTCCTGCACGCCTCTGTGCACATACTAGGCCAATGGGTAATCTTCAGCTATTTAAAAAAGGGTTTAAAGCGCATGTTTTCTACACGATAACACTCAGACTGCAGCGGTATTTTTTACATCCAGTTTCCTGAAACATAAGTATGTAGTGGTATTGGATGTTATTTTAGCTATCATGAGTGCTCTCGTACTCTGATGCTGCAGTTGATGCATATCAGATGCTCTGTAGATATGAACTGCTGACTGTGAAAAGCCATCCAGGTCAACCACCCAGAATAGGGGATTGTGTGTGTCAACGCAGGCAGTAACACAGCAGGGAATCTACAAACGCCAGCAGGAAAAAGTCTTCAATATTAAAGAGTAACCAAAGCCCAAATCCAAGACCAGGCGCCCTACTTCTCACCATCAGAGGCCAGGTGTCACACACACTTGGGTTTGGGGTTGAGTGTGCTCGTTAAAGAGTGTATACATACCAGCGGAAAAGTTCTGCTGCTCAGTCCTCCAGAGGTTGAAACTTTCAGGCATGTCACAGAGAGGACCCTGCCATTGACACCTGATGTGATATGCTGGGTAGTCGAAACGAGCTTAAAGCTGTTGTTTTTGTCCTCTGTGCTGTTAGCTGTTGACACTCTGACACTCTGCTACAGCGTGTTTGTTTCTTGTGGGAACCAGTTCCAGGTTCAATCACCATTGTGAGGATTACTTCTTAAAGCCCTAGATTGAGATTGGGACCAAGCTCTAGTATTTGCAGTCAGTGGTGTGTGTCACGCCCAAAGATGTTGACTAAGGACATGTCAATCTACTTAACATCTTCTGAGAGAATGTACTGACAGTCCTGCATCAAATCTGTCTGATCTATGCAGTGGTGCCTCTGACGAATTTCAGAACTCAAGAACTTAGAACTAATTTCCAACAAAGACCCCGGTTATGTTGTTATTAATAAAATGGAGGACAAAGAAGTGTATGATTTAAGGGGCAATGTACTTTTGACCTGGGCAGTGTACGTAGGCTAATGATATGGGGCAAAAGGCAAAGCATAGCAGTTGGCAAGGTATTGTTCCCTGTCAGCATTAATTGGAATTTCAGCCATTTACAGCAGGCAGTGATCTACTTTGCATACCTGTAATGCCATTTGTCTTCTTGTGTAATGCTGCCAGGCACCACAATTGAGTTGGAGACATTGTTCTGTGGCCCTATTATATCCTGAGAACATTCTTGTTACCATATGGATATAAATAAATGATTCAAGTGTGTGAGTGTGTGTGAGAGACAGAGAGAGAGAGCCTGATTGATTGATTGATTGATTGATTGTCGATATTCCCTGTGTTTTCTCCACCAGGCTGCAGATATGTTAGCAAGGCAGCACCCAAGACCCAAGTGGAGTTTGAGTACGACGGACCCTCCATGAAAACACAAGTCCCTGGGCCACGATCACAGGTATCGTTCAGTCACACACACTCTGCAACGAATACATTACGCTGACCCCATGTCCTAAAGGCATATTAACTATGTTTTTTTTTTTCTTCTTTTTTCCCCTCCATACTCAGGAGCTGACTAAACAACTGGGAGATATCCAGGTAAGCTGGTGTGCATGAAGATGATTAGGTTGATCAGTAGCGCAAGTATGAGAATGTCAGCTTCAAGGGAAAGACCAAGTGATTTGGTCTTTTTATTGTGTAACGTTTCAGAGATAGTCTAAATGGATCTCTCTTTGTGTTTTTCTCTCCTTCTCTCTCTCTCTCTCTCTCTCTCGCTCTTTGCATGGCAATTGTATGTGAGCCATAAGGACTAAAGACATGTCTCTGTGTGTGGGTAAATTGAACATCCTTTTATATTAAGCCAGTGAACTCGTCGAAAATCAGCCCTGGAGGGTTACTAGACCCACATATTATGTTCTTCTGCTAAGTGTGCACTTATGTGGAACTTCACTGGCCTCCAGGTATTTGGTGTTGTGTTTGATTAGCAATCTAGTCCCTGATCTAACTGGTATCATCAGCAAAATCGGATAGTTAGCAGTTAGAGTGAGAAGAGCAAATGATTAATTAACTGAACGGAGGTCTATTCTCATGTACAAATCATGTTATCCATTTTATACAGAACAATTAAGTGACGTTTGATTGAAATATTTTTCCGAATGCAAATACTGAACCCGATTTTCGGGGATCCAAGCATGAAGCTTGAGCTTGCTAGAGCAGCATTTTCTGTTTTGCCAAATGTTTCATTGTGGCAAATGTAGGTTTAAACCTGCAAGGATAACCTAGCTTGATCTAGGCTATTTTGTTGAGTCACAATGTGAGCGAGCCTGTCACCAGTCAAGTCACCATTAGCTCAGTGGATGAGTCAGCTGTCTCAAACCAGACGGTTGTCACATCCAACCACTACTTATCTCTTTTTCAGACTGTGTTGGATATGAGTTCCTCCCTTGCTCCTCCTATAGGCCTGCTCTGTCTGCATTGTGAGAAAAGTAAATAATCAGCAAATGTAGTGTTTAATGATGGACACAGGTCTGTTTAGCCATTTCTAACAAGATCTGCCTTTCTTTCCATCCAAATAATTGTGAAAATATTTTTCCTTGTTATTCTCCTTAAAGGGATAGTTCACCCATTTTGAAAAATGGGATATTATTTCACCCCCCCCCCCCCCCCCAGTTGTTCTGTAGGACAGTAGTGGTGCTATCTTGCTCTCATTGTTACTGAGTGCTGGATACTGGCTGGATGCTCCAAATGCTAACTGTTAGCCTCCTGACACTGAGGTGGACTTCCCCAGGCGATGACAGGAAGAAGCACCACTTCTGTCCTACATAACAGCTAGAAGGGAAGTGAAATAATGTTTTTTGTTTTGTTTTGTTTTTTTCAAAATCAATGAAGTACCCCTTTAGCAACTGTCAGTGACTCTCAGATCATATCAAGATGATGTGAAGATGTGAAATGCCTTCAGTGGTTTAAATGCTGGGTAACTCTTGAGCGCAGTTGAGCAGAGGAAGCTTCTTGCATAGCAGCATCTGAAAGTTTATGCAGATAGTCCAGTTGTTTTTTGACTTACTACTTGTAAATATAATAGGTAGAATAAAATATATATTAAAAAATGTAGTATTTGGTGTTTCTTGCAGAATTATGCTCTTGTCAGAATTGAAAAAAAATTCTAAGTAGATAAAATGTGGAACAAAAATAACATTTCATTTCAGATTTTAGAGTAGCAGGATGATAGTTAAGTACATGAAGCAAGGCACATTTAGTGTTTTCTGTAGAATAGTTTCTAGAGAAGGGAACGTGGGACTTGGGATTCTGTTCCCACAATCAGAGCAACACAGTATGGTTCTTTTTACCATGAGAGGTATTGGCTTAGTCTGAAACAAGTCCACCTTTTACTTAAGAACATGTTTTTCCTCAGAATGTGGGCGCCGTCCACTTCTTCTGCAACTATGAAGAAAGCAGGGGGAACTACCTTGTGGACGTGGATGGCAACCGCATGCTGGACGTCTATACTCAGATCTCCTCCATCCCAATTGGTGAGCACCAAACAAATATACACCGAAATATAGTTTCTTGGCTATAACTTGGCTTGATGTGATACTAAAGCCGAGTGCCTTTGATAGATAGAGATGAGAATTTCCCAGTTTGGGATCAATAAAGTAAATCTATCTATCTTTGCCTGTTCAAAGCCACAGGAAAATGCCATGTGCTGAAACAGGTTTCTATGTCTTATTCATGCTCTGTGGAAGAGGAGGAAAGCTGTGAGTGCATATGTTTATGTTACACTCACTTTAGAGACTATCATTAGTATCAGCCATGGGCAACTGGCATAGTTTTGTATCCAACTGTTGAAACTGTGGGAACATATTGTCATCTTAAATATTAGAACAGTGAAATGTATTGCAAATGTCAGTCAAAACTGACCAAATGCATTTCCTCTTGTCCTCTCTGCCCAGCATGTCCATGTCCCAATGTGTTTTCCAGTAGTTGTATTAGATCCTGGAATCTGACATGTCTGCCCACACATACATTGGTTTATATAGGCTGTCGGTATAAGATTGGAAGTTGGCAGAATGTCAGAAAAAAGCATCTTGCCTTTGTAGGTCCAATGTAGGCATTCTATCAGAATTTTACTATGGAGGACTGATTATCTCCAGACTACATCAGGACGACATCGGAACCCAGTGGATACATAGGTCTGACTCTGGTGCAACACGAGTACAAGCTAATCATTCAAAAATTGATTGTAAATTAGTTCTGAAGAAGTTGGAAGTGCAACTTGGACAGTATACTTCACAATTAAGTCACAAGGTCACAGTAAAGATGAACTAAATAATTAGAACAGAGATCCAATAGAAATGTGTAGTAGGACATCAACATGCAGAATACTAACAATATTAATAATAACAACAATTTCACTGAGTCTGGTTTTGGGTTTAAGAACTGAGTTTTTGGTCCAAAGCAGAGCACATGCCAGGAAGTGAGTTTCAGAAGCCAGAAATCTTAGCGCTTGTTACAGTAATCATTTAGAGATTGGTAACAATCAACAATCCTATCAATCCCTGCACCTTGTAGTAAATTTGTGCTATAAAGGGTTAAAACCTTACTTTATGCCCTTAGTTTCACATATGACATTTCACTGCTCTGGGTCTCTGGTCTGAGCTGTTGACCTAGATGCTGCCACCATAGTAACACTCAGTTGCCAGGGTGACCAGATACACATTGAGAATGACAGTTGTACTCATTGTGATAAAAAAGGGTATCATGCAGAAGTGGATTCAGTGCGAGTGCACACACATAGACACAGACGTGGACTCAGGCACCCATGCTGGAGTGAACTATAAAGCCAAGATGTGGAAATGATTTGATGCTTGTCAGCATCGCTAGCATCAGAACTTTCCCTCTAAAAGCCTGCATGAACAGGTGAGTCACTTTCCCTCTGACTCTCCCAGCCTCGTCCACAAATATTAGATTACGTTCTGGTTTAATATCTGCCTCCCCCCTCTGTGTCCATGTATGGACTCCAGTTAATCAGAATAATAACCGTGGACACAGTGAAGTGAGTGTGAAGGTAAATTTAGTCAAAAGTCTTAAAGGAAGTCTGAGGTCAGCATTTCGTGTAGCTTGACAACATTAACATCACATTTTGCTGTATCACACAGATGGTTCTAACATGCTGTTCCAAGTCATTGCAAAGGTGATCTGATTTGAGTTGAGAACTAAGGATTCAATTTAAATCTGCAGTATGGAACTTACCTCCTCTATGATTTGTCTCCCTCTTGTGGCAGTAAATTACACGCTACTTGAGGTGATGTGTTTTATATATCGTAGTAGGTGATGCAATAAATACATCACTACAGGTGCACTGGCGTGGGAATGTTACCACAGAAATCGGTTTTGCAATGTCTGCAGTGATGCAAAATGCAGGGAGTCCTACCAGTGGGTGATAGGCTTAATCTGCCACACTGGAGGAGGTGAACCCAGGCAGGAAGCTGCAACAGTACCATCTCTGTGTCAACATGTGTGGCATTAGATGGCAGCATGTGAGCTGCCAGTGTCATGTGTGACGTTGAGTGGGGTTGAAGGTCAAAAGTGGCTCAAAGTTGAGCATTGCGTTAATTTATATTTGTACTTGTTGAGTATTTTTTTAAAGTCGGTCATTTCAGTTTTACTTAAGTACATTTTTGCATGAGTATTGTACGTCAATCCATTTTTAAATCACATCCATTACATAGAACAGAAACCTTTCACAACAAAAGCTTAGTCAGCAAATATGATAAGACTCAATCAGGATATTATGTGCTTATTCCGCATTTATCACTTCTACTTCTACTGAAGTCAAATATCAGCAAAGTAACTGCACTTCTACTTTCCACCGCTGCTGATTTCACAGAATATCAAAAATTAAAAAATACTGGATATCAGCAGACTACATGCTCCAATTAAATAATGATAATAATAATTTTTGATAATATTGGTGAACTGTCCAACAATGCGAGGTATACAACAAGAAACTTTGGATCATATTTGACAAAGCCTTCTGTTTTGAGCCCCATGTTCACAGAGTGGTCCAGTCTGGTGTTACTGTCTTAGAAATATAACCAAGGTTGAATCTTGTGTTTTATTGAGGCAGCAGTGGCTTAAAGGTCAGAGAAACAGGCTTGTGACCGGACAATCGCTGGTTCGACCAGCAGGACAAATGAATGAATGCCATTCTCGCCTCTTTTAAAAGACTTAAGGGCCCTTGAGCAAGGCGCTTAGCCCTCAGCTGCTCCAGTGGAGCTGCTCGGGGACCCACATGTAGATTGTAGTTACACTGGGCAGCTCCCAGGTGACAATGTGTGTAAGTGTGTGTCTGTGAAGCAGGTCATTGTTAATAAAGAGCATTTATGCTCAGCCAACAGAACCTGAATATGTAATGGTTAAAAAACATTTATAGGCAGGGTATGGGATGCTGCTGTCATGGCAACCAGCAGCAGAGTTGTTTGTTTTCTCTCCACTTCATATCACTCCATGTTGGTGAGTTATTTGTGTCGTCCCAGGGTTAACACCAGAGATTAAGCTGCTCAGTAGAGTTAAGACCCACAACTACCCATCAGTTTTCCCATTGGCTCTGGAACAATTTTATGCCCCCCACCCATTTTCAATGTTGTCTTTGTATTTCCGGACACTGGACTTAGTAGCAAAGATACTAATGTAGAAACCTCCCAAACCAAGCCAGCAGATTACAGGTGTGTGAATTTAGTTACTCTGTGAGAAACAGTCAGAATAGTCAGCACTGGATAAACACCAGTGGGTTAGATATCACACATACTGAATTTAAACTATGATCTAGTGAACCTAACGTTAATATTGTTACAAGCATACTAGGTTCATATTCTCATCTTATCACCCTGCAGTGTGTTGATGTGAACAGCCACATCAAATCTGTCATACACTCATGCTTTTTTCAATTTGGGAAAATTTCTAAAATTAAACTATTGCTGTCGACCCAAAATCTTGGAACAGTCATTCATGCTTTTATTTCATTGTGGCTAGATTAAAACTCCCTTTTCTCCTTCTGCTGCAAAAATTAAACCAAAATGCAGCTGCCAGGATTTTAGCAGGGACCAGAAAACTAAAGCACATTTCACCTATACTTTCATCCTTGGCTGCCTGTTAGTTTTAGAACTGATTTTAAAATTGTATATCTAACCGTACTTATATGGCCCCAAGCCATAATTTCTCACCTTTTGACTCCCCATGTGCCATCATGGACCCTGAGGTGCTCAAATACTGCCCTCCTGGTGGTTCCTAAATCCAGATTAAAAAACAAAGGTGACAGAGCGCTTACCATCCGGGCCCCCAAACTCTGGAACAACCAGAGCGGAGCAGATTAGGATTGCTAAATCAATCTCTTCATTTAAGTCTCTTCTGAAAATGCACTTTTACAGACTAGCCTTCCTGTGATCCTTCTATCTTAGCTCCCCATGCTGTTTGTTTTACTGTTTCAGTGTCTTACTGTTGTGTTTTCTTAATGTGGCTCCCCCTCTCTGTCTTTCCCTCAGGCTACAATCATCCTGCACTCCTGAAACTGATGACCAATCCCAACAATCTGGTAGGTCGTCCAGCTGAGAGAAGGGCAACTGTGACTGTAACCATCACAGTTAAGACTATAATATGGTACAAGATAGATAGCTAGATGGATATAGATGTACCTCAGTTAACGCCAGGTTAACCCCGGTGGGGTAGATTTGGGAAAATGGATTTATCTCTGTTTTGCAATCCAGCAGAATGCAAGGTCTCCTCGTCCCAGCAGAATTACAAAAAAACACATAGCATTCACAACAATATCATGTACAGACAGTTGAACAGCAGGAAAATTGTGACGTTAAATACCTCTTTAGTCTCTGTTTAGTTTCTTCCCTTGGATGCAGGCAGGCTGCTATACCTTATCCTTAAATTCCTGCAGTCTTGCAGTTGGTGCTGTGTATTCCCTATCCCCTCCGAACCTAAACACTCATTAAGGCATCTAATTGCCACAGGAATTCGAGTGCCTAAACCTCTGTTACTCCTCTTGTCACACCAAGCCTCTGGCTGATAGAGCATAGATGTTGGGCTAGGAGGTCGTGCAGTGGGTGGGAGGGACCATAGTTATGTAGTAGTGCATAGTCAAGAATGTATTATAATATAGTCCTGGATTTAACTTCATAGTAATCACTGTCGAACTAAAATGCAAGTAGGAGTAGTGCCCTTTCAGGGAAGAAATGCATTAATGCTTTCACTCATTTTGCTTTTTGCTTTGCTTTTATTTTTCTTAGTATAGTATACTATTACTACATTATTCAATATAGTAAGCCTAGTGTGTGTGTGTGTGTGTGTGTGTGTGTGTGTGTGTGTGTGTGTGTGTGTGTGTGTGTGTGTGTGCGCACTAAATTGGTGCAGTCATGCCTTTCTCTGTGATCTGTTTCTCCCTCTCTCAGAGTGCATTTGTGAACCGTCCCGCCCTGGGAATCCTGCCACCCGAGAACTTCCCAGACAAGCTGACTGAAAGCCTGCTCTCGGTCAGTAACACACACACACACTCACAGATTCACATTATCTTATGGACAATAAAATGCATTGAGATACAGGTCAGGATATAATCATGGTGAAACCACAGTATGGACATAAGAATATGTTTGTCATTAGAGGGTTAGGGTTGTTATTGTAGCTGGAATCAAATGTATGAGCTCTACATTTGTTTAGCATGGAGTATCATTGCATCAAAAATCACTTTCATCCACATCCTCGTGTTAGCTTGCAAAAAATAAATGAACTCTTGCTGTCTCTCACTCTCTGTCAGCGTCACTATGCAGTGGTTCCTCACTGTAATTCACTGTCTACCTCGCTCAACCACCTCTATCTCTACCTCCATCTTCTCATTCTACTGGCTCCCTACAGGGTTTTCTGACCTCATGCGCTGCTTAGTTTGCTTGTTTTTTTGTATCCTGGCTGTGGTTGTGTTCACTCCAATCGCAGATGAAAAATTTTGACGTGCATTGTGTTTCGTGGGGGCCAGGTCACTGACTGCAAGTCAACCCTAACACCGTAAAAAATGTTGGAGCCTGACATTTCTCTGCTGCAAAGAATGACAAGTAAAGTCAGAGGACAGCGGACTACAATTTAGAAAAACGAAACCAAAACAAAACAAATATCACAATCACAGAAATGAAAAACAAATACCTATTACCATATACCAATGAACAAATAGTCTGATATTTGGGTCCATCCCTACAAAACATCTGGGCCACTGCTGGTTGGATTGTGGCAGAACTCCTGAGAGTGATGGGTGTCATTGCTGCTTTCCAGCATTTGCTAAACTATAATGACTGGGCATAGCTTGGCACTGTATATTTGCTTACTTGTCTGATCATTTACGTACAATATCTTGGGAAAGGCTGACTGCATTTTTTATAAAACTTGAAACGATGATGTGCTTATCGTTCCATAATTGCACTTAGAACTCCCAGATTTTCAAAATTACACTAATTAACACAAAGAGCATGTCTGTGTATTTTAGGAGGAGGAGAGGCCATGTCTTGTCTTCTGTGCTCTGCTCCAACATTCAGAATGACTCAGACTGGCTGGAGGAGAAACTGCAGTTCCAGCTCAAAACAGGGTCACACACAGAGGAGTCCAAAAATCAGATTGTACTCCAAAGAAGTATTTTGTTATGGCATGCAGAAACAAATTCCTAGTCAAATGACAATTCACAAATGAGATTATATTTGTTCTTAATATTTTTTTATGCATGCATCAGGCTGCATTCTCACATTGTAGCATATTCTGTGGGTTCTACAGGGATCACTGCTGTGATCCACCTGCTGTCAATTCTCTTTTTGGAAGCAGCTATTATTTATAGGGACGATTTGCCCTTTGATGGCAAAAAAAAATATAGGAATAATCAAGTATATGTTTTCTTTCTTTCTTTTATTTTACTTTTCTTTTGTTTTATTTGGAATAACAATTTTATTTCAGTCCAAATGACTGAGATCACGTCAGGGAACCGAGTATAAAAGCAATGTGGTTAATCCCTCCCCAGATGCAGTCCAGTTAGCAGTCACATGAAGTGACCTGGAGTAAATGGGGCCTTTGTGAAAAAGCCTCCAGCATGTATTGTGCAGCCGCCTTAGACTGGAGAGCCATTTGACCCTGAACTGCTTCACGCGTAACAAGCAGTGTAATAAAAGCAAACATTTCTCAGTGGAAGGTCTTTTTTCGACACTCGCACTAGCAGTGGCAACAACAATGCATCGAGGATTGCATTCATTTAGCCACAATCTGGTATTAGTTGTTAAAAGACCAGAACAATTCACACTGCAGGAAGGAACATATGTGATCAATAAATATATGGATGGACAGTTTGAGAATGTATTTGCATCACATGTAATGAATGCATTCTTGAACTGATATGTCAACTGAGTAAACAAATTGAATAAGTTTGTCACATATACATATATATATTTAGATAGATAGATAGATAGATAGATAGATAGATGTAGATAGATATGTAGATAAAAATGAAGACAGTTCAGTGGACTTTGCTTGATTTTTATTTGTCTTCCTCGTCTTCAAGGTGGCTCCCAGTGGAATGACTCGTGTCCAGACCATGGCTTGTGGTTCTTGCTCTAATGAGAATGCTTACAAAGCCATGTTCATCTGGTACAGGGTGAGTATGCATCTCACTCTGACTAATAGCACGGCATGCAACTACTCTTAGTCTTTTGGTAGCATTATTATTATTATTATTTTTTTTTTAAATCCACAAAGATCTTTGTCAGGGAGAAATACCACATTTCAGTGGTTCCAGGTCTCAGAAAATTCCTAAAATGCCTTCTTTAAAAAAAAAAAAAAAAAAAATTATCCTGACACCTTTGTTATACCTATTATTTAACAGCTTTAGAAACACACAAATATATGGTGTGACAACAGCTTGAGAAGCTATTTGTATCATATCTAAATAATGAATTGTTAAGTTAGAAGTAAATGCCTGGTAAGTTGTGAGAGACTTACTTTGAAAGTACATGGTAATTAAATCTCACAGTTACTGTCAGATAATCACCAGGTTTTTACTAGGAATTAAACAAAACAAAAAGCATGCACTAAGAAATTGTTTGGAGCCTTGGTTGAAAGCACTGAAGAAATATGTGCCATATTCCTGGAAAAGAAGATGGTAATAAAATATTATCAGGAAAGTATCCTTGAGTCAGGCAAAGTGTAAAATGTATAGAGTGTAGCTGCTTTGCTTAAATACATTTTTAGAGCAAATAAAAAATCTTACATCATCTCTACCACAAAGTGGCCCAGCTTTGTGAGTTCCTGACTGTGTGTTTGGTTCTGCTGTAGAACAAAGAGCGAGGCCACAACACCCCGTCTGACGAAGACCTCAGCTCCTGCATGATTAACCAGGTCGGTGAAAAAGCCTTATTACCATACTAATACTATTATGGGCTGCTTAACTATATTGTGCTTCATTTCTTTCTTGCTTTCTTCCTTCCTTCCTTTCAGGGCCCAGGCTGTCCAGACCTCAGTATTTTATCGTTCATGGGAGGCTTCCATGGAAGAACCATGGGTGAGCGCAGCACTGTACTTGTACCACAGCACCTCTCTCATAAAGCCTCTATCATTCTCTACTCTGGCGAGTTTGTCTAGCGGTCAGCTTTGCTCTAAATGACTAAAATAACTAAATGACCAGTTAGGCAGTTCTTCATATGAAGAAGGGTTGTGGCAGTTTCATTGCAAATTCAGCTTTTATTTTATTCAAAAATCCAATTCACTGCACTGTAATGAAAGCTGGCCTGTGCAGTTTCCTAGGTAGTCTGTGTTCGATATATATTCTGCACATTGTAATTTGTGCAGCCTTAATGAAAATAATGGCACATGTTTCATTATAATTAGTATTATTATTATTACTATTATTATTATTAAGCCTGTGAGACCTAAGTTCAAGTTATTGAGTGAAAATGTTGGTTAATTTTGGGGCTAATTTTCTCAGAATTTTCTTAATAATTTTCTGGTCATTTTGTTGTACTTAAATTTTTTTTTTTGGTGATATTCTATTCATTTTTTAGATAATTTTCCTGTATTTTTTTTGTATTACTATGGTGGTAGTATTTTCTGGTAATTCTTTTTTTCTTTTCATTTTTTTTTGGAAATTCGTAGTAGTTTTCTTGTATTTTACACAATTTTGGGGTCATTTTGTTGTCATTTTTTGGAATAAATCAAGTGGATTTGTTCAGGTTTCAAAGATTTAAAAAAATATAAAAATTTAAATATGCACTAATTGATGCAATTGATTCAGTTATTAGCGCACCGTGTGGTCAGCGAATTGTTTGTGGCATCGTAGATTCATCGCTAACAACACTTGTGTCTCGTTAAGGTTGCCTGGCAACGACACACTCCAAGGCAATTCACAAGCTGGATGTGCCATCGTTTGATTGGCCGATCGCTCCGTTCCCCAAACTACAGTACCCACTGGAGGAGTTTACCAGGGAGAATGCACAGGAAGAGGCTCGCTGTCTGGAGGAGGTGTGTGTGTGTGTGTGTGTGTGTGTGAGAGAGAGAGAGAAAGAGAGAGAAGAGGGGGCCAACAATGGCAGTTTGTGTGCACACATGAATACAAAGTATAGCTGTTTCCTGTTCACAGTTTTTGGCGGTTTTGCCCTCTTTCTCACAGTTCAGTCGTATCCAGTTCACCAGAGTGTGTGATAGGCCCAGCCGCAGCTGCTACCACATATTATTGGTCTGGCATGGTGCAGACTACTATGTGCTTGCTCTGAGACATGTGGAGTCACCAGCTGCTTATTTTGCCCCTAAAAATACTCTGAATGTGAATATTTACATACAGAGTTCTCTACATATTTCACATGAGGGCTGACCCATATGGACAAAACCAAATATTTACGGTCATACCTCAGTATTGATGTTGACAATATTGCTGAACAGCCATTACCAGTGTGGATACCAATCAGGTAGAGGCAAATACTAAACCAGCTAGAACAGTAGTGGAAGTTGAGAAAAGTACAACTGTTTACTGTAAAACAGCCATTACAACCAGGAAAAGACAAAAAAAAAAAAAAAAAAATCCCAGACAGTGTCTAGTCTTATACAAAATATTGATATCATATCAATATATTGCCAAGACCTACTGCACTGTTTATTTCCTCTTTCTTTTTGACAAATGCAAGCGTTATGCAAGTATGGCAGCAACTGTATTATCACATAAAATAGTTTCTTTAAGTGATATGAAAACTAAACTACAGTTCAATAACAAACTGTGGGTCAAGCGTTCCCAGCAGCCAAGGAACGTTGAATGCTTGGAGAATCCGGATCTGACCTGAGGGGGTTGCACTGCCCGGGCCGACTCCACGGCCTCAGCCAGCATTTTAACAAATGAGCCTTCATGTTATTTTTACCAGGAGTAAGTCAAAAGCAACCAGGCTATGTGGATATTCTTGAAAATATTTAGCTGCTATCTAAGAGTCTTCCTCAGATTTAATGTGGTAGGGAGTTACCAAGCATTTAAACATCTGAAAGAATCTTGATACTATTGGAGAGCTGTTAAAGGGATAGTTTGTCCATTTTGACAAATTTGATATTATTTCACATACCACCTGATGTAAGACAGTAGTGGCGCTGTCTTCCTTTTCCTCTGGCAGCTCCAAATGCCAACTGTTAGCCTCCTGCCATTGAGGTGGACTTCCCCACAGCTTGTGTTCTTGAAAATAATCACCTAGGGTTAGGGTGTGTGTGTCTGAGTATGTGTATGTGTGTGTGTTCGCTCACTCCTGCATGTGTCTCTCCTCAGGTGGAGGATCTGATCGTCAAGTGGAGGCAGAAGGGGAAGCCTGTTGCAGGCATTGTGATCGAGCCCATCCAGGCTGAAGGTGGAGACAACCACGCCTCCCCCGACTTCTTCAAGAATCTCCGCAACATCGCACGCAAAGTAAGAGTGATCAGCCCTGCAGGGGCTGGTGGAAACAGCCTCTCCCTGTTGTCCTTATTCTGAAAAGTTTTAGAAAGGAAGGTTGTGTCTCAACAATACGATTGTAAGCGGAGTGCTAAACCCAAAATCCAATGGGCATTTTCAAAAAATGTGAAAAGGTAGCACATTCCAAATTTCCATGTGAAGGAGGCCAAAATATTCACATTTCACCTGTTTATTTGGCTCAAATCACATATCACACACATGTGATGTGACATGAGCCAAATAAACAGGTGAAATGTGAGTATTTTGGCCTCCTTCACATGGAAATTTGAACAGTTTTAATTTGTCAGTCAAGTTTTGTTAAGTGGATACTGAAAGACTAGATATGGGTGTGTTTACATATACACATAGAATTCCCAGCTCATATTCCAGGAAATATTTAGGACATATTCATACCCCAGTGCATACTGTGTAACCTACTGTGCTGGAAAATTCAGAGAGCAAAAACCAGACTTGTCAATCAGAATGAGCAAGGCCCATCTGAATATTTATAAATGAACCGTGCTAACAAGTTAGAATTTAATGCTGATAACATGCTTGTTGGAAAGTTTGGGACCATCATGAATTCAGACAGCACCTCCACTCACTGAGCAACAACTTTAATTTAGAGAGCAAGTAGAAAACTGGATGTCTGTGACCACAACAAAACCAAAAGAAAAGAAAGGCAGCACGGTTACAAAGTGCTTGCCTCATCAGAAAGCTGACAAGATGTGCTTACAGTCTCCAAAAATATACAAAATCCCAAACTTGACCCCAGCTACTTCCAGGAACACACTGGTATCAAGCTGAAATAAGAAATCCCACCGTCAGGTTCACTCTTAAAATTGTTGAACGTGTGCGCCAACATTTTTCACTTTCATTTTAAGGAGGATTTTTTTCCTTTTTTATTAACAAAAGAGAGATGTAGCATATCCTAAACACCATGCGGCTCGCTCATATTCATGGTGTTATGTTACAGTCAGTCAGCACCATCTGCAGGCCAGAAGGAGTTACACTAGGCTGGATCAAATTTGATTACAATTCCTATAACTGTGATAACAATTTAAGATCTTTTCATTGCTTCATGGTGTTAAAGGAAGCTTGTACTCTGTTGCAGTTGGTACATTCAATATACCCTTTACACAAAACACAGAAACACAAAACCCTCAGCCTACTTCCCCATTTGCCCCACCAGACTGTGATGCTGGTAATGATAATGTTGGGAGTCTAAATGCTATTTACTGCTGATTAAATGTGTCTGAAATGAATGACAGGGATGAGTCATTCAGCCGCACACGAGCCCTTCAGGCATTTGTTTGTACCCACAGCCATCAGACTGTATAGCAGCAACTGTGATCACATCTGGCTTAGGCTGGGTCAGTCATTTAAGTTTAAATTTAAATGAACTTTCAATTAAAATTTAAATTGTTTTTGCTGCTGTGACACTTGAATTTCCCCACCGAGCAGTGCTCCAGGATCTGTGCTGTCTGACTGTTCTGATGGAGGTCCACCTCTGGTTCTAGATGAGCAGTCCAACTTTTGATGGGTTTTTGAAAAATAAGTTTCAAAAACGTGATGCGTTGCAAAATGTATTCTTCCCTCCCTGCCTCTCACTTTTCTCTCTGTCCGCCCTCCTCCTCCCTCGGTCTCCTGTCTTCTATCACTTTCCCTCATGTTGATTTCTTCACCGTGCCTCCCCCAGCATGGCTGTGCTTTCCACGTGGATGAAGTCCAGACGGGTGGAGGGGCCACAGGAAAGTTCTGGGCCCATGAGCACTGGGGCATGGATGACCCTGCTGACATCGTCTCCTTTAGCAAGAAGCTTCTCACTGGTGGCTACTACCACAGGGATGAGCTGCAGGCTGACAAGGTCTCTCTTTTTCTAATGAATTGTGAACTACATTGTTGACCACTTGAAAGCAGTCTTTTTTATTCTATTATAGTGAAACTGGATATTTGTTGTTTCACATTTCAACCATGCGTAAGAGCAGTGACTCATTTTGTACATCACAGTGTACAAAACAACCACACTCAATACTGATTTTTGACCTGGCTTGTGGTGGCAAGTAGTCTAGCCCTGCCAGACCAATTCATGAATGCGACTTAGTCTGGAACCTCTCAGTTCATTTTTGATTTGCAGGGGGCATTATTGTAGACACTCAGTGGGCATTATCAACAGTTGCAGACCAAAATGCCTCTGGATACAATTAGATATCCGCACAACCAATCAGAGCACAATGTGATGTCACTGTCACTCATTGTATCGAACCCGCCCCATGTTAGATAAACAGGCCTGGGACTGGATGGCGGGGCCCTCAGAGAACCTGTTCCTAGCTGAGGTTCTCAAGGTGATTCACAGAGAAAAACATCTGGAGGAAGTGACATGTTCCAAAAGAAGCAAAAAAGGAAGCAAATAAATATTTTGCCCAAACAAATATTAAATTCATCCTTTAAATTATCTTAAATATTCTCAATAGAGTCCCATAAGTATTACAAGTAATGATTGGCCAAACATGTTCATCATAATAATATTACATGACAAACTGAATCAAAACTATCAATTAACCTTCATGTCAATTCTTACAAACATCATAATCTCAGTATATTAAAGGAAAATGCTACACTGGACCACCAGTCGGTGCTCCCTTGTGGAGATAAAGGAAAACAAGTTTGCAGTTTCTAACACAGACTCTCACACACATGCACTGACTTCATGTTTTACAGCCTAGCACCCTGGAAACCAAGTTTAACAGTGCTGAAGTTTTATTGTTAGAATGTCATTTTCCGATATGCTGGCTTTGTTGTAATGAGTTAATCCAAGAGTAATTAGTATTGTGATGGAAGGGTGTATTTATGTGTGTGTGTGTGTGTGTGTGTGTGTGTGTGTGTGTGTGTGTGTGTGTGTGTGTGTGTGTGTGTGTGTGTGTGATGTGTTTTGATTTCCAGCCATATCGTATCTTCAACACATGGATGGGTGACCCCTCAAAGAACCTGTTCCTAGCCGAGGTTCTCAATGTGATTCGCAGAGAAAACCTTCTGGAAGAGGTGACACGTTCTGGGAAAGCTTTGCTACATGGATTATATGAGCTGCAGGTAGGCCCAGTGTGTGTGTGTGTGTGTGTGTGTGTATTATTATGTGTGAGGGTGCAATCACACCTTCTGTTTTTTTTTTTTATTATTTTTTTTTGTTGTTGTTTTTGGTCCAGTAGTTGGTGGTCGTCTGGTGGTCTGTGACAGTAGTGCAGGTGGTCCGTCATCATACATTCAGTCATGGAGTTTGAATGCTGGCACCAGTTGTTTTTAAACACATTGTTTATTTTGTTTATGAATAATCATATTCATTCAAATACACAACATTTAGAAAGTGACTTCAAAGTGGAATGCTTCGTTTTTTTATTGATTTTTATTTAACCTTTATTTAACCAGGCAAGTCATTAAGAACAAGTTCTTATTTACAATGGTGGCCTTGCAAAAGGCAAAGCCTCCTGTGGGAGGACCTAAGGGCTAAAACGAAAAATTAGGAGTTAAAAAGACAGCAGTGCACATCCAAATGTTTCCAACACACTCATCACTTATGTAGAGTCACAGCCGGCATACATATGACAACATGCATTACATAAATGGCATGCAGTGTAGCACACAAACATCAGCAGGTACCATACATGTGACAAGTATTTCACAAGAAACCATCAGGCAGTACAACAACAAGAGTAGGAAACACCTGGCCTTCCTTTACATAAATACATATGCCCAAAAATATCAGCTCGCTGACCAGCCTGTAAAAATAGCTCACTGAAGATGTCAGTCAGATCATGATCATTAGAAAGCCTTTTTGCAAGTCTCAGTGAGAAATAAATTAAGTGAAAGTGAATTATTGTCTGTGAGGTGCTCTTAAGTTTGGACCCCCAGCAGCAGTCCCCGGGTTGCTTTTTAGTCAGGACGGTGGTCACTGGGTCACAACCAGCTGAAAACCCTTGGACCGGACCATAGTGAAAAAAGTTAACTTTTATTAATCTGCCTTTATGCAAATGTCACAAGAATTCATGAGTAGCTTGCTTATTGGAGTGATGGAAATCTGAAAATGCAACGTTCTCAACACTGAGATTGTCTTTGTGAGCTTTATTGTAAGCCTTTGCAAAGGGGTCAGTACAGTGTCTGGTAAAGCTGACCAGCTCAGACTGACCCCCAACACCAAGTATTCAGCACATTTATAGAGTGCAGCAAACAGGTCATGAAGAGGTCATGGAGATGGTCTCATAAGCTAAGATATATCTGACGAATTCATATTGTTATGAGGACACAAAGTCAATGGTCATGAGGATACAGTGGGATTTTCCATTACATTGGATAATTTTGGTAACCTGTCATCCTGATTTGACATTTCTACATGAGGGCAGAACAGTTCTTATAACTCCAGCTAAGCATGGGTGGCCTTATCAGCTAATATTCTTCTGCATTCTTTGCATGTGCGCCCAAATTTTGGTATTTTACATAATCTCCAAGTTCACTCTGAGCTCACTTTGTTATGTATCTGTTGTTGCTGTCGTGTATTTGTTATGCATCTGTCTCAGTATATAAATAAATCCTTGTATTTGCGGACCATTTCCTGCAGTTGGTTTGGATTCTCACCCCTACTGCACTGCAGTTTGCATAAAACAGGACTGAGACCCACCTTTTCAGGTGTCTTTAGGGCATTGTTCTCACCCAGCCAAACAAAGCAGCAGAAGGAATAAATGCTCGAGAGTTCAAATCAGCACTTCAAACAGTCTTCGTATGACAGTGCACTAAATTTGTGTGTGTCCTCTTGCTTTGCCCTCTGTTGTCCAGGCTCAATACCCTGGGTTACTGAGCCGAGCTCGAGGACAAGGGACTTTCTGTGCTATTGACATCCGTGATGACGCCACACGCAACAGCATCATCCTTAAGGCCAGAGACAAGGGTAAGAAGCATGATGCCCTTCATTGAGTATAAACTCTTCTTAATTCAGTTATGTTGTTGTACCAGTAGTCTTCACACAGTAAGCAGTAATTGGATTAACAAATTGCACAATTATTGTACAAATCTGCACTGTAGATTTTTCCATGACTTTCCACGGGTAAGTCAGAGTGCATGACCTGGAATCTCAGTTTGTTCCTGGTTTGACAACCTTGGGTTGTAACTCAGGAAAGAAAAGTCAGAAAAACTAAAGAAAAAAGTAAATAAATCATCAGTCTAATTCTATATTTGTGTTAAGTGACCCAGCTTAAAATCCTTTGTCAGTCCCTGACGTCCCCAGAGAATTTCCTTGTCGTGAATTTGTCTCTCAGTACTCCACGGCATTCAGGTGATATTCACAAGTTATGCATTGGTAGGAACCCTGTAAATGTGAAATCCTTTGACCTAGATAAATCCTGGGTCAGATGCTTGGTGTTACAGCTAATACTAACTGCTAATTCACACAGTGAGCAGGTGATGATGGGTCACTCCGTTCTGAGTGTGGAGGGTGTAAAAAGCTTTGACTGCATCTATATTGTTTTCATATTTTTGGCTGCTTTGGTATTACTTTTCTGTTAGCTAGTAAGGTAATTTAGGGGGGTTCAGAATCACTGACAGTAAACAGAACGCACTGATAAAATGACTAAGTGTAACTTAGACTTTAATACAGCATTTATATCTTCTGTACAGTTCCCTCATAGTACCGTATAGACCTATACAATACGTACACTACCCATACCTACACTTTATACAGATCACCAGTCAGGCGTAACTCTTGGAATTGAGTAGTCTTTCATTTAAAAACTGCCGAAATGTGGAAACTTTGCATGACTTCAATCAACGTTTCATATATTTTGCTCTTGCTTGGAACTATTACTCATGAAAATAGTGTTCACTGTAGGGAAACATAGCTGATGACTGCAAAAACCTCAGCCATGGCCAGTTTTTTATTAGCTGAGTCTGGTCACTGTTTGGAACAGTCACTCACCTCTGTTGGAAGTCTTAACTGTATGGTAACCATGGAAATTCAGGTTATCAAGTTTTATCTTAAATTTCTTCTTGAGCAGGGTTCTAAGCAAAGTTTACATCAAGTTGTGTTGTTACAATGATGAATCCCATCCTTGCAAACTGAAAGCGTATGCCAGTTGATCCTAATTGGCATAGGTAAAATGCTTTGCCAATTTGTGCAAGACCATGTGCACATACAGAAATCACATAGAAATTGCCAACAGAATTTGGTGGAGAGAAGATAAGAAAGCCCAAATGAAAGTGTAAAAAGTGCAGCAGTGGACTTAAATAGTTCCTAAGTTCGTAGATTCTATTCTTACCTAAGAAAAAATTCCAAGTAAGAAAACATTGGTCAATGTCAAAATTCTTCAAAACGTTGTAAGTGGGTTTTATGACCAAAGGAAAAAAAAAAAAAGTCTCTTTAAGAACAGTTGATGAATGAGGCCCTGTGTTCCCAACCTAAGACAGAAAAGTGACACAGTTATTGGGCAGATTGATGTGTCTTTTTCCTTCTTTGTTACCAATGGTTAAGACAAGTCTTAGGATTAGGAGTATTTAGGATTTCGTAACCTGACACAAGATAGGATGAAAGATTTCCAAAGCTAGTTTGGATTTTCTTTGACAATACAAAATTAAGAAAATCCTATCTGAGACTCTTTCTATCTTGACTTAACATTTAGGACAGGAAGTTTCTGTAATACAGACCCTGGTGATTAGCTGTCTTCTCCACATCAGGGACACGCAGTAACAGTATCTTTCATTGTCAGGTGTCCTCCTGGGAGGCTGTGGTGAACGATCTATCCGTTTCCGTCCAGCGCTGGTTTTCAAGGAGTACCACGTGCACCTCTTCCTCAACATCTTTAATGATGTGTTGGCCCAGCTCAAATAGGTCCTGACCCAGCAGGAAGCCGACATACCAACATGAGTTCTAGTCCAACCAGGGTGGAAAGATGGAAGCTCCAGGAAGGGGTCCATGTTACAATAAGCACAATCCACACAATAACACCTACACAGATCATATGTAATATTTAAAGTGGTTTAAGGTCCAAGGACAGTTGAGCTTGCAGCAGCAAGCATTCACCATCCCCATCCCCTTCCCCATTACCATCCCCTCCCCCAATCCCACACCTCATGCACCACAACCTTTTATTTGTGGTGTAATACAGATGTACAGTTCCTTAGAGAATCAGCTGGCACTGTTGGCAATGTTGACTGTAACAGTAGCGGAGAATGTTTGTGTTTAGTGTGTTTTTGTTTCCGGACTAATGCCACTGCTGTGAACTGGAGCTTTTGAAATCGCTGTTAGCAACAACTTCAAAAACCAAGAATCTTGCTCATCTGGTTTTTCCCTGCAGGAAAGTCATATTCAAGTGTCGAATGACATGTCAAGGCCATCGCACTAATATGGGTTCATTTTTCACTGATACCACAGCAGATCTAGCACCATCTCTTTCAAACCCATATCTGTCAACATGATTATTCTCTCCTCATGGAGGGAAACTTAACAACTGCTTACCAGGTAGCACAGGATTAGGTATTTGTAGATAAGGTGTTGAGGATATTTTGGCTCCCACTGGACCACACCTAATGGCCCGAAAAAAATCTCATGTAATGTGAACAGGCACAACTACTCTGACTTTAATATGTGCACATGGTGATTCTTCAGTTGTAGCACCTGATTCAGTCACTGAAGCGATTGCGGTCGCAGTTATGTATTAATAAGACATAAGACGGCGCATAGTTGCTTGACAGATGAATATTAGTTCAAGAACAAATTGCATCAAGGGTGACTCGCCCTGGAAAGATATGTAGGCTCTGTTTCCCTGACAAGATAGTCCCATTTAATCAGGATTCTTAGTTCCTATTTCTGACAAAGCCAAATATATGTGGACACCAGCCTTGTAGTCTTTTTTTTTTTTTTTTTTTTTTTTAAGTATATAGTACATCCAGGAGTAACAGCCCAATGTTCATCACAGGGTGATTCTATAGAAATCCAAATCTCTCTCTCTTTTCTGTCTGAAAGCTGAGATGCCAGCCTGCATGTCACCCAATCTTGTCCCTTAGAAATGTCCTTGTTATGCTTCTGACTCTTTTGTGTCAAATGTTTTTTTTAGAAATGACTTTTTGGCTTGAGATGTTTTAGCCCAGAATAATGTGAATTTTATAATGGCCCATGAAAATGTACTAGATTATTTAGTGCCTGCATGCTACATTACTGTGCCCATATTTTTGCTCCTTACACAGATGATGGCAGCCACTGGTAAGGTTTACTTGAACTCCAGTTTATAACACATTCATAACACTTGAACAGGAGCTTCATATTAGCTGTGGCACGTATTTATTGATACTGACAAATTCATGTCAGCTTTCACTTGATTATGGTGTGATACGTATAGGAATGGTGTCAGTTTATTGAGCAACAATATCGAAGTAAAACTCTGAAGAATTGCTTCTTTTTTTTTTTTTCAAAATGTACATATAGTAAGCAACAATCGTATGTCATAAAGCTGTTTCTGAACTGTGAGAATGAGTCCTGTGACATTCTCAACTGCTTAACTACTGCTCACCTCCTCAACTGCTGAGCTACATGACTTATTTATTTGTCTAACATTCATTTATTGCTTTTGTGAAAAGCATTTTGATAGCTAACTTTCGCTGAACAACTAATACTCATGTCTTTATAAATACCGTCAAGGTTGCCTGTTAGGTGGATAGCTTTCTATAAGACTATGTTTCCTCAGTATTGACATTTAACGTGCTAGGTAGTGCTTTTTCATGAACCTGGAACATAAAAATTGTCAACATTCAGGCGCTGTTGCAAGCTATGTTACTAGTTGATGTTTGCTTATAATGAACAGCTTGTCAATTACAGCAGTCAGCAAACTAACAGAAGTTTGCTGAACCTGAACTGAAACTTAGTAGAGCACACGCCTTCATCCATTACCAACCTCCCCGCGGGTTCTGTGATGGTTGGGGGATACCACAGCCCTGTTGGTGCCAAACATCACACCCTCAAAGGGGGAATCATTCGCTGACCCATGACCAACCCTCCCACCAAGTTTCATGCGAATCCGACCTATACTTTTTGAGTTTTCCCACTAACAGAAGAATGGATGGTCAGGGAAGCTCCTGCCAGAGGTCTCATCTTGGCAGTGGCAATGAACTGAGTGGAAAACACGTGAATGTGTGTATTGCTACATGTTATTACAGGCAATGTCTAAACAACCTCATAGCAAAAAAATCAATCAATGGCAGTTGGCAGGAGGACTTTTGATTTTGATATCTCTGCTCAATAAATTGACACACTATAGTGCTGCAGTACTAGGACATGGTGTATATGAACTAGAGTATGGATGCCTGACCCGAACCCAAGACCTGACAGGTCTGGCTGGGTTCAGACAAAAATTTTGAATATATATATATATATTTGGGCTGAGGTCAGGTTCGGTCATGTTGATGTTATTTTAGTGAAATATGATGGACCTACTGTCTGTTCTGGGCAACTTCGTGTATAGAGCTGGAGTATACGTGATGACACTGAAGGCAACACCGAGGCTATTTCCGGTGGTAAATGTAGCCTAGCGACAGAGGACAAGCCAAATCTCGGGCTTGGGTCGGGCTCAGACACAAAAAAGTATTGTCTGTCGGGTTCGGGTCAGGCGTCGTTATTATACTCCTGTCTCGGGTCGGGCTAAAAAAAAATATGCGGCCCGATTTGCACTCTCATATGAATTAAGTACAGAAAGCCTAAATAAGTATTGTGAATGTGCCATGGTGGAGCTTTTGAGCATGTGTTATAAATGTCACTGAGTTCATCAAGATCCAATTAACATCTACTTATCCTGACTAATAGAAATATGTATAAATATATTTACATGTTTACATTCATGTTGCAGAAACTATGTCCAGTAAGCCTAATGTATATTTGATGACTCATAAAAACACCTGGGGTCAGCTTGTCACACATGCATTAAGCGTAGTCCTACACAAAAAAGTTCATTTTAATATAGATCTTCTCTGAGGCAAACAAAATATGATTGGGAACGCTGCTCAGTGCATGTCCACAGGCCTGCCCCCATGATGTTGGCCATATTTAAATGTTAATGTTTCTACTGTCAAACCCATGGTGGATGTACAGCTAGGTATTGACATTGGGCCAAATGCAGGGAGCAATGTGTGAACAAATTTCCTCTTATTTTTGTTGGTATCAACAATTTGTTCTTAATTTGCTACTACCCATTGATTTCTGAGCTTCACAATTTTTACCAAGAATTTGTCACAGTGCACAACTCAACTGTCCAACACACAGAAACATGCATTTTAAAACAGAAGAACATAAAAAAATGTACTAAATGAATATCAATGCATAATCACTTTTAGAATATTATTAAAGATGACTGATTGCTCTATACGATCAAATGTAGAAAACCAAATTATGTCAGGTGCTCTTGGAAAAGTTAGAAAAGAGCGCTGCAAGCACAATGGCAATTCAGGCATTCCAAATATAAGAAAATGGAAGTCTTCATAAGGGCTGCCTTGCTGAAGACCTGCAGTGTTTTGTTTTGTTTTGTTTTTTTGTTTTTGTTTTTTAATGATTTAACCACTACAATAAAGGCTTTTTAATATTTCCTCCCTTGCTGTTACATTTGTTTTTTTATAATTGGAGGGCCTGGATTGCCTTCTTGTGCGACTGATCATTTTATGTTTTTAGTAATTAAGTTAGATTATTAAAAAAAAATAGAATATCTGAATGCAGGCGGGTCCATTCAAAAAAAAATTATATGCCTCAATTCATTTTAGAGTTTTTATGCAGTAGACCCTCACCTCTGGTGCTGTTGGGGCTTCAGACACTGTTCTGTCCTCCTGCAGACGTCACTGTTGCATTACTGGCTCTCTGTTTTTTTTTCCCCATTTTAATATTGAGCCGTTTTCATTTTATTTCAGTGACTGGATGTCCCTATATTCGCAGCATCACAGATTTTTTTGCGTCACAGGTTTTGTTTTGTTGTTTTTTTTACCTTCCTGTGACACGCTGGACGACGTTCAGTTCAGATCTTTATTGTCCCAAGAAGGGAAATTTGGCGTGGCTCAGCACTCACAAACTACACAGTCACAATCAAGTCTGACTGCAGCTGCTGAAGCTGTTTTTCTTCCCACAGCTTCGTTTTGGCGGAGTCTCCATTTTTGCCAGAGAGTTTTACACACAGCACAACAGCTGCCCTCATGTAGTGTTTAGGGGGCATTACCTTATGCCAATACTAAATGCTCAGACACACCTCCACTTCACAGGCAGGTGGGATTCATCCCTCAGCACACCTGGGTAAGAGCAGATCTCGATGGTTTAGAGAACCGGGTGAATCTGGAGTTAACTTCTCTTATTTATTGTTTTTAACAACAGAAAAAAAAAGAGAAAATGTCGCTGCATCTGGCCCATTGTTCTGAATGCCTCTTTCAATGTTTATATCTATGTTGTATTCACATTAGGAGGTTGTCCTAATCCATCTAAAATAACTTAATGATTATGATGGTGATGGTGACGAGTGCTCCTCGTTGGGCCAAGGCAGTATTACATTGACAGCTGTGTGTCATTGATGACCTGTCTTAAAATTTTTAACATTACTGTTGTTTGCACTGTTCATGTGAGATATAAGATGATTATTGATGTAATTATTTTAGATGGCTCTAATTGTTGTCTATAAAGCTCTCTATGTACCATAAAATAATAAAACATAATACAATTTTGAGTAATATTTTGGATTTTTATTGTTGGCAGTCTTATTTTGCTTAGAGTTTATTTTTTGTCCTTGTAGTTTAACCTTAATGTTTTAGTAGTAGCCAAATAATGCACAGATGTTCTTCAGTTAAAGATCCTTTATTCTCATAAAAGACCTGAGTTTGTCTCTGTTGAGTACAACACAAAAAATGAGAAGAATACATGTGGTTTTATAAAGATAAAACACTTTTCATGGACAGCACCTGTCCAAACTGCCACTGATTGTCTCTATTGCTGGCAGATACCATATTTTAATATGGTGAGCACATTCATTGAATGCATAGATAACATATGTCCAGCTCATGCATCACTGATGTGTGTGTTATGTTATGGGTGGTGGTGATGGGTTGTGTGGATCCATTTAATGAGGTATTGTAACTGATTTAGATGGATGGAGTTGTGATGGAAATTTGGTGCTTCTAAGCCTGCTTGACGTTTGGATTGTTGCAATGTGGTAAGTTTTATTCTGGGTTGTTTTTATTTTTCCAGTAGAATGTTGTTATTTATGATGATTATGGGCCTGTAACTTCAGCAGTGGGTTAGATCCTTGTTTGTTTTGAGTAGTAATGAGATAAGAGAGATTTTTCTTGATTCTGTGACGTCATCACCTCCACTGTTGCCAGTGTACAGACTCAACACCCCAATGCCTTCACTGTTATTAACGGAGACTTTAATCATCGCTGGACAAACTACTGCCAACCTTCCACCAGTATGTTGACTGCCCCACCAGAGAAAATAAAACCCTGGATCTGCTGTATGCAAAAACTAGTGATGCATAGCCTACAACATCACAGCCCTTCCTCCCCTTGACAGATCGGATCACAACCTGAGGCCTGTATCACGAACCAAGCTCAGTTTTCCCTGGATTTCTCAGACCTATCTGGATACACTAATCTAGATCATGGTGATCAGGGATAACTGGTATCACGACGCTGGTTATCAACTCGCTCACTCGATCCAGGTTTGCCTCATCAAGAGCCGTGAATGGGCACGTGTAAGGGGCGGGTTCCGAGGCAGCACACCAATCACAAACATGAGCGACAAGGAAAGACGCACAGCGTATTTCACGGCGGAGGAGCAGCGTATTATACTGGAAAAGTATGAGCAGGAAAAACAAAATTTACATACTAAATCTTTGTGGAGTGGGATGGACGCAATCACCTGAGGCTGAATGTCAACAAGACCAGACAGATGGTGATTGACTTCAGGAAGAAGAGGAAGGTGGAGGACTACAAGTACCTGGGCATCAACATCAACAACAGACTGGACTGGAAATCCAACACCGAAGCTGTCTAGGCCTAGGGGATGAGCAGACTCTACTTCCTGAGGAAGCCAAGATCCTTCAGCGTGTGCAGCAAGATGTTGGAGATCTTCTATCAGTCTGTTGTGGCCAGCGTAGGCTACTCTTCTTCACCGTGGTTTGTTGGGGGAGCAGCATCGGAGCCAGCGACACCAACAGACTTAATAAACTGATCAGGAGGTCTGGCTCCGTGATTGGCTGCAAACAGGACTCTGTGGAGGCTGTGGTGGAGAGGACACTAAGCAAGCTGTTATCCATCATGGATCATGTTTATATTGCTCTTTGGTACTTATTATCTGTATATACTGTTTATAGTGTAAATTATGCTTCATATCTTGCTATCCACTTTGCTGCTGTAATACGTGAAATTTCCCCACCGTGGGACTAATAAAGGAATATCTTATAATCCCTATCACCCTCTCCACCACACACTCGACAGACAGCGGAGCTCCTTCTCCAACAGACTGTTACAGCTATGCTGTCGAAGGGACAGATACAGGAAATCATTCCTGCCACAAGCCATCATACAATAACTCACATCTGTCTGAAAGAGACAACTCACAACTCTCTGCTGTATTGTTCTGTTTAAACACTGGTCCTCCATTACTCGGCACCTTTATTGTTTATTTATTATTTATATCTAGCTCTTATACTGCCACAATTTTTGCACAGTTGTACATACATTCATAGTTTAATATACACTACCAGTCAAACGTTTGGACACACCTTCTCATTTAATGTTTTTTCTTTATTTTCATGACTATTTACATTGTAGATTCTCACTCAAGGCATCAAAACTATGAATGAATACATGGAATAATGCAGTAAACAAAAAAGTGTGAAATAACTCAAAACATGTTTTATATTTTAGATTCTTCAAAATAGCCACCCTTTGCTTTGATTACTGGTTTGCACACTCTTGGCATTTACTTTATTTAATCTATCTGCTTTATATTGTACAGTGTGTTTTTTATGTTTCTACTGATACTGCTGTAACATTATAATTTCCCAGTTTGGGATCAATAAAGTAAATCTATCTACCATATTTCACCAATTAATCTCCCGGGCGTTTAATATGCAAAATCAACTTGGACCCCGGGCGTTTAAAAGAACCAGACGGCGATTTGCTGCAGGCCTTTATTTATTTTTGCACAGACGTGCACCAGGCCATTATTGTGATGACAGCTACCGTCCAACATATTTACAGTCGGGCAATTTAAGATTACGGTGCACCCTTTTTTTCTAACATTAGCTAGCGCTCTTATTTTGACAGAAAACGGAAGTGCCGCACAGTTATTGTGCGGCACTGTTGGGGCTGTTAGCTTTTACCTTTTAGTTGTGTGCAGTGATGTGGAGCCTGTGCTGCTCATCCAGCGCTGTGTCTATCCGGCTCTTACCAAAGGTGTTCAGGGCGATCTGAGAGCGGATGTGGGCTGTTAGTCCAGTAATTTTAGGCCAAAATTGGGGTCAACGTAGGACAAATTGCAAGAGAAGCAAACTCAACTGATTTTGTATCCTCAGTATGTCCTGAGTGAGGGGAAAAAAGTCCCAAGAAATCCCATTGGTGGAAAGTTTTGAAAATCACCTATTTATGACCACATATTACCAAAAATCATTGTTTTTAACACACAGGAGGAAGGGGTTCCAAATTTTAGATATTTCAGATATTACTATGAAAATTCACAAGTTGATTACACACACAAAGACAAGAAAAAAAGTCAATTACAAGTTCTTTGAATTATTCTGTTTACACATGCATATCACACATTATCTGATTTGATATGCGCTAATAAGGAATATAAGGAATAAATGCCAGAAGAGACATTTAAACAGTTAATTAAAAGGTTACTATATATATAGTAACCTTGAATTAAAAGGTTACTATATAAGAGTGAATTAAAAGGTTACTATATATATAGGTGTCCTGCACCATAGGTTTTGTAGTTCTAATATGTTATGTCTATTATATGATGTTTTGATCACTAATTTTGCAATCTTAATTATAGTTTTTGGGTGTGGGAAGAACGCCTGTTTGATCAGATTTTTTTTCTTAAGATAGTGAAATCATGTTTTTTCCATGTTTTGACACTAGTCAGTGGCGCCCCCTATTGGTTTGCCATAAGGTATGATAGTAGAGGTCAAGAGCTCTCCAAAAATGTTGACCCCATGTCTGTGCCATTTTTTGTTGCTGCACTGTAAGGACAGTGAGCGGAAGCTACATCAGCGACAGTGGTAGCAGCGTCCATAGCAACAACCATAGCAATGATAGAAACCTGAAAGAATCTTCGTAATAACTAACAAAGTACATCATATACATTAACTGAACGAAGATTTTGGAAATAAAATGCACATTTCCCGTTAGAAGTGTTATCAAAACGCATTTGAATGCATAAACTATCTTAAAATATTGCATTTTCCACTGAGGATAAAAAGAATGTCCGCCATTTATTTTGTTTTCACAGAAAGACCAGCCTGCAGCGCGTAGGTCGCGTCATCACAAATTTCTGGCTCACAATTACGTGGGTTATATACGAATTATACTGCAATACTTTTCGTAGGAATTTGTACGAATATTCAATGAGAACAGCCTGCTAGAGTACACCCTTGTGGTCAAATTAAGTCACTAACACCTACACTCAATAAAATGGCTCCTACAAGCTTATTGGATTAAGCTTAAAGGGAGTAGGGAAAAGAACCCGGCTACACAAGTACTACAGAGTTGCTGGGAATATTCCAGGTTCCAGAGGAGAGGGTTTGGGTGGTCAGGAAATGAATGTACCAAAACATATGGGATGGATGCACTAGAATTCACACAGCCCAGTCCACTTAGTATGATCCCCCCATGGATCTACCCTGAAGCAAAGGTGGACATGAATGTTAACTCTATGAAAAAAGAATGGAGACTGAATGAAGTGGGTGAGAGAACAGGTGAATACATTAGAACTACTTATTACAACTATCAAAATATTTACAGATGGATCTAAGAACACAAAGGGGTGTGTGGGAGCAGGGCTGTACATACCAGAGTTTGGAGTACACATTTGAAAACGCCTGTCAGATCACTTGTCAGTATTCACAGAAGAAACAAGTCAGAACCGCTGTCAACTTTGTTTGCCTGCATAATGGACCGTTTTGTTGTCAGTTTTGATTTATTTGGCGACCTAAGTTTGGATGAATGCTTGAACGAGGAAGACAAGACAGAAGAGAAAAAGGAGAGATACGCGAGAGTGACGAGTGAAGAGCTGGATCAGCTGGAGAGGTCAGGAAATGAAGCCGGTACGGCCCGGTCAACGTCTTGGGCCGTCAAATGTCTACAAGACTACCTGACAAACACCGGGCAAACAGCTGATTTCTCACCTGTAAGAAAAGAAGAGCTAAACAAGATCCTCCGTGAATTTGATGGAGTTTTACTTTCTATAATAAAGTGCCGCAGCAGATTCAGCACCACGGACAGTACCTGCTGAGGCAGATTCAGCACCACGGACAGTACCTGCCTCAGCAGAGTCAGCACCACGGACAGTACCTGCTGAGGCAGATTCAGCACCACGGACAGTACCTGCCTCAGCAGAGTCAGCACCACGGACAGTACCTGCTGAGGCAGATTCAGCACCACGGACAGTACCTGCCTCAGCAGAGTCAGCACCACGGACAGTACCTGCTGAGGCAGATTCAGCACCACGGACAGTACCTACCTCAGCAGATTCAGCACCACGGACAGTACCCGTAAGATTTTCCAGGATATAAGCCAAATCTAGGCTTGCTAAAGCCTGCCCCGCACAGCCTGGTTTATTCCGTTCCACTAAAGCCAAGTCAGGCTGAGAAGGAGCGACTTTAGCAAGTCCGGATTGTGAAAGCCAGGCTGGTGCGCGATCACGTCTCCCTTCAAAAGACCATGCCGGTCGATCGTAGATTCCTTGAATGTGACCAATCAAAGCAAAGGGCTGCGTCATTCAGTCTGGACGAGATTCAGCGCCTAATACAAACACATGAGGAAGTAAAGGAGGTTATTAACCGTAAAGGCAATGAAATCTATATTCTCTTAATATATTAGTTATTCCTTTATTTATTTATGTATTTATTCATTTATTTTATTTTTCATTTTCTTTTCGTTGTAGCCTACCTATTTTGCTGTTTATTTTATTCAGTCTGCTCTTGCCTTTTACTGAAGTACTTTGGGATTCTGCACTAACATTGATTTTATATTTCCTTGCCTTTTTTCCCTATATCTTTGATTTATGTACGATGGAAAAATGCCACAGTTGTTTATCTTATACCTTCTTAATAAATAAATAAAAAAAAAAAACTACAACATAACCATTATGCATAAACTTTTATTTTTTAAAAAAGATTTAAATCACATTTAACTACTGTTTAAAACTCAGAAATCACAAATCAGAAATTACATCTCACATTTACAGACCCTGAAGTTTTTTGTTTCTTTCGTTCCTTTCTCCACATTGTTATTTGTTGTTCACTGTAAATTACGGAAGCCCTAAAGTACGGAAGCCCTAAAGGGCCATACATAAATATATTTTATTTCCTCCGTTTTCTCGTGATAACGAGATAATTCCTCCGTTTTCTCGTGATAACGAGATAATTTTCCTCTGTTTTCCCGTGATAACGAGATAAATTTCCTCCGTTTTCTCGTGATAACGAGATATTTTTCGTCCGTTTTCTCGTGATAACGAGATAATTTTCCTCCGTTTTCTCGTGATAACGAGATAATTTAATCGAGATCTCAAGAAAACAAAGCGATTGTCTTATTAAATTATTGCAGGAAACATCAATCAGTGTAGCAATGTCAGAGGAGCAGGAGAATATTGATCACTGCATCACTTATCTGTTCAATTAAGGCCTGACACAGGCTGAAATAGCTTTATGCTTTATGTCAGGGGTCACCAATCATGTGCCATGGAGGGCCGAGAGGCTGCAGGTTTTCATTCCAACCAAGACCTCCACCAGGTGATTTCACTGATTAGCTCCAGGTGATCAGTGAAATCACCTGGTGGAGGTCTTGGTTGGAATGAAAACCTGCAGCCTCTCGGCCCTCCATGGCACGTGATTGGTGACCCCTGCTTTATGTGTCCAAGGAGACGTCAGTCAGCATGACATGTCACGTATGATGGAAATCTCAGGCCTATCACGTTTCATTCATTCATTCAAAACGGAGGGAAAATATCTCGTTATCACGAGAAAACGGAGGAAAATTATCTCGTTATCACGAGAAAACGGAGGGAAATTATCTCGTTATCACGGGAAAACGGAGGAAAATTATCTCGTTATCACGAGAAAACGGAGGAAATTTATCTCGTTATCACGGGAAAACGGAGGAAAATTATCTCGTTATCACGAGAAAACGGAGTAAATAAAAATATTTATGTATGGCCCTTTAGGGCTTCCGTAATATATATATATATATATATATATATAGATGAGCTCACTGACTTAATTGAATTTCCCTTTGGGATAAATAAAGTTCCTCTTATCTTATCCTTATATTTGCTTCTCATGCTCCATGCTCCTCTGCATGCACATCAAGATGAAATCCCCCTCAGGTGCCCATGAGGTGAATTTTGTGAATAGGAAATCCCTGACAAATCCTGACATTGTCAATTAATGAACACTGTACATTGCTTGTGATGTGCGTTGATTGGTTTAATAGTCTTCATCTTATAATTTCAGATGGTCTGCAATGCTGACTGTCTGATCAGCAATGTTGTGGCAAAGTGGCCCGGCTCAGTCCATGACTCCCAAGTCTTTCGGACCTCCGGAATCTATCAGCGCCTATCACAAGGTGAGCCACACAACCTCTATTAATAACCACTTTTTACATCATGACTATGTCAAGAATGTCATTCTATTTATGAGCTTGTGATGATGAGATTTTGTATTGACAGGTGAATTCTCTGGTGCGTTGCTGGGGGACAGGGGGTATGCCTGCCAGCCTTTTCTCCTGACACCACACAGCAGGCCTACAATCATGCCAATGCCAGGACAAGGGCCAGGATTGAAATGACCTTTGGCCTCCACCCTTTCACTGTCTCCAGGACTTAAGGGTCAGCCCTTTGATGGCATGTGACATCACTGTGGCCTGAGCCGTCTTCCACAATGTGGCCTGCATGAGGAAGGAGAGAGCCCCCAGTGTGCCATCACACACAGACTGGGACAATCCTGCCATCTTCCCTGATGACGACAGTGGTCGGCTGCTCAGGGACCAATATGTGTTAAATTATTTCAGTTAACATGCATGCTCTAAATTTAAGTTAAATATGTCCTGCAGTGGCAGAGACGCATGCTGTGAATTTCAGTTAAATTTGGCCTGCATTGGCAGAGGATTTTTTTTTTCTTTTTTGCTATTCAATTTAAATTGATTTGGCCTCTTACGTTGTTTGTGCTGTATACTGTGTGTATACAAGCTTGCTACTGCATCCATTCATTTATCTGTTCATTTGTTGTGTATGGATTTGTCCTGCATTTAGTTCAGTGTGCAGACATGCAGGGTGTATTACATACAGACCTTTGAATGTGTCTTTATTCTTGTGTTGTATAATATGCTTTGATTCCGTGCTTTCTATCTTGTAGAGTCACTGTGTGACTTCAGTTTTGAAAGGAGCTGATGGTTTACCTGCTTTGATTTATCCTTATTCAATAAAGGAACATCATGTTACTCTTTGATATGTATTTATATTTATATGGGATGTGTATTTTATAGTCTATGGGAAACTGTAAATTAGCTAATAATTGCAACATCATCTAAAATCATTATCTACAATGATTGAAATTAATGATCACAAATGTTTAAATAATGACAGTGGGTCTAGTTTCGACACCTTCCTAAAATAATTGCCTACGTCATTTTTGTCAAATGAGTTTTTTGTCTAAATCATCTCCTCTTGATGCTGGCCACCTCTGGTAAAATCGCCAGAATCCTCAGTTGAACAGATCATGCCATTAACCCTGAAGTATAGCTGCCTAAATCAAGAGTGTGTCAAAACTGTGACTCAGGTAGTTTTATTTTGCCTAAGTCAAAAGGAAATGTGACTTAGGCAATTTTATGTTATTTAGGCTATTTTAGGCTATTTTAAGCGTTTCAAGATGGCAGCGGTGTCAGGAAGAAAGAAAATTTTCTTTGCCAATGAAGTTATTTCAATGATCCAGGGCTCATCCTCAATTGGTAAGTGATGAGGTTTAGTATAACATTGGCATATAACGTATTACAATTGCCTAAGTCAACAAAGGCATGTTCAGAAATTTGCCTGAGTCATTTATTTCTGTTATGTTACATAAATGACTGACATTGTTTTTAGTATGTCAGTAGTCATCTTTTTTTATATAACCTTTTGAGTGAAATTATCAATAAATATCATACAGGTAATTTCTGGTGAATTTTTTTGTGTCTCCTGAAAAACCTGAAAAAATGACGTAGGTGATTATTTTAGGAAGGTGTTGATGTAATAACAATGTGTAGTGGGCAGTGGAATAAATATTAGTTTCTGTTTGTGGTGACTGCTGGCTGAGATAAGGGATGAGATTAAATAGATCCTGGAATTTAGCCTAGTCTGGAGCAAGGTAGCTCTACAGAATAAATCTCCATTGTAATGTCATAACACATCCCACTATCCCACTTTTGTGCAACCGGATCATGGATAAATTAATCCAGGATGACCAAGATATCCCGGCTTAATCCCTTATCCTAGTTTTGTGCAACAGGCCCCCGGAGTGCGGATGTCTGGTTAAGCGAAGCCAGATAAGTAAGAGAAAGCCCGGCTATGTTAATCCATCTTTATGGTACAGGCCCCAGACTGATGGGTAGAATTTAGAGGTTGTGATTTGCGCTACAAACTCTTGTACAGTAGGTGGCGATATGCACCTTAACGTTGTTTGCGATCTGCCATTATTCCGGAAGAAGAAGAAGAAGAAGAAGAAGAAGAAGCAGAAGCTAAAGCTAAAGCGGGAGTAAAAGAGAAAACAACGCCAGAGACTTTGAGTCAGTTGCTGTCGGAAACAGCAGAAGGACCAAAAAGTGTAGTTGTAAATGTGTGAGAATGTGTGACGTGCAGGAGCTCACGTGTCTGGTCCAGCCGCAACAGGCTGCGGCGGCTCGAGACACAGTGGAACTGTTTGAAAGGACGTTAGCGGCGCACGAGGAGCAGCTGCGGCAGTTAAGAGAGGAGAACGAGCGGCAGAGAAAGCGGCTGGACGCTCTTTTACAGCCTCAAGTTCGACTAGAAAGAGCAGGTTTGTCCACTTCAAATGTTGTTGTCTCACTGCTGATGTCCGTGTTGAGCACAGGACGCCAGCAGAGCTGCTTCAAGCCCCAAACCCTCCAGCCGCTCCTGCTTTCTGCCTCTAGCTGAAGTAGCCTGTTGCTGGGATTTACCGGTCCACCTTAAAAATGGCCTAAGCCCTGCAGGTGGCGCTGTGGAGTCATTTTTTGATGACTGAGGGGAGATGAAATGAGAATGTATCATGAAATGAAATTATCTTTAATTGACTCACAGTTCTAGATTTTGATCATTTGTTTCTTATTGCCCTCACTGCTGTTTGTTGTTATTTGTTGTTGTCCTGTCGGCTCAGCAAAAAAAAAAAAAAAAAAAGGAGATTTCACTGCTATTTCTCCATCCAGACCACATTAGACCAGGTCCTGATCAAAAAGCAGTATACTTAGACTTTTCAAATCTTGATTAGATTGTCCCAGAGAAACTAAAGAGTCCTTAAAACAGTTTCAGATTTGTAAAACCTATATTCTATTTGTGAAAACTGGATAAAGGAAGAATTCACTGCTTTTTTTCTCCATTCAAATCACATCAGACCTGGGGCCTCATTTATAAACGCTGCGTACGCACAAGAGGGCGTACGCCACTTTGTAAGCAACGTTTGGGATTTATAAAAAACGGGACAGTGTGCGCACCTCCACGGCACCTCTGACCCTGACGTACGCACAAAATCTGGGGAAAACGGGAAACTGCGACGCCAACAGCATTAGGATGAAAACACAGAAAATATGTGAAATTGATACATTTGTGTGAAGTAATCAAATATTACCCATCACATATTATATATAAAGGATATATTGGAGAAAACGAAGAACGAGGCATAATTGATATAGATAATCCCGGGAGTGCACGCACACATGCGCACACGCGCGCGCACGTTACTGTGAAACTAAAATGTTTGTATGAAATCCATTCACATAGCCTAAACAATGAGGCAGACAGTAACCATGTTTCCACTCAGGAGGGATTCTCCAATTATCCCCGCCAGCTTTTCATCTGTGGGGCTGAGCTCAGGTGTGCCCTTTCCCCCACCTGTCGACACTTTTCCTGTGGAGCGCGATGCGCTTTTTCACCTCCACTTAAATGTCAGACCACTTCTTTTTGACTTCTGCGGCAGAAGTTCTGCCACAGTCCGACCCTCTGAGGCAACGCTATTGACAGCATCTGCCACACTCTGCCACTCTTGGGCCTTCCTGGCATTAGTAATGCCCACGCTGTGCCCACCAAACAACACTATTTTGCGTTTTTCCACCTCACCCTCTAATATCTCTGTGAAGTTTCTTTTCTTCGCTCTCTTCTCTTGCTCCAGACCTAGATTATTAAGGAAACTCCAGAGAGAGACTCATTAAAACACAATTTCTGATCTTTATTCTATTAGATAGACAGTCTGGTACAACCACACAAGATGCAGCATTCGGTGCTACAATAAGAATAGAGGCTCTGATTTCTTTTAGTATGGGCTAATGGCTGAAAAAGCAGACATGGTTGTTGCTTGTTGAACTTGGGAAGTTGGACAGGTAGTAGCAGTAGGGCTGGACTGTTGGCTGAGGCTGGTGGTGGTTCCTGTTCTGCTTTATTGATCCTTGTCTGGTTCAGCTCATGGGCTGTCAGCTCAGCCTCTAAGTTACTCCTACGCAATGGCAGGATTCAGCCAACAATCTGCAGCATTTATCAAATAGCCTAGCTAATGATGCAAATATTGATAGATGATACAGTTTGTAAGTGTCTCAAATAAATGAAAGCAGCAGCTCAACCAGTTTACTGTTAGCAAACCTGTTTGTTAGATTGCTTAGGCTGTGAACACACAAATTTATGTAGGCCAGCGTTTTGTAAGCGTCTACACTTAGTGACTCTATAAAATTAAATCATCTAGAGATGACCAGACAACATTAACAGCTTCCGCTTGTGCTCGTCACAATAAAAGCACCAAAATTCATGATGCCAATTGCAACAGTTTTGGTGACCCCAGGGCGTTTGCTCTGTTAGACCAAAATTGCAGTGGAGTACGTGTAAATCTATTTAGTGGATCACCATGAAATTTGATGACTGGCTTCATTTGGCACAGAGTTGTCATGGGGTCATGAGGTCTGGGGATCCCATAATGTTCCCTCTAGTGCCCCCAGCAGGCCCATTTTTGGAGTGAGGTGTTGCTGCAGACCTGCAGACAGCCAGTGGGGGGTTAAGTATGCAGCAAACTTCATAATATAACATATATAACATAATAATTATATACAAATAACATTATATACAAATAACCCCAATAACTACCTATTGCCACTTAGCTCCCATTCTCCTCTATCCAAGCCCAGCGCCATTTATTCTTTACCCTCTTAACCCTGTAATTAAACTAGCCTTTCCACAACATCGGAAAAGCTCCAGTTCTCTTCTTTCAGAAACCATCAGATTTTTTTTTTGATCGCACCATTGGTTCAGGAGAAGCTCATATTACAAACATGTGACACACGGGGGAATCTTCTGTGATTGGATGGTCGAAGTGTCAGTAGGCCTACGGAGTTACCGTAATGGGACTGTATATAGGCGCAAAGCTCTGTTTCTCCCGTTTCACGTTTTTGAAAAGTTTCTGTATATCATAAACGGTCTAGGAGATATCGATATGTAAAGTAGGCATGCCGAATCCTGTCGGCACTGACATCATCAGTTTAAGAGACATCTTTGCTGACTTCCCCGGGCTTCATGAACCTTGCAGTCCATCCTGTGGGTTGCAGTGCGTCACTGAAGGCTAATGAGGCTCACTTTCGATGGCACACGGAGCGCCTGACTGTCAACACCCAAGTCCCGCCCCTGCCCTACTTCTGATTGGCTAGTAGGCCTATGTTAGTGTGGTTGAGAATGAAAGCTGCGCTTCTGTTGGATCCAGAGAAATGTCTGTTAGATAAATCTGGGGGAACCCAGTTTTTTTTTTTTTCGTAGTCACGCCAGTACGCTGGAGATGCTATAATGCTATAATATAGTTACCTGCCTGCCCAGGCAAGTTTGAACAGGTTCTATTTGCTCCCCGTCTGTTTTTACTTGCCCCGGGCATTCGGGCAACCGTTAATGTCAGACCCTGCTGTAGCCAAGCTTAAATTGGAAAGCTGCTACCTCCATAGTTGTTAACTTGTCAATCATGTCCTTAAGTGAATCATACACACAAAATTCATGTTTTTCTAGTAAATGTTGTTATGTAACCAATGTTTATGTGATGAGGCTTTCATGTGTCTTTAAAAAACATACATCTCCTAGCTCTGAATCTCACATTGAAGTATGCAGTCATGGATGAAAGCATTGGCACCCCTGGGGTCCGTTTCACAAAGCAGGTTTAGTGAAAACTCTGAGTCTGTTAACCCTGAAATGAGGGAAATTCTGAGTTTTCCGTTTCACAAAGGGAGGTAACTCAAAGCAGAGAAAGAGGGGTAACTCTAGCCTGTTTAACAGAGGGAGGTAACTTAAGCTCTCGGTCAGTTACCGCAGTAACAGACTCCATGAAACTAACCTGGTCGGGACCAGGTTTGTCTCATGAAACCTCGAGTTTCTCTCTGTGTCCGCCCTCTTTCCGCCACACACGGTATTTAACTTCCTCATTCATTCAGTCAGCAGGTGAGTTTTGGTGTGACATATTAGTTCTGCTGTCTGTTATTTGAAAAAATAAATAAATAAATAAAAAATAAAAAAACAGTCAGTAGGCCTTTATTAGAAGTCCATTAGTAGGGTTGGGCATCAAGCATCGATTGGAACCGGGACTAACATTCCAATTCTCCCGGAATCGTTCAAATTTTAAAATTTCGATTCCTAATTTCGATGCCCAGTCCGCCGACTGGAACAAGAGGCCGCCGATCACCAACGAAAAAGAAGCCACTGGAAGAGAAACCGCAGAGCAGTGTGTAGTGTAGGTATGTAGCCATGGAAAGTGTGCAGCGGCACCTAAAAGTGTGGCTTCACTTTACCAAGACAAACGATATACAGGGTTTTCCCTGCCTTATAATTTCTTAGGCGCACCGCCTAGACGTTTTCACCGACCGCCTAGATCAAATGAACGAGGAAAGGGGGAAAAAACGCACATCGACATATTCAATCTGAGGCTCCTTTAGGAATCTGTTGTTGATGCTAGCTTGGATTGTCCGGAGGGAGTTAGGCGGGTACTGGGCCGTACGTCATGACATACTGACAACGGAATTAACCAATCACTGCAGCGAATAGTTTCTGCTTGAACGCTGAGAGGATGGCTTTCAGCCGCAACACATCCGCTGTAGGCTAGGCGGTGGTGGAATGTATGAATCGCCTAGTGCGAAAAACACAAGCGCTCGCAAATACCAGTGATCCATTGGCCATTTGGGTGACTTGTGTGAAGCGTGCAGATTAGCCAAATAAAACGGAATCTATTTTTAACGCGGAATTTGGCATAACAGCTGAAATTCATAGTAAAGTTCATTTGTTTAACTGCAGGGTTTCCGCTACATGTAATTAATCGTGGCGCACTGCAATGGCAAAATAAAAGCCGCCACGCCATTTTAAATGGATATAAATACACATATATAGGCTATGTAGCCTTTATTTGCGCAAATATACTTACTATAATCAGTTTGAAATGATAATTTAAATATCATGAAATGTTACATTACACTGCAATTAACTTTATTTTGAAAAATGAACACCGGAGTCATCACCTGCCTGTTTGATTCTACTGCTGCGGGCTCGCAGAGGGAGAGAAAAGGGCAAGAGAAAGGTACCTAGGCAAGATTAAATTTAATCCAGTTTTTTGTTCAAGCCTGTGAAAACGACCCTAATGTTATCGTTAATGTTAACATTGTAGGGCCTATAATTTCCGCGATCACGAAATTAGCCAAATAAAACGTAATCTATTTTTTAACGCTGAATATCACCGAATTTGACATAATTTGAATGAAATGCTGTTTTTGTGTGGAATATGAACATATGTCTGGGGAAAATCACACGGAGGAAAGCAAATCTGGGTGGCACAACCCCTCCAGTGGTTTCACCTGCACCACCAAGAAAAAAAATTACAACACCTGCACCGGCACCGTACGAGTCCAAAAGGCAGAGAAACTTTCCAGGCTACAGCAGCGCACTGACATAGATTGTGTAACAAAGCGAAGAGTTGCCACGTAGCTCTATTTTCACTGGCTAACAGCAGCACACTGGCTTAGCTTGTCTATTCGGAGAAGAGGTATCACTTCGGCTTATTTTTCAATCTGTTGTTATCACAATGTTATCACATGCATACTACTGCTCATTCATTGGTAGTTGAATTGTTAGGTGTGTTTGATAAGTAATTTACATTTAAAATAATAATAATAATAATTTAACATATTGTTAAATATGTGGGGTGGGTGGATTTTCAAAAAATCCTAGAGGAAACCCTGTCAGTTTATAGATTTAAAATTCATGGAGGAAGAACTTTTTGAACGCTGCCTCTTAAAAGAATCTGAATCAAGAATCGTTAGGAACCGGAATCTAAACGAGGAATCAAAATTGGAACCGGAATCGTTCAAATTCAAACGATGCCCTCCCCTACAGGAAAGTCATAAATATTCATGAAACAGTGAACCTAAATGGCCAGTTTTCACACTTCATCCACAGTATTTTCAGTATGATTGTACAGTGATTTCCATGGATCTCAGGCCTGTAGTAATAAGCTTTTCTTCATTGTCCCTTTCATACCAATTTTATATGGAGTCAAAATGACTTCTCTGTTCTTGCGGCTGCGATCATCGAGCAAAGGAGCATCATGGATCTTGTTTACGTGATGAAGAAATGGTAACAGGCTAAGGTAAACTTCCAAACGTGGTTTTCCTTAATGTGTGCGTGTGCGTGTGCGTGTGTGTGTGTGTGTGTGTGTGTGTGTGTGTGTGTGTGTGTGTGTTTCAGTGTTGCCTCAGCAGCTGCTGGTGATTAAAGAAGAGGTTCCCCCTGAGCAGCAGGAGTGCAGCCCCAGTGTGAAGCAGGAGGAGCCAGAGCCCCCCCACATTAAAGAGGAACAGGAGGAGCTCAATATCACCAAGGATATCCCATTCACTCCTGCCCCTGTGAAGAGTGAAGATGATGAAGAGAGAGCTCAGTCCTCACAGCTTCATCAAAGCCAAACTGAGGAGAACAGAGAGGCAGAGCCTCCGGCCAGCAGCTCCACTGAAACAGAAGCTGATGAAGAGGATTTACAAGCAAGTAGTGATGGCCAGCTGCTCTCTTCACACTCCTCTGAACCTGAGACTGAACACAGTGAAGATGACTTGGAGGAGACTGGAGAGCCTCAGTCAGGTTTAGCCTCAGTGAGTGAAGTCCTTTTCAGCCATGACAGATCTGAGGCTGGAGAGAAGCCATCTTCCTGCTCTGTGAATAGAGAGAAACCATTCAGCTGCTCAGTCTGTGCTAAGAGATTTACATGGAAAAGTCAAATAAACGCTCATATGGGAGTCCACACAGGAGAGAAACCATTCAGCTGCTCAGTCTGTGCTAAGAGATTTACATGGAAAAGTCAATTAAACACTCATATGGTAGTCCACACAGGAGAGAGACCTTTTAGCTGCTCACTTTGTGGTAAACATTTTACACAAAAATCTGGCTTAAATACACACATGAGTGTCCACACAGGAGAGAAACCTTTTAGCTGCTCAATTTGTGGTAAATGTTTCACTAAAAAAAATAACTTAAAGAAACACATGAGAATCCACACAGGAGAGAAACCTTTCAGCTGCTCAGTCTGTGCTAAGAGATTTGTATGGAAATGTGAATTAAACACTCATATGGTAGTCCACACAGGAGAGAAACCATTTTGCTGTTCAGTCTGTGGTAAGAGATGTACGCATAAAAGTGACCTAAACATACACATGAGATTCCACACAGGAGAGAAACCACATAGCTGCTCAATTTGTGGTAAACATTTTACAACAAAATCTGCCTTAAATACACACATGAGAGTCCACACAGGAGAGAAACCTTTCAGCTGCTCAATTTGTGGTAAAAGTTTCAGACAGAAAAGTAATTTAAATACACACATGAGTGTCCACACAGGAGAGAAAACTTAGCTGCTTAATTTGTGGTAAACATTTCTCAGATAAAGGTCACAAAAACACGCACATGATTGTCCACTCAGGAGAGAAACCTTTTAGCTGCTAAGTTTGTAATCAAAATTTACATGTAAAAGTCACAAACAGACACATGAGAAACCACTCGGGAGAGAAACTGTGCAGCAGCAGTGTGTGTGGGAAAAGTTTGTGCAGGCATGACCGTGTTAAAACTCTCAAGTGTGTTGGTGAGAGCAGCAGCAGCTGAAGATCTGCTGCTTCACCTGTTGTGTTGTTTTTAGTTCAGTCACTATAACCCGTGATGGGCTCTTTAATATACTGATAACAAAACATCAGAAATAAAGAATAAATTAGGACATCAATGAATAATAGCAAAAAAAAAAAAAACTTTCAGGATCAGATGTTATCTGAAGTGTATTTGCAAAAGGTTATTATGAGCTGTAGTTGCGTCAAAAATTAAGCAGCCTGTAGTGCAGAGGTGTCAAACTGGTGTTATGGAGGGCTAAGAGGCTGCAGGTTTTCACTGCAACCAAAAACTCCACCAGGTGATTTCACTGATCACCTTCAAGCAGAGAGGAGGAACCAATCAGTGAAATCACCTGGTGGAGTTTTTGGTTGGAATGAAAACCTGCAGCCTCTTGGCCCTCCATGGCACCAGTTTGACACATGTGCTCTAGTGGTTGTGTCAGGTGCAACACTGCAGTGTCATATTAAGTAAGTGAAAACCCCCCACACAAAGAAGCTGGTGGGGTGGTGAATGGATAAACCAATGTACTGGACCTGCAGTCTCATGCCAGCGCTGATGAGAGATACATTTGGAAGAAAACCAGGGAGTTTCCAAGTTTCCAAGTTTCCAGGGATGGGATTTGGTATGGTCCCAGTGGTAATCCATGTGTACCTAAGTGTCTGTTTCCCCACTATGCGAAGTTGAGATAGGGTAAAGACCATGGGCCCTATCTTGCGCCAGACTCCCTAAACCCGTTATTTGCGGATTTAGGATTTAGGAAGAGGCGTTCCCTAGTAAAAGTTGCTATCTTGTGCACCTCCCGCTATCCGCAAAACACTTGCGCTACCCACTATATTATGCATAGGCGTGTTTTGGGCGTTACGCCAGTTAAACCAATCAGTGTGCCGGGTGCCATTGCCTCTAAGGGCAGGCTGCGCTATCCTAAATCCTAAATCCTAAACCCGCGATGGAGAGAGGGAGGTAGATTTTCTCAGGGGTTCTACTGAGGCTAAAGCAAGTTGGCTTTATATATATACATATTATATATTATATTATAGGCGAGTTAATTCGGGAGGTGGAGCCACATGTGTCCAAGTGGACGTGTCACAAGGTTGTACTGATTGAGTAAAATCCCCAGTTCACACCACACACACACACAAGAGGCAGAGGTGGAACTATGTGTAAACTAATTTATTGACTAGATTAGGCAAATAAAATATTAAAAATAAAAAATATAGCACAGCTGCTGGCTTATGATAAAACAATAAAACATGCTGGCGAAAGTGTCCAATTAAAACAGTCTTTCCTCTAAACAGTCTATATTAGTAATATACTCAGTCCATTCCGGCGGCGTCCCGGTATCTGTCCGACCGTGTGCGTGGCGAGGCTCTGTCGGGGCGCGCACTGAAGCCGCCTGGGCGCACTCTCGTAACAGCCCAAACTTTAGGGATAGCGGATAGCGGGTGGTCAGGACCAGCGGGTAGTGGCAGCGGGTAGCGGGTGGCACAAGATAGGGCCCCAAGTGTCAAAAAGGGGACTGGTATCTGCTATTCAACAACACTGGTATACCAGAGGTTTCTCTGTCTATGCTCAAAGAATTTGTCAGTCATGTGCTATATGTTCAACCAACAGCATAGGTAGAGGTATCATTCTGCTAGTGGTGGTGCTGTAGAATGTGAAAATGGCATACTCAAAAACAAATTGGCTGAATGTTGTGCAGATACAGGAGTCTCACGGACCAAAGCACTTCTCCTAGTCTTAATGCAAATAAGAGCTGGGGTCAGAAGTAGAAACAGCTTTGGTCCATTTGAAATCCTTTTTGGCAGATCTTTGAACACGGGTATAGGTCCAGTAAAATGCCAACTACCTTCCACTGGGCTTGAGTGAAGATGAAAGGTGAAACGTTGCATTACTGTGCAAACCTGTCCTCTGTTCTCTCTGACACTCACAAGCAGTTGAAGGACACCTTGCCTCAACCAGCTCAGAAGAAGCTGCATGACCTCAAAGCAGATGACTGGATTGTCGTCAAAGACCACAGACGGAAAAGCTGGGAAGAAAGACAGTGCACTGGCCCACACCAGGTTCTCCTCACCACAGAGACAGCAGTAAAGGTTGCCAAGAAAGCCACTGAGGTTCATGCTAGCCACTGCAAGAAGATTCCACAACCATCTGATGACTTTGAACCTGATGTACACAACCTCAGCAATCAACTCAGACAAGTAACAGACTACAGCTGGTAAACAAGTTCACAAAACAGAGGAAGACAACTGGGGTGTATGCTGAACGTTGGCCTTAACCTACAGTGGTGTCGGAACCAAGTGACATGCTAACAGACAGACAGTGAATCTTTGTGGAACTTTGAATCTTAGTACAATTAATACCACTGATATACAGTATATGTACTGATATGTACTGATATATATATATTGTGCTAAGTAATTGTCTTGTCTTTTGGATGATCAATATGATCAACCGGAAGGAGATGTAATGGGAAATTCCACTGTATCCTCATAACATTTGGCTTATGAAACCATCTGTATGACTCATTTGTTGCATTGGCCTGTTTGTCTCACTTAACTGACCCCTTTACAAGGACCTACAATGCAACTCACAAAGACAATCTCAGTGTAAACTTTTCATTTTCAGATTTCCATCACAAAAGTTAACTGGAGGCAAAATTATAGCCATTCCCAGTTTTTGACCATTAATTAGGTCATTATGCTAATTACTCCAATTGCCCATCATACAGCATCCATAAGCATCCAAGTTGAATTTCATCCACTAAGCCCATAGATACCATTTCAAACCATTCAATACCATTTCTAAAAGGTTCATATGAAACACCATTGCTGGGTCCAAGAAATTTCCAGTAGACAACCTAACCATAACCCATGTCGTTCCTCCTGATCATTACTGTGTTTTCTTTAAAATGACTATCTCTGCTGATACAAGTACAACCAAAGCCAAGGTAATCAGGAAGCACTATATCTGCTACATCACCTGTCCATTATTTGCCCAGGCTTTTATATGCCTTCAGTTCATGTCAATGAGCTAGTAGAAAGCTTAATTTTTCATGTTATGAATGTTATTGATACCATTGCACCCATGAAGACCAAAGTTGTTTCTGTTCAGAAAAAAAAAAACATGAATGCTACACTGGTAAAAGCTCTTAAGAGAGAGTGCAGACAGGCAGAGCACGTGGTGAAAAATCATAATGAAATATAATATCTACAAGAGAATCTTCAACGGACAAGGCAGTCCTTTTTCTGAGCTTGTTAATAAAAATATCAATAATGCACAAAGCTTATTCAATATAGTTGGCAGCCTGACAAATCCCTCAGCATCAGTCCCCCCTGAACCTTTATCCACTAAGTCATGTAATGATTTTGCATCTTTTTTCACAGATTAACCTTCTGGTGCATGAATTATGAAAGCCTGATATACAGTACAGGCCAAAAGTTTGGACACACCTTCTCATTCAATGTGTTTTCTTTATTTTCATGAGTATTTACATTGTAGATTCTCACTGAAGGAATCAAAACTATGAATGAACACGTGGAGTTATGTACTTAACAAAAAAAGGTGAAATAACTGAAAACATGTTTTATATTCTAGTTTCTTCAAAATAGCCACCCTTTGCTCTGATTACTGCTTTGCACACTCTTGGCATTCTCTCCATGAGCTTCAAGAGGTAGTCACCTGAAATGGTTTTCCAACAGTCTTGAAGGAGTTCCCAGAGGTGTTTAGCACTTGTTGGCCCCTTTGCCTTCACTCTGCGCTCCAGCTCACCCCAAACCATCTGGATTGGGTTCAGGTCCGGTGACTGTGGAGGCCTGGTCATCTGCCGCAGCACTCCATCACTCTCCTTCTTGGTCAAATAGCCCTTACACAGCCTGGAGGTGTGTTTGGGGTCATTGTCCTGTTGAAAAATAAATGATGGTCCAACTAAATGCAAACCGGATGGGATGGCATGTCGCTGCAGGATGCTGTGGTAGCCATGCTGGTTCAGTGTGCCTTCAATTTTGAATAAATCCCCAACAGTGTCACCAGCAAAACACCCCCACACTATCAGACCTCCTCCTCCATGCTTCACAGTGGGAACCAGGCATGTGGAATCCATCCGTTCACCTTTTCTGCGTCTCAAAGACACGGCGGTTGGAACCAAAGATCTCAAATTTGGACTCATCAGACCAAAGCACAGATTTCCACTGGTCTAATGTCCATTCCTTGTGTTTCTTGGCCCAAACAAATCTCTTCTGCTTGTTGCCTCTCCTTAGCAGTGGTTTCCTAGCAGCTATTTGACCATGAAGGCCTGATTGGTGCAGTCTCCTCTTAACAGTTGTTCTAGAGATGGGTCTGCTGCCAGAACTCTGTGTGGCATTTATCTGGTCTCTGATCTGAGCTGCCGTTAACTTGAGATTTCTGAGGCTGGTGACTCGGATGAACTTGTCCTCAGAAGCAGAGGTGACTCTTGGTCTTCCTTTCCTGGGTTGGTCCTCGTGTGCCAGTTTCGTTGTAGCGCTTGATGGTTTTTGTGACTCCACTTGGGGACACATTTAAAGTTTTTGCAATTTTCCAGACTGACTGACCTTCATTTCTTAAAGTAATGATGGCCACTCGTTTTTCTTTAGTTAGCTGATTGGTTCTTGCCACAATATGAATTTTAACAGTTGTCCAATAGGGCTGTCGACTGTGTAGTAACCTGACTTCTGCACAACACAACTGATGGTCCCAACCCCATTGATAAAGCAAGAAATTCCACTAATTAACCCTGATAAGGCACACCTGTGAAGTGAAAACCATTTCAGGTGACTACCTCTTGAAGCTCATGGAGAGAATGCCAAGAGTGTGCAAAGCAGTAATCAGAGCAAAGGGTGGCTATTTTGAAGAAACTAGAATATAAAACATGTTTTCAGTTATTTCACCTTTTTTTGTTAAGTACATAACTCCACATGTGTTCATTCATAGTTTTGATTCCTTCAGTGAGAATCTACAATGAAAATAGTCATGAAAATAAAGATAACACATTGAATGAGAAGGTGTGTCCAAACTTTTGGCCTGTACTGTAGATATATATATATATATATATATATATATATATATATATATAGAATGTGTTTTTACTCTCCTTAGGGCATGAACATTTTTGTGAGTCTCCATACTTCTTTAAGGATGCAGGACTGGTATTACCATGTCATTATACTAATATTAATATGTTTTCAGCAACATGAACTGACAGTCTCTGCATAAACCTCAATGGAGGGGAGCAGCAGAGAGCATTCTAACAGCTGATATGCAATTCCACCATAGCTGTCCACTGTAGTGACTGCTATGCGCCAGAGGGTTAAGCTCTCAAGATAACAGAAAGATTCTAACTCCATCTCAGGCAAAATGGCAACATTGTCAGTTCCTCTCCACAAGACTACTCTACATGAGTAGTCATGAGTAGTCTTGTTCTAATCTGGTACGTAGTTACCCCCAGTTACCCCCTAGGTCAGGCAGTAACGACATATCATTAGCTGTACTACAGATAGCCAATAGTTCTCTTCAAGTCAGTCTTAACATTCCTGGATCTCAGTGCTGTATTTGACATGGCTGATCATAAGATATACTGCTCAGCAGACTGGGAAAGTGGGTGAGACTTTGTGGTACTGTGTTAGACTGGTTCTAATCATACCTGCAAAACAGAAACTACTTTGTGTCAACTGGTAAAAATAAATCTGAGCAAACAAAAATCTCATGTGGAGTTCCTGTTGAAGAAAAAATATTGTAGTCCAGTCTAGTAGTTTGCTGTAATGGTGTGAGTTTATTGAAGTATACCGGCACACTGGTGAACTGACCAACAGAGAGAGTATCTGGTTCGGTGAGCTGACCAAGAGCAATGTCAGGAGAAGACCTTTATACAGTGACTACAGACGGTATGTAAATAGGCAGAGAACAAAAGGTGAGGGAAGGTATTGTAAGGCAGTGATCAGGTAGGGTGCGGTTCCGAATAGGAACAAAAGATGTGAAAAGTGTTCGTGTTCACGCCCACAGGATTAAAGGCCAGGCCCAGATGACAGGATGGGCCCGTCAATTAGAAAGTCTGAATCAATCAGAAAGTCTGAGCTACCCAAAATGTGTATTTTCCTTCCACATTCCTCAAGGGTCCATACTCGGGCCTCTTATATTCAGCATCCACATGCTCGCCCACACTTTGATTATTTATTATTATAAAATATCTTACCACAATTATGCAGGTCACACAGCTGTACATAATGGTGTCATCTGGTGATTACGGTCTCTTGTATTCATCCAGCAAATGCACTGAACAAATTAATTAGTGGATGTGCCAGACTTTTCTACAACTAAGCACAGAAAAAACAGATTTATTTATTTATTTATTTTGCCCCGAATAAGAAAGATTAAAAATCAGTCGTCACCTTGAATACATGACAACAAATCATGCCAGAAATCTTGGTGTTGTTATGGACTCACACCTAAACTTCAACAGCCACAAAAAGGCAATTACAAAGTCAGCCTACCACCTCAAAACATAGCAGGAATCATAGGATTTCTGTCTCAAAATGATGCAGAAAAACTTTCCTGCCCACAAATACCAACAAAGTGGAGCACATTACACCACTTCTCAAAACTGCAATGGCTATCTGTGTGTCAAAGAATAGACTTTAAAATCTTTTTACTTGTCTAAAAAGTGCTAAATGGTCTTGGGCCCACATACATCTCTGAATTACATGTACTAAGGCATCCAGAGCCCTCAGGTCATCTGGGAGACGTTTGTTCAGTGTTCCCAGAATCAGCTTTGAAATGTAAAGGATGAATTTTATAGTTATGAGGTTTTTATGGACAAATATCATGTTCAAATTTCTTGTTGGGAGTTTAATGTGGTTGTCAAATCAATACCTAACAGCATAATGTCTAAAGCACAAAACATACACCTTGACCATCTTAAAACTATTAATGGAGTTTCTGTATTGGCTAGAAACTGCACTTATGATTTTGTTAGAAATCATCTTGAGCATATCACAACTGCCATATGTAAATATATGTGGGTAGTATATTCAAATAGAAAACAATGGGAAACTGTGTTTCTGTTACCTTATCAATCTCTAATTCCAAATAAAATAAAGTTTATGTTTCACGTTGTACACGGGTGCAGTCCTGTTAAAGCATATACACTACTCACAAAAAGTTAGGGATATTCGGCTTTCGGGTGAAATTTCAGGATGAACCTATAATGCATTATAACCTTTACAGGTGAACTTAATGTGACCTTCTGTAAACTTTTGAATGCACATGTCCAACTGTTCAGTGTTTCAGTACTTTTTGCACAAGTTGCTGTTCTCTAATAAGGAGCTTAACGGCAAAATTCACAACAGGTGTTTGATCCATGAATCGACCAATAAATTTCCTGGTTCAATTAGAATTGGTATTTAAACAGTCCTCCTCATCATGCTGTTCACATTTTGACATCATGAGACCAAGACGACACCTAACAATTGATCAGCAGCACCTCGCCATTGCGAGGCTTCAAACAGGATGTTCTCAGACGGAAGTGGCCACTGAGCTTAGAGTGTCACAGAGTGTCATCAGCAGGTTGCAACAGAGATACAGAGAGACTGGAAGAGTCACAGAAAGGCATAGAAGTGGACGTCCTTTGGCCACATCCCACACTGATGACCGCTTCATTGTGAACAGTGCCCTGTGGAACCGGATGATGAATGCCACTCAACTCCAGGCACATTTAAGAGAGGTGAGAGGCACCCAAGTGTCACGTCAGACCATTCGAAACTGTTTACATCAGCATGGTCTGCGTGCTAGACGACCTGCAAGGGTACCTGACCACACCACCAGGCACAGGTGTCATTGTCTTGCATGGGCCAGGCAGCATTTACGCTGGACGAGGGACCAGTGGGCTTCAGTGCTGTTCTCTGATGAAAGCCGATTAATGTTGAGCAGAAATGATGGCCGCCAACGATGTTGGAGACGTCAAGGAGAGCACTATGGATCAGCCACTGTTGTCACCAGACGAGCCTTTGGTGGTGGTGGTGTTACTGTGTGGGCAGGTGTGTCTGGTCAGTACAGAACTGCCCTACACTTTGTGACAAGCCCATGCTACCTGAATAACATCATTAATCCAGTCATTGTACCCCTGCATGAACAACACAGGCCTAATTTCATCTTCATGGACGACAATGCTCCAGCTCATCGAGGTCGCATCATTAGGGAACGGCTGCTGGAGACTGGGGTACCTCAAATGGAGTGGCCTGCACTTTCTCAGACCTGAATCCCATAGAAAACCTATGGGATCAGCTGAGTCGCCGTGTAGAGGCTCGGAGCTCTGTACCCCAGAACCTCAATGTCCTGAGGCCGCCCTTCAAGAAGAGTGGGATGCCATGCCTCAGCAGACAATAAGTCGACTTGTGAACAGCATGAGACGTCGTTGTCAAGCTGTAATTGATGCTCAAGGGCACATGACAAGTTATTGAGACATTGACATTTTTTGTTGTGGTATATCCACCACTGTTGTTGGCTTTTTTTTTCAAGAAATTGTTTGAGATGAGGAAATCACCAGTGTATGCTTCTACTTAAATGTCCTACTTTCATGATATAATATCACTGTAGCGTGAACTTTTTACATTTTCCGTAAATTTCACCCGTAAGCCAAATATCCCTAACTTTTTGTGAGTAGTATATATCTGTCTATCTATCTATCTATCTATCTATATATATTATTATTATTATTATTATTAAGTCCATAAATATATAGGCTAAGCAGCTGTCAACCTACTAAGCTCCAATGCTATAGGCCTATTATATGCGCGCTATCAATCACTCTATCTGCAGTGCCGTGCAATGTCACGATTGCATGGCAATCCAAATTAAATGTGTTCTTCCATAATTATGAGAGACTGAGAGGAAGGCACATTGCCTCCCCCTACAGCCTACATGGCTGTAATACAGTGTTTTCTCAAATCTTTACATTTCAAGCTCTCCCCTTAACTCAGACAATACACAAAATGGGTCCATTTGGTTCCATTTGTACACTGTCAGAGTTAAAGACTTGTAAGGATCAGTTTAGACCCCCCTAAAAGAACCCACAGAGTCCCTGGAATCTGCTTTGAGAAACACTGCTGTAATGTGTTCTAGTTTCATTTGTTAAATAATTCATTTATTATTCATCAACAGCACAACAGCACAGGCACCATTTGCACCTGGCAGCAGTGCAAGATAAAATACAAAAACATCTTGCAGAATGGTAAGAGCTTCAATACACTGAATACAATGTACAAATGAAGGTGGATGAATCACATTGTGCCTGCTCACATTTTCATGTGCTTACAGGTTTTAGCAAATAAGAAGAAAACATATGTGTGTGGCACGGGCGGTGGCCCTCCGACACAGGATTACACACCTGCAGAAGACTTGGCAATGGCCTTAAATAAAGGCAGGCCTGCTGTGGATGGGATCCAGGGGGGGATATCTACAGACTCTGCCCCTCACCTTCCCACCCCCCAGGAGTCTGCCCCCTTCATAGCAGGTTGGTCTTCATTTGTTCAGTAGCCTACTACACATATAATAAATTTATTTAATTTATATAATTTATATAACAAAATCAATCATTAATAGTGTTATGATGTGGACTGTGTGATTCATTATTAAAGGTCTGACATTTTTGTCTTGCAGTGTCAGGAAAGGCCATGATTTTGGTCCAGCCACCAGATGATCTAGTGAGTTTTATAATTGAATGACAACTGTCACCACTATAGGTCAATACACTAAAAATTCCACTGGAGGTGCAGGTGGAGGGGCTCAAAGGTGATGCTGAGGCAGATGGAGATGAGGAGACTGTGTTGGTGATGGAGGTATTATGTCAATCATCTGTACAATAAATAGGCCTACTTTTTTAGACCATATTGACTAAGACATCAGTGATGTGGTAGTCATAGAAAATATAATTTCCCAACAGGAACAAGCTGGGACCCAGGCTGGCAATGCAGTGAGTATTAACTGAAGGTCATTCGTCCCCAATGCACAATTCCTGCTGCTGTGCTAATTTATGTGTTTAACAGACTTCAGAGACTGTGAGAACACTTTATGCCACACACCTCCGCAAACAAATTGAATTAGCAGACAAAGAGCTAAAGCTAAAAGATAAAAAAATAGAGTTGGCAGAACTGCGGCTCAGAAGAGAGAAAAGGATGCTGGAATTAGACATCCAAAGGGAAGAAAAGAGGATGGGGAAGATGGACTTGGAAATTCAAGTGCTGGAAAAACAAGTATGGTCATCATTTCAATGCAAACTGTAAGCATGATTATAACACACTGTAGTAATCATATTTTCCCCTCTCTCAACAGCTGACTGAATAAATTTTTTTGGAAATGCATGTCATCTCTTTCATTAATGTACAGTAGGCTTGATATAGTTATTCTTCCACAAAAATAGTCTGGGACCAATTAGTTGTACATTTTTCATTGGCTTTATTTAGTTATTAATTTTAAGAAACCTTATAAAAAAAAATAAAAATAAAAAAAGAACATTATGCAAAAAATTGTGTGCATAACGTTCCCTGACTACAGTCCCCTCAGGGTTGCCTGGGTATCCGTGTGGGATGTTGTCCCACTCCTGCATCACTTCCACTGTGGGAGCCCTTTCCTTTCTGATGCATGCGATGTTATGCAGGACAGAGCATGCAACAGTGATGTCGCATGCTCTGTCCAGTTTGACCCTGAGGTGGTGCAGGCACTGAAATCGGGCCTTCAGGACCCTGAACGCCATTTCGATTCTTGCCCTGGTACGGGCATGGGCGTAGTTATAGTGCCTTTCAACAGGGGTCTGGGGCTCTAGGAACGGGGTCAGGAGATAGGGTTCACACAGATACCACTTGTCCCCGAGTAGCAGGCCAGGGAATTCACCTGAGAACAAAAATGCAATAGATAGGGCTGCATTAATACATAGCAGGGTAAAACGTTGGAAACTATCCTGATGAACAAATCGGTGTGACTACCTAGTTCCAGCCTCTGGGCCAGCGAACAGGACCTAAATATCCTAGCGTCATGTGTCGACCCTGGCCACAATGCCACAGCGTTGGTTAGTATCAAATCAGCATCACAGATAATCTGAAATGGTAAATTAAGATATGTTAATTAGGGACGGGGTGCACAGTGAGCACTCACTGAATGGCTTATTGGCCAATGCGCTCAGTGCTATAGGCCTATATCCGAATGCACCCTTAATGTAGCCCACGCAATTAATGTAAATATATTTTATATTAACGATGAGTCATTCTTACTTGCACATTGATGCTGTGGTACCACTTCCTATTCACGAAGTCGCCCTCATGGTCACCTGAGGGCTTTCTGATTTTGATGTGGCAACAGTCAAGAGCACCAATTACATTTGGGAATCCTGCAAAAACAAATCAAACTAATAGTTTAATTTACTGCTCGAAAGTTACACATAAGTAGGCCTATTATTATTCTGTCTTGACTTAAATTCATGTTACCGCCAATTTGGTAGAAGTCCTCCTTTATATTTTAGTTCCTTGTGTCCTGGGAACTTGATGAATACAGGCGCAAGAGTCTTGGGGGCAAGGTATACTTTGCGGATTGTCCTGCACACAGTGGCTTTGCTGAGATTCTCTGTATCGCCAACTGTGTACAGGAACGAACCACTCGCAAAGAATCTCACAGCGATACACACCATTTGTGGCACTGTTAAGGCATGGCTCCTTGCGGTGTGGTGTGAAATTCGGGGGCCAAGCAGACTACAAATGTAGTGTAGACCGTCCCCCGAAAATCTGTATCGCTCATACAACCGATCATCATCGAAAGCAAAGGAGTCATACCTGTCCCTAAACACCCTTTCCCTTCTGAGTGCCCTACGCAAGATCAGCGCCTCTTCATCTTCGACCTCCGGCAAAAAAGGACAAGCCATGGTGAAGCTATAGAGCCAGCCAGATTCACTCCTACACAGGCTTTTGTATTACTCTTATCGTTGACTTAATTGAAAACACCCTTGCAATGTTGTCAGCCATTTTTGTTTTAAATCTCAAGAAAGTAGGGTAATTTATTATTAAACATCTAACAATAATATTAACTACAATATTATATAACATAAAATTAATAAAAAATTTTAGACTTCTTATTTTAATTCTGTTTGTTTTTCTCACACATTTTTTTCAAGTTAGTTTGAAGAGAGGAAGAAGGAATTCTTTTTTTTTTTTTTTTTTTTTTTTTTTTTTACTCATAACTCTACACCAGGGGTGTCAAACTGGTGCCATGGAGCAGTGGTTCCCAACCCAGTCCTCAAGTACCCCCTGTCCTGGAGGTTTTTGTTTCAGCTCTACTCTTTCACACCTGATCCATGTAAGGGCTTCATACTGATTGGCTGAAACAGATCTACCTGAAGAGGGTGTGCATGAAGGTGCAAGGGCCTTAATTGGATCAGGTGTGAAAGAGTAGAGCTGAAACAAAAACCTCCAGGACAGGGGGTACTTGAGGACTGGGTTGGGAACCACTGCCATGGAGGGCCGAGAGGCTGCAGGTTTTCATTCCAACCCAAAACTCCACCAGGTGATTTCACTGATTAGTTCATTCTCTCTGCTTGGAGGTGGGGTAATCAGTGAAATCAGTAAAACCACCCAAGCGCAATGCGCCCTCTAGCGGCTTAAATGTGAAATAGCAGTATAACAACTGAAATGTTGACATACAATGACATTATATGTACAATGAAATCAATGAAAATAAATGAAAAAGATGAATTAAAAAAAAATAATAGGGGGTGTCTTTTTTCTTGCTTTTATCATATTTATTTTTCTCTTAACTGTTTTTTTTTTTTATAATTATCAACTATTTTCAACCCTCTACACAGGCCCCAGACTGATGGGTAGAATTTAGAGGTTGTGATTTGCGCTACAAACTCTTGTACAGTAGGTGGCGATATGCACCTTAACGTTGTTTGCGATCTGCCATTATTCCGGAAGAAGAAGAAGAAGAAGAAGAAGAAGAAGCAGAAGCTAAAGCTAAAGCGGGAGTAAAAGAGAAAACAACGCCAGAGACTTTGAGTCAGTTGCTGTCGGAAACAGCAGAAGGACCAAAAAGTGTAGTTGTAAATGTGTGAGAATGTGTGACGTGCAGGAGCTCACGTGTCTGGTCCAGCCGCAACAGGCTGCGGCGGCTCGAGACACAGTGGAACTGTTTGAAAGGACGTTAGCGGCGCACGAGGAGCAGCTGCGGCAGTTAAGAGAGGAGAACGAGCGGCAGAGAAAGCGGCTGGACGCTCTTTTACAGCCTCAAGTTCGACTAGAAAGAGCAGGTTTGTCCACTTCAAATGTTGTTGTCTCACTGCTGATGTCTGTGTTGAGCACAGGACGCCAGCAGAGCGGCTTCAAGCCCCAAACCCTCCAGCCGCTCCTGCTTTCTGCCTCTAGCTGAAGTAGCCTGTTGCTGGGATTTACCGGTCCACCTTAAAAATGGCCTAAGCCCTGCAGGTGGCGCTGTGGAGTCATTTTCTGATGACTGAGGGGAGATGAAATGAGAATGTATCATGAAATGAAATGATCTTTAATTGACTCACAGTTCTAGATTTTGATCATTTGTTTCTTATTGCCCTCACTGCTGTTTGTTGTTATTTGTTGTTGTCCTGTCGGCTCAGCAAAAAAAAAAAAAAAAAAGGAGATTTCACTGCTATTTCTCCATCCAGACCACATTAGACCAGGGGCCTCATTTATCAACCGTGCGCACAGATGTGTGCGTAATGGGTGCGTTAGAACATTCCCACGCAAAGTATGGGATTTATCAACTTGTACTTTTGCGTAGGAACATGTGTAAATTTAAGTACAACTCTTACCATGCGTACACACAAAACCTAGTGGTAGAACAGTGAAACCACAAATAGAACGCACGAAGAGAGTCACAGTGTTCAGCAACTTCACACGTTCCCTGTTTCCTCTAATTAATAAAAAATCTCAATTAGTAATTTAGCAGACAATTTCAATAATTGATGTACAAGTTATAAAAGACAGCTGTGACAGGACAACCTGAAAAGAAAACTTGAAATGCAAGTGCCATGGCTTATCTTGCACTATTGGAGGATTTGGAAAACCGTTTTCAAAGAGCTGACAGTGAGAGCACAGGGTGGCATCTCAGCAGGTACCGCTTCCCCAAAAACGTACTGATGGATTTATGCCGTGATTTACAACCAGTTTTTAAGTGAGAGACATAACGCACCAAAGCCATCCCAGTGCGCATCCAGCTCCTGTCCACCCTGGGATTTTTGGCCACCGGAACATTTCAGTTAGAGTTTGGAGACATATGCGGCATTTCGCAGCCGACACTAAGCAGAATCATGCCGGCAGTGTTGGATGCAATAATTTCTCTGGCCCCAACTTATATTCAGTTCCCATACAGACATCACCAACAAGCGGAAATTCAACGAGGATTTCACGCCGTCACCGGATTCCCAAACATAATTGGAACCATAGATTGCACCCACATCACAATAAAAACACCACCACACAATCCAATTTCATTCAATCAATGCACAATGCAAATATGTCTCTGTTAAACGTTGTTGCCCGGTAGCTTGGAGGAACGCACGACTCATTCATTCTGCAGAACAGCTCTGTGGGTGTGCGCATCCAAGCAGGAGCTGTTGAGGATGGATGGCTTATTAGTGAGTGTTACAACGTTTTGAAATTATTTTCTGGGCTTCGTATGGTTTATTATAACGGCTCTATAGGTAATCGGGGATAACCACTGAAGCCGTGGTTAATGACCCCCGGAGCCAACCCGAGGACCCCGCAGGAGCAGCGCTACAACCGGGCTCATGTGCGTTGAAGAACCATCATTGAGCGCGCAATAGGCCTGCTAAATGGCCGAGGAAAAAAATCCATTCATGCGCTCTTAAAGGGATTGCTGCTACCATATATGGTCAATTGGAGGCGTTTCTGAATGCAAATGAGCCTAACCATGCACGAGCATGGCAGTTTAGAACAGGTGGGATTTATCATCACAGATTGCTTACTGGCGCGCGTACGACCGGTGTCCGCACGTTTGATAAATACGGATTTTTTTGTACTTACACACATTCTAAGTTTCATTCCTACGAAAGAATTTAGAACCTTTTCTACGCACAGGTTGATAAATGAGGCCCCTGGTCCTGATCAAAAAGCAGTATACTTAGACTTTTCAAATCTTGATTAGATTGTCCCAGAGAAACTAAAGAGTCCTTAAAACAGTTTCAGATTTGTGAAACCTATATTCTATTTGTGAAAACTGGATAAAGGAAGAATTCACTGCTTTTTTTCTCCATTCAAATCACATCAGACCTGGGGTCTCATTTATAAACGCTGCGTACGCACAAGAGGGCGTACGTCACTTTGTAAGCAACGTTTGGGATTTATAAAAAACGGGACAGTGTGCGCACCTCCACGGCACCTCTGACCCTGATGTACGCACAAAATCTGGGGAAAACGGGAAACTGCGACGCCAACAGCATTAGGATGAAAACACAGAAAATATGTGAAATTGATACATTTGTGTGAAGTAATCAAATATTACCCATCACATATTATATATAAAGGATATATTGGAGAAAACGAAGAACGAGGCATAATTTATATAGATAATCCCGGGAGTGCACGCACGCATGCGCACACGCGCGCGCACGTTACTGTGAAACTAAAATGTTTGTATGAAATCCATTCACGTAGCCTAAACAATGAGGCAGACAGTAACCATGTTTCCACTCAGGAGGGATTCTCCAATTATCCCCGCCAGCTTTTCATCTGTGGGGCTGAGCTCAGGTGTGCCCTTTCCCCCACCTGTCGACACTTTTCCTGTGGAGCGCGATGCGCTTTTTCACCTCCACTTAAATGTCAGACCACTTCTTTTTGACTTCTGCGGCAGAAGTTCTGCCACAGTCCGACCCTCTGAGGCAACGCTATTGACAGCATCTGCCACACTCTGCCACTCTTGGGCCTTCCTGGCATTAGTAATGCCCACGCTGTGCCCACCAAACAACACTATTTTGCGTTTTTCCACCTCACCCTCTAATATCTCTGTGAAGTTTCTTTTCTTCGCTCTCTTCTCTTGCTCCAGACCTAGATTATTAAGGAAACTCCAGAGAGAGACTCATTAAAACACAATTTCTGATCTTTATTCTATTAGATAGACAGTCTGGTACAACCACACAAGATGCAGCATTCGGTGCTACAATAAGAATAGAGGCTCTGATTTCTTTTAGTATGGGCTAATGGCTGAAAAAGCAGACATGGTTGTTGCTTGCTGAACTTGGGAAGTTGAAGGGTAGTAGCAGTAGGGCTGGACTGTTGGCTGAGGCTGGTGGTGGTTCCTGTTCTGCTTTATTGATCCTTGTCTGGTTCAGCTCATGGGCTGTTAGCTCAGCCTCTAATGCCCCTTTTCCACCAGAAAGAACCTGGTGCTAGTTCGGAGCTGGTGCTAGAGCCGGTGCTAGAGCCGGTGCTTAACTGGTGCCAACGAAGAACCGCTTTGCTTTTCCACCAGCCAAGAGCAAAGTGGAGTCAAGTCAGAGCCACGTCATGACGTCATCGGAAAACGTGATGACGGGTGCGCGAGACGCTCGCTCAGAATCACAATAACCATCATGAATGAATGAATGATACTTTATTAATCCGTTGCAGGAAATTACATTGTCACGGCAGCTTCATCACTTCAACACACATAAAACTGCACACTCATACTATACAGTGGCTGCAGCGTCTCTGTCTCTGTCTGCCCGTCCTGTCCTGAAGCCGGTGAAACTGATCAGTGAGTCAGGGATGATGTTCGTGAGCCGCGTCTCAGTCAAGCATATAATGCTGCTTTCCCGATACAGTTTCTGGCCCTGGGTGGAGCAGGATCTGGATTTATTAGCGATGCAAATACTGCTCGTGTCTTTACAAGCCTACATTTCAATACAGAGGTGAAAAACACAATTATTGCCGGCTACCTGTCGGATTAGTGATCGGAACGAATGACAGCTATGTTTAGTTATAAAACAGGAGCTTCTCATCCTTAAATGTAATTTGCTGAGCCGCGTTCCATGCCGTTGTAAAATCAGTATAATCCACGGCTTCTTGGGGATTATTGTTTATGTTTATAGCGTTCGCAGTTCCTGTTTTGTTTTGTAACCCCGCCCACCAATGACGCGGTGGGCGGGGTTCGGTTCTTTCTCTGGCTCCTGTTTAGCCCCTGCTCGGAGTCGGTGCTTGCCTAGCACCAGTTTGGAACCTGTTTGGCACCAGTTTGGCACCAGTTTGGGCGGTGGAAAACCAAAAAACTGGTGCTAAGTCAGGCACCGGCTCCGAACCAGCCCTGGTGGAAAAGGGGTCTTAATTACTCCTACGCAATGGCAGGATTCAGCCAACAATCTGCAGCATTTATCAAATAGCCTAGCTAATGATGCAAATATTGATAGATGATACAGTTTGTAAGTGTCTCAAATAAATGAAAGCAGCAGCTCAACCAGTTTAATGTTAGCAAACCTGTTTGTTAGATTGTTTAGGCTGTGAACACACAAATTTATGTAGGCCAGCGTTTTGTAAGCGTCTACACTTAGTGACTCTATAAAATTAAATCATCTAGAGATGACCAGACAACATTAACAGCTTCCGTTTGTGCTCGTCACAATAAAAGCACCAAAATTCATGATGCCAATTGCAACAGTTTTGGTGACCCCAGGGCGTTTGCTCTGTTAGGCCAAAATTGCAGTGGAGTACATGTAAATCTATTGACACACGGGGGACTCTTCTGTGATTGGATGGTCGAAGTGTCATTAGGCCTACGGAGTTACCGTAATGGGACTGTATATAGGCGCAAAGCTCTGTTTCTCCCGTTTCCCCATTTCCCGTTTTTTAAAAGTTTCTGTATATCATAAATGGTCTAGGAGATATCGATATGTAAAGTAGGCATGCCGAATCCTGTCGGCACTGACGTCATCAGTTTAAGAGACATCTTTGCTGACTTCCCCGGGCTTCATGAACCTTGCGGTCCATCCTGTGGGTTGCAGTGTGTCACTGAAGGCTAATGAGGCTCACTTTCGATGGCACACGGAGCGCCTGACTGTCAACACCCAAGTCCCGCCCCTGCCCTACTTCTGATTGGCTAGTAGGCCTATGTTAGTGTGGTTGAGAATGAAAGCTGCGCTTCTGTTGGATCCAGAGAAATGTCTGTTAGATAAATCTGGGGGAACCCAGATTTTTTTTTTTTCGTAGTCACGCCAGTACGCTGGAGATGCTATAATGCTATAATATAGTTACCTGCCCGCCCAGGCAAGTTTGAACAGGTTCTATTTGCTCCCCGTCTGTTTTTACTTGCCCCGGGCATTCGGGCAACCGTTAATGTCAGACCCTGCTGTAGCCAAGCTTAAATTGGAAAGCTGCTACCTCCATAGTTGTTAACTTGTCAATCATGTCCTTAAGTGAATCATACACACAAAATTCATGTTTTTCTAGTAAATGTTGTTATGTAACCAATGTTTATGTGATGAGGCTTTCATGTGTCTTTAAAAAACATACATCTCCTAGCTCTGAATCTCACATTGAAGTATACAGTCATGGATGAAAGCATTGGCACCCCTGGGGTCCGTTTCACAAAGCAGGTTTAGTGAAAACTCTGAGTCTGTTAACCCTGAAATGAGGGAAATTCTGAGTTTTCCGTTTCACAAAGGGAGGTAACTCAAAGCAGAGAAAGAGGGGTAACTCTAGCCTGTTTAACAGAGGGAGGTAACTTAAGCTCTCGGTCAGTTACCGCAGTAACAGATTCCATGAAACTAACCTGGTCGGGACCAGGTTTGTCTCATGAAACCTCGAGTTTCTCTCTGTGTCCGCCCTCTTTCCGCCACACACGGTATTTAACTTCCTCATTCATTCAGTCAGCAGGTGAGTTTTGGTGTGACATATTAGTTCTGCTGTCTGTTATTTAAAAAATAAATAAATAAATAAAAAATAAAAAAACAGTCAGTAGGCCTTTATTAGAAGTCCATTAGTAGGGTTGGGCATCAAGCATCGATTGGAACCGGGACTAACATTCCAATTCTCCCGGAATCGTTCAAATTTTAAAATTTCGATTCCTAATTTCGATGCCCAGTCCGCCGACTGGAACAAGAGGCCGCCGATCACCAACGAAAAAGAAGCCACTGGAAGAGAAACCGCAGAGCAGTGTGTAGTGTAGGTATGTAGCCATGGAAAGTGTGCGGCGGCACCTAAAAGTGTGGCTTCACTTTACCAAGACAAACGATATACAGGGTTTTCCCTGCCTTATAATTTCTTAGGCGCACCGCCTAGACGTTTTCACCGACCGCCTAGATCAAATGAACGAGGAAAGGGGGAAAAAACGCACATGGACATATTCAATCTGCGGCTCCTTTAGGAATCTGTTGTTGATGCTAGCTTGGATTGTCCGGAGGGAGTTAGGCGGGTACTGGGCCGTACGTCATGAAATACTGACAACGGAATTAACCAATCACTGCAGCGAATAGTTTCTGCTTGAACGCTGAGAGGATGGCTTTCAGCCGCAACACATCCGCTGTAGGCTAGGCAGTGGTGGAATGTATGAATAGCCTCGTGCGAAAAACACAAGCGCTCGCAAATACCAGTGATCCATTGGCCATTTGGGTGACTTGTGTGAAGCGTGCAGATTAGCCAAATAAAACGGAATCTATTTTTAACGCAGAATTTGGCATAACAGCTGAAATTCATAGTAAAGTTCATAAGTTTAACTGCAGGGTTTCCGCTACATGTAATTAATCGTGGCACACTGCCACGGCAAAATAAAAGCCGCCACGCCTTCGGAATGATGATTTTTTTCTTCCAGATGTTAAAACAATTTTAAATGGATATAAATACACATATATAGGCTATGTAGCCTTTATTTGCGCAAATATACTTACTATAATCAGTTTGAAATGATCATTTAAATATCATGAAATGTTACATTACGCTGCAATTAACTTTATTTTGAAAAATGAACACCGGAGTCATCACCTGCCTGTTTGATTCTACTGCTGCGGGCTCGCAGAGGGAGAGAAAAGGGCAAGAGAAAGGTACCTAGGCTAGATTAAATTTAATCCAGTTTTTTGTTCAAGCCTGTGAAAACGACCCTAATGTTATCGTTAATGTTAACATTGTAGGGCCTATAATTTCCGCGATCACGAAATTAGCCAAATAAAACGTAATCTATTTTTTAACGCTGAATATCACCGAATTTGACATAATTTGAATGAAATGCTGTTTTTGTGTGGAATATGAACATATGTCTGGGGAAAATCACACGGAGGAAAGCAAATCTGGGTGGCACAACCCCTCCAGTGGTTTCACCTGCACCACCAAGAAAAAAAATTACAACACCTGCACCGGCACCGTACGAGTCCAAAAGGCAGAGAAACTTTCCAGGCTACAGCAGCGCACTGACATAGATTGTGTAACAAAGTGAAGAGTTGCCACTTAGCTCTATTTTCACTGGCTAACAGCAGCACACTGGCTTAGCTTGTCTATTCGGAGAAGAGGTATCACTTCGGCTTATTTTTCAATCTGTTGTTATCACAATGTTATCACATGCATACTACTGCTCATTCATTGGTAGTTGAATTGTTAGGTGTGTTTGATAAGTAATTTACATTTAAAATAATAATAATAATAAATTAACATATTGTTAAATATGTGGGGTGGGTGGATTTTCAAAAAATCCTAGAGGAAACCCTGTCAGTTTATAGATTTAAAATTCATGGAGGAAGAACTTTTTGAACCCTGCCTCTTAAAAGAATCAGAATCAAGAATCGTTAGGAACCGGAATCTAAACGAGGAATCAAAATTGGAACCGGAATCGTTCAAATTCAAACGATGCTCTCCCCTACAGGAAAGTCATAAATATTCATGAAACAGTGAACCTAAATGGCCAGTTTTCACACTTCATCCACAGTATTTTCAGTATGATTGTACAGTGATTTCCATGGATCTCAGGCATGTAGTAATAAGCTTTTCTTCATTGTCCCTTTCATACCAATTTTATATGGAGTCAAAATGACTTCTGTGTTCTTGCGGCTGCGATCATCGAGCAAAGGAGCATCATGGATCTTGTTTACATGATGAAGAAATGGTAACAGGCTAAGGTAAACTTCCAAGCGTGGTTTTCCTTAATGTGTGCGTGTGCGTGTGTGTGTGTGTGTGTGTGTGTGTGTGTGTGTGTGTGTGTGTGTTTCAGTGTTGCCTCAGCAGCTGCTGGTGATTAAAGAAGAGGTTCCCCCTGAGCAGCAGGAGCACAGCCCCAGTGTGAAGCAGGAGGAACCAGAGCCCCCCCACATTAAAGAGGAACAGGAGGAGCTCAATATCACCAAGGATATCCCATTCACTCCTGCCCCTGTGAAGAGTGAAGATGATGAAGAGAGAGCTCAGTCCTCACAGCTTCATCAAAGCCAAACTGAGGAGAACAGAGAGGCAGAGCCTCCGGCCAGCAGCTCCACTGAAACAGAAGCTGATGAAGAAGATTTACAAGCAAGTAGTGATGGCCAGCTGCTCTCTTCACACTCCTCTGAACCTGAGACTGAAGACAGTGAAGATGACTTGGAGGAGACTGGAGAGCCTCAGTCAGGTCAAGTTAGTCAAGTCCTTTTCAGCCATGACAGATCTGAGGCTGGAGAGAAGCCATCTTCCTGCTCCGTGAAGAGAGAGAAACCATTCAGCTGCTCAGTCTGTGCTAAGAGATTTACATGGAAAAGTCAAATAAACACTCATATGGTAGTCCACACAGGAGAGAGACCTTTTAGCTGCTCACTTTGTGGTAAACATTTTGCACAAAAATCTGGCTTAAATACACACATGAGTGTCCACACAGGAGAGAAACCTTTTAGCTGCTCAATTTGTGGTAAATGTTTCACTAAAAAAAATTACTTAAAGAAACACATGAGAATCCACACAGGAGAGAAACCTTTCAGCTGCTCAGTCTGTGCTAAGAGATTTGTATGGAAATGTGAATTAAACACTCATATGGTAGTCCACACAGGAGAGAAACCATTTTGCTGTTCAGTCTGTGGTAAGAGATGTACGTATAAAAGTGACCTAAACATACACATGAGATTCCACACAGGAGAGAAACCACATAGCTGCTCAATTTGTGGTAAACATTTTACAACAAAATCTGCCTTAAATACACACATGAGAGTCCACACAGGAGAGAAACCTTTCAGCTGCTCAATTTGTGGTAAAAGTTTCAGACAGAAAGGTAATTTAAATACACACATGAGTGTCCACACAGGAGAGAAAACTTAGCTGCTTAATTTGTGGTAAACATTTCTCAGATAAAGGTCACAAAAACACGCACATGATTGTCCACTCAGGAGAGAAACCTTTTAGCTGCTACGTTTGTAATCAAAATTTACATGTAAAAGTCACAAACAGACACATGAGAAACCACTCAGGAGAGAAACTGTGCAGCAGCAGTGTGTGTGGGAAAAGTTTGTGCAGGCATGACCGTGTTAAAAGTCTCAAGTGTGTTGGTGAGAGCAGCAGCAGCTGAAGATCTGCTGCTTCACCTGTTTTGTTGTTTTTAGTTCAGTCACGGCTGCAAACTGGACACTTTGGAGGCTGTGGTGGAGAGGAGGTCACTGAACAAACTGTTAACCATCATGGATAACCCTGACCACCCTCTCCACCACACACTGGACAGACAGCGGAGCTCCTTCTCCAACAGATTGTTACAGCTCCGCTGTCGAAGGGACAGATACAGGAAATCATTCCTGCCACAAGCCATCACACTGTACAACAAATCACATCTGTCAGACAGAGACTTGCAACTGTCTGCTGTATAGTTCTGTTCTCAACACTGCATTACCAGCACCTTAACTGTTTTTGTACTTATTGTACATCACCCAGCACCTTAACTGTGTATTTATTATCCATCACTCAGCACCTTAACTGTTTATTTATTGTTTATTTAGTATTTATTATCTGTATATTACAGCCTAAGTTAATATACACTCACACTGTTTTTCAGACTGGAGGGGAAGTGGATTCCTTAAGAGGCTGAATCAAGGCGGTTAGTTCCTTGTCCCAGTCCCGGGCGTTCAGGTTTTGCCACTTGGTTCTTAGTCTCCTGGTTTCATACTAACTCTCCTTATCTATACAATCTATACAATCATGCATATACTTCAGCGCCATCTGTATATTGTCATACTCATTCCATATATATATTTTCACATCTCATATCTCCTTTCCTTAGGTTAGCCCTTATTGTATTTTTTGAGTCTTTAGTCTTTATAGTCTCTATTGTATATTTTTAGCCTTTATTCTTTTTTTAGTTAACTTTATTGTATGTTTCTACTGTTGCTGCTGGAACACCAGAATTTCCCTGGTTGGGATCAATAAAGTATATCTATCTATCTATCTATCTATCTATAACCCGTGATGGGCTCTTTAATATACTGATAACAAAACATCAGAAATAAAGAATAAATTAGGACATCAATGAATAATAGCAAAAAAAAAAAAAAACTTTCAGCATCAGATGTTATCTGAAGTGTATTTGCAAAAGGTTATTATGAGCTGTAGTTGCGTCAAAAATTAAGCAGCCTCTAGTGCAGAGGTGTCAAACTGGTGTTATGGAGGGCTAAGAGGCTGCAGGTTTTCACTGCAACCAAAAACTCCACCAGGTGATTTCACTGATGACCTCACCTTCAAGCAGAGAGGAGGAACCAATCAGTGAAATCACCTGGTGGAGTTTTTGGTTGCAATGAAAACCTGCAGCCTCTTGGCCCTCCATGGCACCAGTTTGACACATGTGCTCTAGTGGTTGTGTCAAGTGCCACACTGCGGTGTCATATTAAGTAAGTGAAAACCCCCCACACAAAGAAGCTGGTGGGGTGGTGAAATGATAAACCAATGTACTGGACCTGCAGTCTCATGCCAGCGCTGATGAGAGATACATTTGGAAGAAAACCAGGGAGTTTCCAAGTTTCCAAGTTTCCAGGGATGGGATTTGGTATGGTCCCAGTGGTAATCCATGTGTACCTAAGTGTCTGTTTCCCCACTATGCGAAGTTGAGATAGGGTAAAGACCATGGGCCCTATCTTGCGCCAGACTCCCTAAACCCGTTATTTGCGGATTTAGGATTTAGGAAGAGGCGTTCCCTAGTAAAAGTTGCTATCTTGTGCACCTCCCGCTATCCGCAAAACACTTGCGCTACCCGCTATATTATGCATATGTGTGTTTTGGGCGTTACGCCAGTTAAACCAATCAGTGTGCCAGGTGCCATTGCCTTTAAGGGCAGGCTGCACTATCCTAAATCCTAAAT